>NC_091120.1:113123308-113729558 GCF_040183065.1 Periplaneta americana | reverse complement strand
GCAAAATCATTGCAAGGATTTGATAACTCAGTGCAAGCGTGCTTGCTCACACACTACAAAGTTCAGGGTTCGGATACTGTTGAAAGTGTTTTGTAAATTAATTATGTAGGTTAATTTCGTTTACCACCATTTTATTTTATTACACGATTTATAAATATCCATCTACTATCAAGAACAGATCAATTTTCATCGCATATTTTCAGATGTCTTTCGGTTTATAACACTCGAAGTAAAATGAATTTCAGTAACTGCCAAAGCGATCTCTTGTGTACCACTACTTTGGATCATTGAGCATGCGCAATGCGTTGAACTAGAACTTAAAAACTTCAGGCGGGGCATTTTTTCTGGAAATGTACATGCGAATAAAAGAAGGATCCAGAAAGCAATTTTATGTTTCGTATCAGGGGTTAATTCGGGTAGAACGTGATGCTACCAATTTCGCCTCTTGTGTAAATTGCAGAACACAGACATAAAACCCGCTTGTCGACGTATTACCTTGATAAGGCAGTTTGTAGTCCAATTTCGCATTTTTTTAGAGGTACGCTAAACAAAAACTACACGCATTTAGTTCTCAATATGAGGACGCACTTTGTTACAGCCCCATACAAATCCTACTTGGAGTAGACACTACATAACCATGTTCTACACTACATTGGAACCTCTGACCACCAAAAGACGGCGTGGAAATTCGTTTAATTACATTTATGTCCCAGTAAAGCGTTTCATTATACGGAGTGCATGGTCACTTTTTTCCCCTCCCTCCATCTCTGTCCCTGAGTTACAATGGCTTTTCACACAGGAACTGCTGTACTTTGTGATAATTAGAATTCCAGCCGCGCGGGTTTATTGTATAAATTGAGTGTGGTTTCCAGTCAGGGCAGCATACAGGGCCGGGGCCGGGGGAAGGGGCGCCTGACCACACGCAGCCGTGCGGAGCCCGTGTCTGTGTTAGTTGGCTGCGGTTACCCGTGTAGCGAGCGAGGTGGCTGTGTGGCCAAGACCTCGGGTCACATCGCCGCTCTCTCTCTCGCTCTCTCCTTCCTTACCGACTCCTCAGCCCACTGCCCGTAACCTGACTACAGTCTGCCTGCCTGCCTGCGGTCTTCCCCTTTCACTCTCCGCGGTCCGGGAGCCGAGACCAGGTCCTTGCGGTTTCAAGAGCAGTAGCCACTTTACTACCGGCATGCCACGTCTTCTATATTGTTTCTTCGCGTCCCCTCTCGATACGGAGTTCCCGTAATTTGATATGAAAATGAAAACTTACTCCTTTGCTCTTTCGGCTTGCTCTCACATGGGAGGTTCATGCAAGCCTGCTTCTAGAACAAATGGCGTAATACTATCCTTCAGAATAGATTAATCAATTATGAACTTAAAAAAATATTTCTAACCATTCCTCGTCTGAACAATCCCTCATTCAAAACAATTCGTCGACGAATATTTATGTTTGCTGTTTTACATATTGTTTTTCGACTAATATTAAAAAAATATATGATCCTTAAACAAAGTATTCCTATCACAGGCTCCGAAAAGCCCTAATGGTGATGGCTTGTTAATGCTCTTATGAGACAATCGGCACTGAGTAGCAATTGAGATGTAACTCCTACGTACCGGCCGCCTCTGTCCCCAAGGGAATGCCCTGGTACACATCTCTGTTGGAGTTGAGTGAACTCAAGGCCATAGTACGGTCGGTAGAATTGGATAAATGAGAAAAATTCATGATCCCATCTGGTATCAAATTGCAATCTTCTGGCTTGTAGCGCAACGTCTTAAGGACATTTGGAACTTGACAGTTGTTTCATAGACCTATGCTCCACCTTATCTCAAAAGAAACTGAATTTTCTCCAGCACTATAGCATAATACTGCATATAGACAAACAAAATGTTCACCAGTCATAAAACCGACCCTACTGAGTTGATTGATACCCACAATAAACAACTAGGATTATTTTCTTTTTGTTGACAATAATTGAAGGGTTCAGAGCCATAGTGGGCCAAGCGCCATTTATTAAAAACGGAGAAAGCAAGGGTTAAAATGAAGTGAATGTCATAGTTTAATGAATATTGGCATATCATTTAGTTTTAATGTGTATGCTTCATATTACTTGCTTATGTTTCCATTGAATTATGGTAATAAATTCATTTTAATCTTTGTTTTCTGCGGTTTTAGTAAATGTCGCTTGGGCTACTATGGTTCTGAACCCTTCAATTAAACACTGGAGTGACATTTTTTTAATTTTTGTACATATTTTCATTAGTAGTTTGACATTGTAGGGGAAGGTTTTTTTTATATAAAGCCTTAATTATTGTTTTGTAATTATTAATTAACTTAGTCAAAGTCAGGGTAGGAAAGGAAATGCCATAGGAAAGTCGAATAGAGAGAGAAGTACGACAAGAATGCTTTTTATTACATATCTGTTCAACATTTACTTGGAGGATTTAATGAAAAACTATTTTTCTTTGTCCTACTATCACCCCTCCCATGTTATGAAAACAAAGTGCATAAGAATTGCTGATGATATGGCGTTGTTAGCAGAAGAGAAAACATACTAATGGTTATGTTGCTGGAGCTAAATGACAGCTGTGAGCAGTATGGTGTGGAGATGAATGCAAGTAAGACGAAGACCTGGTTATCGGAAGAAAACTAAAAAAGGTAAACTTGCGAATTTGAAATGAGGCAGTGAAACAAGTGGACAGCTTCAATACTTAAAGGGTGTATTATAAGTAGCCTAACATGAGCTGCCGCCAGAAAGTCAAAAGGAGGATAGCAATGGCAAAAAAGGGATCTGGAAAATAAAATAATTAAGGAAGTGAATAGTGAAGTGCTTTGTGTGGATTGTGACATTGTGTAGGGCAGAAACATGGACATTAGGGCCTACGACGAAGTGAATAAAAACAACTAAAAGGATTTGAAATGTAGATATGGAGAAGAATGGAGCGTGTGAAACGGATAGATATAATAAGAAATGAAACTGTGCTAGAAAGAGTGGATGAAGAAAGAATAATGCTGAAATTGATCAGGAAGAGAAAATGGAATTGGCTAGGTCACTGGCTAAAAAGAAACTGCCGACTGAAGAATGCATTGGAACGAATGGTGAACGGAAGAAAAGTTCGGAGCAGAAGAAGATTTCAGACGATAGGCAACATTAAGATACGACGTGGATCTTATGCGGAGACTAAGAGAAAGGCGGAAAATAGGAAAGATTGGAGGATGCTAGATGTGCAGTGAAAGACCTGCCCTTGGGCACAACACTGTGCATGAATGTATTTTTATGAAGTTCTAATAAATACTGTAGTTTCTGAACAAATGGTAGCAGACGGAAGAAAAACTGTCGGGAGAAAATTCTATTTCTTCTGAGGTAAGGTAAAGCATACGAACAGCTGGCAGCAAATTCAACGCTACCTCGCGCACAAAAGGATGTGATTCTAAGTATTAGGCCTGTCGTAAAGTTTATTAGTGTATTTCTTCGTGATATGACATCATCGTTCTGAATGATAGAGAATGAGTTGGATTTTTCCATATCTCACTAAAGTGTAACAAAATCAAGGTTGCGTCTATCTTCGTCCTCGGGTGAAAAACGAAGTGAAAAGTGTATCTTATTTCTTAATGTTCCAAATGGCTATATCCACGTGACTGACAGATGACTGTGAATAGGATGCGAAATTGAACGAGCAGTAAGTAATATGAAGGGGTTTTAAGACGCGCTGAGAAGGAACTAATTTTGTTTTAGAGGCTTTCTTCAACTCTGAGGCGAATATCAGGCAATTTCATTGATAAACCTCGGACGTAACCTAACCAAATGCTATCTCGCTATCACCAATTCTATCTAGTTAAGTATAATTAGATAAAAAAAATATTGATGTTTCATTAAGTTACGAGACACTAAGGGCCGTATTCATAGACATTCTTAGCGCGAGCTTCCGGTGGATGATCAGCGAACTAACGTTTTTCATATTCATAAACCAGTGTTAGCAATATATGATATGAATCCTATACAACTAACCAGTCGATAGCCCGGGCTAGTTTAGCACTGTTGTAGCGCGGGCTAGTGAAATGTCTATGAAAAGCACCCATAAGGTTTCAGAACTTCATTTCGGATATTAAAATGCGAGAATATCTTTCTTGTGCTTCCTGACGGAAAAAAAGAAGATTCTTAATGCCAGCATTACCAGCGGTTTTCTCATTTATTCCGTCGTATTTTTTTTTCGTGTGGTTCTTTCATATTCTTTCACGGTTCTTAAATACTAATATTAAGGTCTTCAAATTGCTATCGTTTTTAAAATAGGGATGATCAATCTGTTATATGATCTGGGATTATACGGACAACCAGGAAGCTCAGAGAGTTAATGATATTTATTATGACGATTTTATGAATAAAATTAGAATAAAAATAATATATTCATAAACTACTTTTACAAACTATTAATAATGTATTAAAACTTCAAACTCTGTTATGAATGTGTAGCCGGGCGTCACGGTTTTGTGACAATGGTACAGATGATCAATTACTACAATTCGATTCACTGAGTGATGCCAGTTGAGGAAAACGAAATGTTGATTGTGTAACGATATCGTATCTACAAGTTGCACGTTGTGCGCTTCTTTGTTTATCTGTTGGCAGTACGTTTTTGTAACCTCATATCATGCATTTTTTTACCGTTTGAATAAATAATAATCGATTATTGCTCAGCGTTTTACGGGAAAACAGTGTTGGCGACACTAAAAAAACAAATGCATGTCGAGATGATAAAACGAAAACTATAAAATTGCAGCAATAATCTTATACAGCTCTGGTTGTTTAAATTCAAGATTTCTTTACACTTAATTCGTACAAAGTAGGATGACGTCACGTGTGAAATAGCCACTTTAAAATCATTCTCATTCATCAGTTTGGTATAATGAGAGTCTACCGCAGTGGTTGCCCAACACCACGAAATGGTGACATAATAGAAATACAACCTGCACATCACTGTCGGAGAGAGAGAGGGTTGGAGTGGGTAATGTGGGTAGGTTATCTCCTCGGGTAATGCAGTGAGTAACAGTGCAGAGGCAGACTGTGACCGAAAAAAGAAAACATAATATTCTTGTACATTAGCTACATATAGTTTATCCATACTTTTTCTCATGCTATTCATTATTATTGTATTATTAACAAAACAAAATATTATATTTCTTATAATCCATGGTCTATTTTACATCAGCAGACTTTTGAAATTTTATCTTAATTTTTTTAAGTCGGTTATTTAACGATGCTGTATCCAAAGGACTGATAAGTTGAGAAACTATGGAAATAAAATTTTTAACGCCTTACCTGTTAATGTCAAATGTGTTGTTCTTTCCGATTTTTTTAAAAAAGTTATCTTAAAGTGGTTAACTAGTAATGCTTTTTACACTGTTGACGAGTTCTTTAATCTGATAATGAATGATCTTGTCTTTTAATTCACAATTAATTTTTAATTTGTAATGTTTCCTTTTAACGAATTGTAATTGTAATTATTCAATGATTATTATTATTATTATTATTATTATTATTATTATTATTATTATTATTATTACTACTCGGTTATTTAGCGTCGTTTGTATTAATGACAGCGAGATGGTATTTGGCGAGATGAGGCCGAGGATTTGTCATAGATTACCTGACATTCGCCTTACGGTTGGGAAAAACCTCAGAAAAGCCCAACCAGGTAACCAGCCCAAGCGGGAGTCGAACCTGCGCCAGAGCGCAACTCCGGGTCGGAAGGCAAGCGCCTTAGCCAACTGAGGTAAGCCGTCGTGGCTTTTTTGAAATTAGAAAAACGTACCAGGTTGATCATAAAGTTAGAATTTACTCTAGGTATGTCGAAAAAAAAACTACGAAGCATTTTTCCCCGACTAATCCATCTGACCTCAATATAAAATGGTCATTTTTTCAATGCAACTTTTTTTTTTTTCTTTTCATATTCAGGGTTGTGGTAACTTCGACACTAGCATTTGTTTATGAACTTTCTTCGGTGTTGGATTCATCGGTATGTTTCGGAAATGTGCAAGCCGGTTCATTTATCATTCCTATCATAACAGTAATTTAGCAATAAAGTTATTTGTAGTTGCCTTAATTTACTGTTATAGTTGTGATTATGTGAAGATATTGATTTTCTGGAATTTGACTTGACAAAGACGTTAAAATTCAGATCCATTACTGAATAAGACGTCTATAAATAAACCGTGATGAAGAAGAACTCCCTTCTTTGAAATGTTTAAAGCGTTTTAGTTTGTTTTATTCCTGAAATAAAAAATATATAATATCATCCATCTTATTGGAACAATATTACTGAGCATGAGCACTTCCATATATTTATGTAACATTCTTAGCATTACATTTTATGTGTAAATGTATGGCATTGAAGGTTGCCTCCATTTTATAAGATAAGCTGATACTTTTTATTTTTTGTTTATTAATGAAATATTCAACTTTCTGGTAGGAGCGTGGTAATCTTTATGACGAGAAGAGTAATGACATCGTAGATTGATTTTATATTATCCCATTGAACATTTCTTAGTGAAGTAAGCATCTAAAATTTTCGCCATTAGCACGAAAGAAAAACACTGTTCCTTCAGTGTTTCTTGAAATTTACGTTTTTGCATATTTGTTTTGTTTGGAAAGACATTTTGAAACACAGTATCCAAGAAATTTACAGTATTACAAATGTACGTCAGCTGCTGATATCTGCCTACTTACTCATAACGTGAGAAGGGGATAGGAAGAGGATGGGGGTATGATGCTATCGCTAGGCTTGAGTAGTGGCAGGGACACATACCACGACAAAGCTTTTGTCGATCACTGGTTTACAGTAATAGTAAGCATTTCTACTAGACTACACTATCGATGACAACCGAATGCATAATTATTAATCTTTTAATTTCTTATTTCATTGCTCTATATGACTAAGGTTTTAAATAAAGTTACTGTTACTAATAATACAGCCAAGATTTGAAGTAAAATAAATCTATGTTCCTATATTAAATTCCTTAGCTGCTTTCATATTAATGGGATTTTATTGTAACTTCTAACTACAGGAAAATTGGTGTGATGTTAAGTCAGACATGATCATAAAATTGTATTACTTTACATTTTCCTACCAATTTAATACGAAGTTCGGTTTGATTATAATATCTGTAGTATTATGATTATTATATTTTCAATTCTTATTTATAATTGATCGCCCTAAAATACCTACAGTTTCACACAGTTTCATCTTTTGGGGTAGACGAATTTGTTTGTTAATCAGTGATTTTAACATTATTATATGATCGTATACTGAGACTAAGAGGAAGGCGGAAATTAGCGAAGATTGGAGATAGAAGGGTTTGCAGTGAAAGACCTGCCCTTGGGCAGAAAATTATGAATAGATGATTCTAATATTCTTCACAAGTTCGTTCATATTATTATTACTCGTAAATTTCTGGTGATGCAGTTTTATTAATCTCCGATATACTCAGTTGAACGAGTCTTCAAACTTCAATTACCACATTCTGTGATCATTTAGGTCTCTATGAATTCTGGTCAGGATTTATTTTCACTGCAGTGAATTGGAAATTCCACTTTTTAAGCACTTTCACACACACACACACACACACACACACACACACACACACACATATATATATATATATATATATAATATATATTTACATTGTAGTGCCGTAAAATTTAAAAAAAGGAGAACAATAAAATTAAAACGTCTTCAAGTTAGTCTGTAAATGTATGCCCCACAATGGTTTATACAATTCCTGTGTCAATGTATGTATGTTGTATGGAATTAGAAACATCCTGTCTCTTTATTCCATCGCATTCTATCCATTTACATTGGTCACAATCTAGACTTTCCTATCTAGCATCTCCGCTGTAGCCAACTCTTGCTTGTAGTATGTGTAGAATTTTAATACAATACCAGCACGTATTTGTAGATTTTTCTGTCTCGAAATTTTTATTGTTCCCCCTCCCATCGCACACTCTTAGCCTGTGGGGAAAGGACACTCTCGAATTGCGCTTTATCCATAATTCATGAACAAAATTCCTCAGTGTCTCGCTAGAAAATTCTTGTAGTATACGCATGCGTGCACGAAGCGAGAAAAAATGTTGATCTATTATTGCATGGCTATATGAAGCTGAGTCACAGTGGGCATTAGCCTGCTCTGCGTGGTGCAAATGTGGATTGAGTTTCTGAATCGACTGTAATAATTGGGAAACTAATGCGATTATATGCGCTAAATTGTAATTGGTTACCGTTTAATTACAAAGATGCCGCGTTCGTGTTTAATCTTTAATGCTTCGCGTCATATCTAGTTTAGTCATTGGTTAAATTAATCATTCATTAATATTAACGACAGAATACATTTATAGTCGTGGCAAGTAGGATCCGTATTTGGAAAATGATCTAAATGCGTCCATAATACTTTCATCGTGCTTAATTATTTCAGTCTTACAATTATGTAGTGTAGATTATAACTCTGATATCCTTGTTGCTCCATATTTATCTATGGACAAGCTCATTGGCATTGGATATTTATATTAATAACGAATAAGCTTTGAATTTTATCCATAAAGAAAAGTTATGGCTTTCAGGAGTAAACGCCAAGTAATAACGAGAATTGTTACAAATAGATCTAGCCTATTGGTTATAATTAAAGCCTGGATTTCTAAGCAAAATGCATATTCTTTTCCACACTTTTAAAGGTAATCAGAAAGGTTATACTTCGTAAGACACACCTAGATAAGCAGTTTTAACTATGTTAGTGCTTATAAATGTTTATTTCGCAGGAAAACGTTTTTGCATGCTTATTTTACGATTTTTAATTAAAACAGCATATTTTACCCAAAACTGTAATTTTAAAAGTGCATATTTCACTCATTTATCACTGATTTCCTGTTTTATTGGCTAAAAAAAATTAACTTCAGTCGAATGCGTTAGAAAACAATACTAGGGTATGACCCAGGATGTTGTGAAATAATACTGCGTAGTTCTAATTAGGAGAGAACCTTGGGATTTCCCGCCAAGCGTCTGCAACTAGGCAGGTCAATTGGTTATCGTACTTATCGCGTTATCGGAATAATGTCATGCGCATAGATGGTGAATCCCCGAGTTCCAAGCTGCAGTGTGCAAGTTATGCAACACGCGTTGGTTCAATAAGGTGTGTGAGATTGCTTGCTGTTGTAGTTGGGGAATGCCACCCACAGAAACCTCTCATCAGCACTCTTACGCAAATGAGTAAATGAGTTTGGAAGTAATATTGTGAATTTTATTAGTAACAACAATGTAATTTATTCGTCACAACAATAATTCCTTTCTACAATTCACCTTAAATGCTCTCGTCAACAATAGAATTTTCACTCAACACAATATTCGTTATAGCACTCCACTGACGGCAATGGCAATTTACTTGGACTATTACGAACAACAATGAACTGTTAATCTTAACTAATATTTACAAAGCACTATTTACAAATCAGAACTATCAGTTCTCAGTTCACAGTTCTTCTATCTCAGTCACTCGAGTTCACAGTATCTCGAACCACAGACCTTCAGAGACAGTTCACTGTACTCGAACTCAGGTCCCTCCAACTGCGGTCCACTGCACTCGAACTCAGGTCCCTCCAATTGCGGTCCGCTGCACTCGAACTCAGGCCTTCGGATGCTGACGCAGTTGCGGACGCACACTCGAGTCGAACTCCGGTACACAAGACTGGCTTGCTTGCTCTGGCTTTCTCACTGACTGGCTGACTAATCAACTGAAAACTGCTGTCGTTCCTTCGCGACCGTAATTTATAACCACAGCGACGTAGCCTCGAAAGTTCGAATTCGCGAGTCTTCCACTTCGACGGATTTCTCGGCCTCTCTAGGCAAGCAGAAGATGCGCGCGCAAACTCCCTCTCCACTCTCTCTCCGCGCGATCTTCTCTCTTGCGGGACGCTGGTCGTGAGTTCGAATCTCACGTCGCTGTCACAATATTTTCAGTGAAGATGGCAGTGTCTTATTTTGTTTGGTGTATGAAAAGAGTATTTCTGCGAAGAAAAAATATAACATTGTGCAGCATATTAACACAACGCGGCATAAGGAGAGGTTTAAGAATAAATTTAAATTAAACCAGCAACTGATTAAAAGCAATGTGGGTGAATAATCGAGTTCTAGTGATACATTTTTCAAAGACTTGTGTTTAGGATTAGTGGGTTCCGACATTCCGTTATGGAAATTGAATCTTGTGTGCAGCTTCGGATATTTTTAGAAAAATACACAAACAAAAGGGTGCCGGACGAATCTACATTTCGCAAAAATTTTCAAGAAGTAATTTGTAGTATTCGGGATAAACTGAAACACAAAAACATATGGATTTCTATTGCTGAAACAACAGCTGCATCGGGATAATGCGTATGTAGTGCTGTAGTTGGTGCTATGAAAGCAGGAACCAGATAATTTCTTCTTGATATACAAGTACCTGACCGAGTAAATCATTCCACAGTTGCAAAATTTTTTAACGACTCGTTACTTTTCTTGTGGCCAGAAGGAGTTCGGTTTCCTTGTATTCGATTTTGCTTATTTTGGTGCTTATTTTCACCATTTTCATGCTTATTTTTACTGTTTACGTGTATTCGTTTTTGCTTATTTTGGTGCTTATTTTTACCATTTTTCGTGCTTATTTGCTTGCTTATTTTACTGTTTGATTGTGCTTAGAAATCCGCGCTTTAGTTGTAATAATTTGATCGTGATTTATTTCCATCGTTTCAGAAAAAGCAAGTGCATAGCTTTACATGCTAAATATTTTTACGTAGAATTATGTATGGGTGCGATTATCTATCGATAGACGTATAGCTTTACTATGTTGCATATCTTTACGTAGAACTACGTATGGGTGGTGAGAGAAAATGAAACAATGGCAATATCTAGAACACGAAGGAGAACAAGGGAAGTAAAGGAGAACAAGGGACTTACTAGGAGAACCATGAGGATACACGGCAAGCAATGGGTTGCTTTTTTATGTGAGGATCAGTTCCCAGTTTACACCCCCCCCCCCATATACCTCATAAGAAATACTTTGTTCTATACATCAATAAACAATGTAGCTAAATGAAGATATTTTTGTCTTCTTATAATAAAGTAATTCCTTATAGGTTTATACGATTCATTGACATCGTAGCAATATTTACTTCTTGTTGTGTGTGTAAAAAAAGTATTGTAAAATAAATTCAAGTTGTATGTCGTTTTAGGGTTGTATTGCACTTGAATTGCATATGTAGTTAATAATTTCCTAGTTATAGTCATTAACATTAGTGAATGTGTGAATAAATAATAAAGCAACAGTTACTTTAACTATACGGAAAACATTTTTTATCATGATGGTAATTTAATACAGACGAATTCCAGGATCTCTGTATTTTACGAATTATAAATAATGTTATAAACAAACATTAGATATTGCGAACTAACGGCAAGCATGATGTAACAAATTCTAAGATGCAAATTAGCCACAGACCGACGTAGTCTCTGACAATAAGCGTGGGTCGTAACCCGAAGATGCACTTGAGCTGGAGTTCGAATTCCACTTCAGCTGATTTACCTAGTTGGTTCTTTTCCCCCGAGATTTTTACAAACTGTAAGGTAAATGGCAGGTAATCTTTGGATTCGCCAAATACTAAGTTTGCGGCTAATATTATTGATGCTAGATGTCGGCGTCGTTAAAAATACATTCCAGTATGTTTGCGGGTTCCTTTGTGTTTGAGTAGCAAAAAAGACAGGTTGTCTACCCCTGTCTGAAGGTGGTCAGCATGCTTCATTTACAATGTAAACGCCTTTGCTGGCGTATGTTCCGTAGAGACAGAGAACATATTGAATCGGAAAATGACATAACAAACAACAACCTATACCTTTGATGCTTTTGAATTCAGAAATCATCCTCTAATTCTTTGTGGCGTCGCATTCACAGTTCAGGAGTTTAAATATTTTCGTTGCCCTTCTCAGTTTCCGATGTTCTAATCAATGCGTTGTCTATGTTTTAAGTTGCTTATAAAGAATTTCTTTGTGGCGGCTTCAGACATTCAAAGTGTAATGCCTTTCCCTCGCTTTGAGGTTTGTTGAGCGTGATTATTGGTTGATATTGGTTTGGATTGTAAACTATAAAAACAGACTCTGCTAATGTAGCTTGCTTTATATAATATTTCGTTCAATAATGTTTTGTTGTTGCTTAAGGAAGGCAGTTTTGAAATGTGGCAGTTACACATCATCATCATCGTCATCGTCATCTATATATGTTAGAACAGGTTGTCTATTTCGGCGAACGAAGTACATAGTACTTTATAATCACTCTTATTGTGGCTTGTGAAAGACATATTATTAGCTTCACGCTGATTATTCCGGTAGTTGGATTGCCACGTTAAAGCCTATTTGGACAGACTTTGAAATATTATTTTCTCAATTTTATATTCAACAATTCCACCAATGTGATTCGGGCCAATGGTCGTTTGTGGAGACTGTAAGAATATCGTCTATTAGAATTTTTCAATTCATGAAATAAATTTATGCATAGCAGTATCTCGATGAGTGTATCTGTTTTGTAACTAATTCGTGTGTATGGTTTTATGACTAATTCATATGTCAGTCATAGGTAACGATGGAACACAATCATAGGCTACATACATTTATAAGGTAAGTAGAAAGTATGGAACATAGCTTGTAGCTTTCTTATTTTTAATTTTATGAAGAACCTCTGTGTATAAAAGTAATACGGGGTGGAATAAGGAATATTTTAAGTTTTTAAAAACACAACTGTGTTTTTCATTTATAAAGAATGTGACAAAGAGTATGCTTTTTTTTAAATTACATCATGTACTACTTGTCCATTTTTGGATTCGTCTTGTTTCAAAACGTAAGTTACAAAATACAAAACATTTTTATAAATAAAAAAAACATTGGTTTACAAAATGCATATGTGCCATTGAAATGTAAGTGTAATAAAAGGCATAGAATTTAAAAAAAGAAAAATAATTAAAAACAATCAATTTTAGTGTTTTAATTGTGTCACGTGTTGAATTAGTTCACAGTAGGTGTTCAAAATCTGTTGCTTTTTAGTGACACCATGTACTTGCTTTTTCATTATTGAATGCTTCTCAAAATGTATAATTTATCATTTAGGCCTATTATTTTGCAAAAATTATCTCAAATGTATGATCCCAATGTATGCGTACATAAATAAAACTACTTAAGTCATCACAACGATTTTCCGGAACTCTAATTCTAATGTCTGCCTCATCTCGTCAAATACCATCTCCAATTTCATTGGCCCTAAACCTAGTAGCTGATAGAGCATCGTTAAATAACCAATTAAAATCTCAGCTCTTTGCTTAGATATCACAAAAAGTTTCAAGAGACTCAGATCACTGGCGGGAACTGCAGTCGACAGCCGGGAGAGGAGCCAGTCTTTGACAGTCCACCTTCTCCTTGGTCTTGAGATAGCGTGTTGGACTCCTGATCAAGGTAGTTCGGGTTCGATTCCCGGTCGTGAAGTCAGGGGGACTGGTTGTTTGTCCATTGTCCAAGTGTGTGTGGTGTCTCCTCGCAGTGGCTCCCGGGTACCCTGATCCAGTACACAGGGGAGTCCCGCAGTGTGTGCGTGTGTTCAGTAGAGTTGTGGGTCTGGGCACAGTAAACCTCAGGTTGTGGTGCCGAAATTAGTAAAAAAAAAGATACATATCCATTTCAATTAGCTTTCCAATTCATCTTCAGTAATTGGCTCCAATGCCCCTGTGTGTATATGTGAAATGATTGATTTAAACTTACTACTGCTGCTATCACTACTACTATGACCACCACCACCACCACCACCACCACTTATACACTTAAATTCGTTGTATAAATTCCACCATACAGATTTCATATGTTTTGCTCATCATAATTAATATTAGCAAGGATTAGGTCTATTTTGTTCGCCTCCAGAACATCTTAAAAGCCTAACTGCTCTTTCCAACGTCCCTTTGGTCTTCCAACTCTCTTCCTCCCTGTAGGTTTATGAAGACATATTCTGTGATGTATCTCGTTATTGGGCACTCTCATTATGTGGCCATAATTTTTCATAAGTGCAAACATTTTAAACATTTAGCTACTCTACCAGAGAATCTAACTCCGTTCTGTAATTATCTGGCCACTCTTTTGCAGATCATTCTAATAACAGTGAGATGAGTCAGAATTGCTAACTTAGCAAATTTCTGCAAGTCGATGTGTTTTCCTAGTTTGACTCTTTCATTTTTATTGTGCGGTTTTTTTCTTTTTCTTTATAAACTTTTATCCGCCATTTGCATGTAGCCGTGCGTATTTTATTGGCCGCGTTAGAGATTGTGATACATAAAAAGAAACAAAAGCTGTATTATTATCATTATGGTTAAAGGCACAAGTAGAAGGACGGTTTGCACTTTCGTTTTGGAAGTGCTGTACTTCCCTCCTTCCCTTCCTTTCACGATTCCATTTTTATGCTTTAATTCCCTCTGGCTTATGAATATTGTTCTTTTTTCTGCCCTTTATTGTCATCATTTTTCCAGGCCTGTGTGTCTGTCTGCGTGCCCTGGGCCTCACTCCCAGATCGCTATCCACCACAGTGGTGTGTCCGTGTGTTTGTCTCTCTTCAGAATTATTTCTCTCCAACCCCTCCTGCTCCGCTGCCGCTCGCCGCAGCCCCACGATACTCTAGGAAGCTCTCTGTATGCCACCCCCTCTCTCTCTTACTCTTCACACCACTCGGCGCCCTACCTACCCCCGACTCTTCCACTGTAGTGTGTTAGTTGGTGGCCTCGAAGAATCGATTTTGTTTCGCTCCATGCCCTGCATGCTACTGGCTCGTTGGTTCTCTCACCCGGCGGTCGACCCACTCCACGCTCCCACCCACTCCCCAGGGACCCCCTCGGTGTGCTCAGTTGAGTTTGAAGACTCGCCCATGTCGACACGGATCGCTCGGTTCACCCTGCTGGCGCTCTGCTCTTGTCTGCGAGTGATGACCCTCGTCCTTTCTCCTTCTAATATCTGAGGCCGGGGGCGAGTCCCAGTGTGTCAACTCCTCGCTTCGCTCTGCAGTGCAAAGCGGCCTTTGCACCATCAAAAATTAAAACATTCCTGAATTATCATATAATTACCATATTTCACCAAGCAAATTAAAGAATCATCAAAACAGAGTTTTATGTTCAAGCTAACTAACTTCAATCTTTGGCATGCAATTCATCGTTTCGGCAATTATTCATTGAACTATCACAGCTAAACTCGCAAAGATATTTCACTAATGCTTAGTGAAGGTTACAAGAAAACAGTGACAGTATCGATTTGCTTCTAAATTTCTCGGTAATTGTTTAAATTTTCTGTCAAGACCAAAATATTCCAAGATAGTTCAAATTGGAATTCCTTTACAAAACCTTGTCGTTCATGAGGAACTCAATAGATAAAATAACCCAAATGACCATCAGCGTCCTCAACAAGGCTTCATTTGGAACGGAAGTGGCCTACAGTTTAGTGGCCCGTTTCATATTCTACAAGATAAATTATCAGGCAGTACAGCTCACTTGATATGTGTCAGAGGTAAAACAGTTGTTGCATACATCTCAAGTCTGATTAGTGTGATATGTAACTACAACGATGTATTCAATGGAGGGGAAAGGAACTGGCTAGCCACCTTAACCCATTATCTCCTAGCTCAGTTGCCTCATGAGTGATACCATATTGGTATCACGAGGTTCCAACCAATCTTCGGAGTGCTGACTAAAACACACACACGCACACACACACACGCACACGCACAAGAGAACACTGTCCTTGGTTGAGAGTTGTCTAGAGAAAGTTATCGGCCTTTTCTTGATCACAAAAATCAACTCTGCTAATCCTTGCCTGTCCTTTCATCACGGATATTAAATTTCTGTATATATGTGCTTCAGCTCAGAAATTAAATGCAATACTGGTAGTCTAGCACACTCTAGAAAGATACGATTGTTGGATAATAAAATTGATTCGGTTGGTGATAACGGAATGTTGTAAATTCTCACAATTCACTGCTACCAATTTGACGTTTCCCAACTGTTGACTCTGTGTGTAGAGCAACAGATGATTGACTGGAAGAGTTCGGCTTATATTTAAGTTCCGGTTAGTTACGAAATATTTAATTTCGCTGCAATTTGCAGAAAGGTCCCAAAGTCCACCTAATCTCGTACAAAATTGAATACTGGAGTAAAAGCCGACTTAAACATCATCCACACCACATCAGTTACATTTTCATCGAAGTCAAGAAATTTAAGGAACTCTACCTTATGCATGTTGCACATCTTAATAGCCTATACCTGGACCTTTCTTTTTATTAAAATCTGAAATAGGACGGTTATACTGCTGAATATTTTGTAATGAACTAGGTAAATTAGTATGTGTAAGCTACAGAAAATGTTCCGACTTCAAATTAACATGGTTTTAGTTCATACGTAACAACAGTGGCGTAGCGTCAATGTAAGCTAAAAAGCTCAGCTTCCCCAGTTAATAATAATTTCATAATAAACCTGCAGTCTATGGACAAAATTATGTATTCATTTTAATAGAATTTATATTTAAGCGTTAAATATTGTGATGCGGCAGCCGTGGATGACTTGCGATGCAGTAGTAAACAAGAAGCCTGCACACACCAGCTTCCAAGCAGATTGGTTTCTTTCACTCATTCTTCTGTGTAACCCACCCCGCAGATTTTCCACCCTTTCCAACTACCTGGTCGCAAGGGTAACAAGAAGCTAGCTTTTACATTGAAAATAAGTAGTTTCCGAGTTATCCCTTTTCGTCAGTTGTGTTCAGTTGAAGTGTTAGTGTGCATTGTGGCTGATATAATAAATAATGAGTTAAATAACAGTTCCTGACACCAATTTACTTGAATTTTTTAGGACAATTCCATTATCAAGACTGACTTACGAACAAAAGTGTGATCTAAAAAACAAATGACCGACTCGCTTGCTGTCAATGAAGGACACAACCAAAAGACAGATGCATACTTACGTAATGATACTAATACTGTATCTATTGATCGTTAATATTGTGGTTTCTCTAAATATGACAGGGTGTTAGCTAATGTTATACGTATACGTGTCTATTTGTTAGAGATATGTGTAAACCGTGAAATCATCTTTTACTACGTAACATTTGAGGTCATGCCTTATTGGTGTTACTTACGAGGTTCCGACCAATCTTCGACTGCTGACTTGACATCGACAACTATTTATTTTAAGACTATCTTTGTAATACGTTTTCTCATATTGCATGAAAGACAACTTGAATTAGCTTCCCCTGCTCAAGATTTCATGCTACGCCACTGCGTAACAATAGTTTTGACTTTCTGCATAAAGAAATCTCTGTAGATTTCCGAACTTATATCAACTGGTAATTTATGCTTTCTTTAATGTCATCTACTTAAGGCTGATTATTTAAGGAAATGTGGAAAAACACAATATTGAACTATGCAAAGAAAAATTAAAGAAGCAGAGATGCGACTGCTGACTTCAGCCTGATCATCTGCAAAACAAAGCAGTCCGCAATCATCCAAAAATCTCAAATATAGGGGCTACCATAACAGAGTACAGGGACATCTGGGTAGGAAGTATTTGAAATGGAAGAAAATCACATTGCATATTCAAAATAGTTATACACGAACGTATGTTGGAAGAGATAATGAAGGAAGACCTCTGATAATTGGAAAGATCAAATTAGTTTGTAGGTGGAACAGACTTAAATAGCCTAACAGAAGTTCATGTTGTTAAGATATTGCAAAGTATATTTCATGAGTTAAATTATTCAGCTTGAAAGCAGGCTGAAACATCTGCTTTCCTTAAAATTGGAACAATATTTATTCCGGAGGAGCTTGTTCGAGGCACTGGAATTCATAGCTGAAATATGGTACAACTCCGTTAAATCCAGGACCAAAATATAGAAGCGATATAACACAAGCAGAAGGTGGTAGACACATTGGCACGTAACCTCAGTCAGTCCACCCTCCTCCCCCGACCCCGCGGCTCTTCACGCCGTGCGGCCAGCCTGCCTCCAGTCTGCCGCCTCTCAACGAGGTAATCGATGTTCTTCCCTCGCCTCGGGCGGGCACCCAACCCCCGCCTCCTCACCCAATCGCCGTGCCTGCCACTGCCGATATATTGACGATTTATTGCAGCCGTGGCTTTTCCTCTGTCCTAGTCGCTCCCTCCGATTTCTCTTTCTCCTCTTTTATGCCCCACTCACCCCTTTCGCCTTTTCAGAGTACCCCGGGGTCGTCTTCTACGCCGTCGTAATCGGTTACCGGAAGTATTCTCCAGGTTGCAATAAGAGTGCCAGTACCTCCATGATGGTGCTATAAAGCATGCGACATAGCCATTAAAAAAAAAGACTAAAACAATAAGTGGAAAATCACTTGATGTCTCCGACGATGAAACTCCACAAAAATTAACAAAAATAAAAAAAAAGGAGAGAAGAATGAAGTCAGCGAGTCTTGATGGAAACGAGTGAAGGAGCAGCTATGTGAGGTAAAGCGTTGTAGTATTACAGGAACGTACAGTACAGTGCAGCGAACTACGGATTCTTTGTTGAAAGGAGCCAAAAATCCTTAGTACGGCTTTCTTCAGAAGGGAAGTAAGACCGGGGTTTTCATACCTCTGCAATGGATTCGAATCCCGATCAGATCTGGAATTTAATGACACTTGTGGCGGACAAGGTCGCAGTTGGGGGGTTTTTCTGGGGGTTCTCCCGTTTTCCCCATGTTAGGCATCTATATCATTCCTCCATTTCGTCATCATTCCATAGCATTTCCCGATCGCCGGATGGCGGGGCACGGGGGTGGGCTGGCCAAGGGGCGAGGGGGGTTGTCTGCTCGAAACGTGGGTACGTAGCGAATCTTGGTGTAGTCAGTCGGTGTGGATTTGGGAATGCGCCTAGCTTGAGGGTTAGCACAATAGATTATAACAGGTCGCAGTGCTAGGTTATAGTACCTTTCTTCCGTAAATTTCATCCCGATCCATTTCGAGGTTTTCATGTCCACACTGCCTATACTTCTGATTGAATATCAACTGTTTGGTACCTTCTCAAGATCCTTACTTTGCGAACAAATGTGTTTGAAAGTCATCGTCTTAATTAAGGCTGCAAATGTCTCGAGAGACTGTACAGGTATCTCACAGGCAAAGCAGGAAACTAAATGGAAAATATTAAGACAGGTAGTATAACCTGAGACTGCATGATTTCCAATACACGATGTCATGGGTCAAATTCTGACGATTCCATGTGCAATTGATGGAAGACAAAGACTGTGTTGGGAATGTTTCATTAGTGTAGGTACTAAAATTTTCTGTCATCCTACTATGTCTCTTATGATCTCATTAGAACCGCTTCATGAGGATGTCTATTAAATGCAATCACTTTTTAAATAATGACCTAAGTTCTTTTAGGCATCCGCACCAGTAGTGTTGTAGTCTCAACGAATCAAGTTCAAGAAATTTTTCAAGTAAAATTATAAACGATTCCATACAAAGTAGTGTTTTGTTGCAACATTGCTTCCTAACTATAATATTTCAATCTATACTAGATTTGTATTGTGAGTGGTAATAAGTTTCATAGGTTGTGTCTTAAGTTCTGAAGATCAAAAAGGGTTATTCTTATTATATGCATTACACACCATTCATGGGAACACTGAACAAACACAGGCAGAGAATAATTTGTAGTGTTTATCTACATAAAAAAACATCCGTGTTAGACAAGAAACCAATCGTTGAAATTGTAAGGTCTGTAGGAATATGCTGGAAAATAATGAGTAAAATTGTGGACAGGGGTCCTACAACTCCTAAACCAGAATTTTAATAAAAATATCTAAGTTAAAAAAAAAAAACAACTGTTGCTGAAATTTGGTCTTCGCTTTCGTACTCTAAAGGTGGTCAATTATGGAGACCGTTAAGATAGTGGCATGGAGGTACATGTACAATAACATTAACAAATTCGTTTAATTTGAGAGTACCCAGAATATCAATTATAATTAGTGTATACTATTGTGTACATTTTATAATTAATAATATTGTAATAACATTAAGCAGTACAATAATATTATGTTACTTATTATGACAGTCACTGCTAAAGACGTGGCAATGTTTTTTCTATAACAAGTAACAAGGAAGTGAGAAACAGTAAACTTTCGACTTGCCGACGTTAACGTATTGGGCAAGGCGATATCTGACGAGCAACTTTAGCTGACAACAGATGTAGGCCTATGAATTACGATAGGCCTGTGTTTTATTCACTTTTATACAAAAGCCACGGCATGAATATAAAAGTAGAGCAATCTATATTTTTCTCTGTCGAAATGATGTTATGTTGCGACAGTCATAAGTCGTCAATTTGATGTTCTGTATTATCTAAGTTAGATCAGGGATCGCCAGAACGTCAACATAGGTGACGTCATATGAAACGCAGCCCGCCTTACAAGATGAGGGATGGTCGAAAGCAGTAGGCTGAGGGAAGAAGAGGACTGAACCTCGCCCCCCATATAGTTTGGAAATAAGTAACCGAACTATGTGATGTCTTAGCATTCTTCTGAGGGATTTGAAATTACTCATCAGTCTGTCTAACCCGATGTTTTAATTAGTGAAGTGAAATCTGGTTCTCCATCATAAGTTGCAATTTGTAATTGCTCAAATGAATGTTGGTCCGTCAATCGGGGCGCGCTTTACTTTTAACGTGTTTCATTTTTTTAAGGAAATTGCTCACATATATGTGGAGCCGAACATTGAAATAAACCTAGCACAAAATGACCTAAGGAGTAGCAATTTTGAATTGTAGTGAATTTTCGGGAAATTTTTAAATCTAAGAAATTTTACCTTATTTAGGCTTCTTTGCAAAGTTTCAAAATTTTATAATATTAGAAAATGATGTTCGGCAACGCTTTTTCCTTAATTAGTGTTAATACAGTATTATGGCAAAGTACACGTGACAATGGAGTTTTGTATAATGCCTCTTTATGGTGGTAATATGAAACTCTTTAAGTAATTTAGAACATAACAAACAGCTTACATTTTCTTCCTGTGCACAACAAAAGAATTTCTCTTCCTATTCTTCTACAAATATTCGATTTGCTGCACTCTTTACGTTCAATTATTTGGAAACAGACATGCTGATCGCCAGTTACAGCTTGATTCAGGTATTTTGGCCCCTGCAAAAAATAGATAGATAGATAGATAGATAGATAGATAGATAGATAGATAGATAGATAGATAGATAGATAGATAGATAGATAGATAGATAGATAGAGAGCGAGTTTCTCATCACTACTGGCGGGCTGGGTCACACAGGTCAGGCTGCGCAGTCATAACACCAAACACTACCTTCTTATCATGTCGCAGTACACTACGCCTTAAAAACACAATATTCTTTCACACTTTCTGTTACTAACCACCACTAAGTACGTGTGTTGACCAAACAATGTCACGATGAGTTATATTTTCTTGACATGAGTGTCCCTCAGCTACGAGCATAGATATTATTTTCATTCTTCCTCTTCACCTCCTATGCACATTAGTGATTAAATTTCTTTAGAAAGGTACGTTTTCCTCGGTGCGACTATTGCGATGATCGTTCAACGATAATCGTTGAGCACTATTTCTTTGTATTTTCTAGAGTCGCGGCAGTCGCTCGGAGGAAAACAGCTCCATAGAAAATACAAAGAAATAGTGCTCAACGATTATCGTTGCACGATCATCGCAATAGTCGCACCGAGGAAAACGTACCTTTATGACGCAACACACAGCTCACTCACTAGCCAAACAACCAGGGACAGGGGCCAATACCGTTGAATCGAACTGTACGTATGTGCTCTGCCTCTCCTACGAGGAGTGAGTGCGTGTGGAGGGATGCATTAGTGAACTGTCCCTGCCTAAGTATGACGTAGGATGTGGCTTGCCGCATGAAATGCCGACCGCTGTCTTAAATGAAACTCAGCGTTGCCCTGGCCCTACATGACGGGAGTCCCTTTGTATTTATGTAGAAATTACTGTAGGTGGAAAAAAGAAAACTATAAGTTATGATCGTACGTTAGGATTAACGTTGGTAGAGAGATGAAAATATCTACAGCTATTTTAGTTATGAACTACACTGATAAAAAAATCTATGATTTCACATGAGAATATTGCATAATGTGATATTTTTGTTTTAGGATGCGAAACAAAACCGCTGTCCTGGAATGGTAAACATACATTCGCATAAATTAGACATGTGTTCGCATTTATTGCCGATTTACTTACATGTATCACATACAAAAATATGGATATAGATTGTTAGGATCAATATCGAAGCTGAGCTTTGATACTATGTCACAGAATAAATTCAACGTTTCATGGTTAGTTTATTCCGTAGTTTCTCCCCGAAATATGGTAGCAAGTCGATATTACTCTAGATGTTGTCGTCACGGAGAATAAAGGAATTAAAGGCGAGAGTATGTTTCTTACCATTACTTACCAAACCCTCATTTTGTATCCAAACCCCCAATGAACCTTTCAGTGGGAAGTCATACTAGTTAGTGAGCCAGTCGGCCGTTAAATTAGTCAATTAGGTAGGCAGTCAAACGTGTGATTAAGTAGCAGCGTGCTGATCGGCCAGCGAGCCAATAATTTCGTCAAGCACACATGCAAGCATATTAGTGTCGGTAAGTCATCCCTCCCGTTCGCCTGTCAATCAGCTCGAGCCGACCAATCATTTATGTCATATTGCATTTGTCAGTGGTTGTGAAAACGTACGAAATATTTTCATAAATATTCAGACGCTTTGTAGCATTTAATTTCCCGCGGCTCTATATTATTCGCTGCCCTTGTCAAACCGCTCTGATATTACAACGTGGACAAGCCAACTACTAAATCCGTGTCCGTGAATTCCTATTTTTATGACTACCTGTGGCAGTAAGAGCCTTAATAGATTAATCTACAGAGCGACCGGCTCGTGGTTTCGATTCTCGGTAATTTTCTCATTGCTGCATACGAACCTAGTAATTTAGTAGACCTTAAATTGTTTCTTCCGGGGTAGTATAGGTACGATTATGAAGCCGTACATCTCAATGACGTGTACATTCTTCAAGACCAACGTAAGCATTATTACCAGTACATTGAGACTTTGTATGTATTTATTCACACTGCAGTGGGTATATTACCCGGTGGCAGTGGTAACTAATTACACTCAATAATGACAATAATAAACTTATTAATTAAAAATACAATTAATAATACTAATAATTAATACTAACAATAATTAATAATAATAATAACAACAACAGGGATATACTAAATTAAATGAAACGATCACTTAAAATAACATTTGAAATAAATCTAATTTGTATCTTAAAACTAAGATCGAACTAAAACCCAAGAGTATGATATGTTCATATCTGCACAAGTACCTTTCAAATTACACTCATTTCGCTGCCAACTCACTCACTGCAATGGAACTACGACACATTTTACTGATTCTATCCTGATTTCACTAACACTTCAAAAACATTTCACTGTTCAAATACTATGCACTGCCACTATAAACTATAAAGCTTCACTGACAGGAACACGTTTCACTTACACAGCACACTTCACTGACACGACATACTTCTTCACTGATACAACACACTTCACTGACACAACATAATTCTTCACTGATACAACACTTCAATAACAACATATCATTTACACCCTTTAAATACTGTGTAAAATTACCGTCTATTAGTAAGGTCCTTAAGCCTATTCTTAAATACATTTTTGGTTGTTGGTAAAGCATTTAATAAATCTGCAGGTAAAGCATTCCAGTCCCTGATAGTACGATTGAGAAAAGAAAACTTTCCAGTATCCGTCCTCTGCCTTCTTTCCCTCAATTTATATGAGTGGTCGTTCCTTGAAGAGTAATTTGGCGGCTGCAACCTATTTTTTATTTCTCTCCAGGCAGGCTCACCTCTGTATGTTTTGAACAGTGCGCATAATCGAATTCGCGTTCTCCTGTCCGTGAGCGTGTCCCATTTTAATGGTGAATTTTTCCGACAACACTTAAGAGCCCGTTTTTTAATCTTTTCCAGTGTCTTAATATGTTCTAATCTGTAAGGATCCCAACATGCAGCACCATATTCCATTGCTGGACGTACTAGTGATTTATATGCAATCTCTTTGGATTTATCAGAACCTTTTCTTACTACCCTCATCACAAAGTGTAACGCTCTCCATGCTTTTCCCGCTGTGTCTGTAACGTGTTCCCCCCAGCCGAGATCACTGCTAAATGCAAAGAGTTAGAAAGAGAAAGATATAGAGTGGTCATTGCGCCGCCATGTTTGAAGAAAATTGAACGACCGTCGGTAATGAACTCATGCGCCCAAAACAAAGTGGGCGTGGTGATAACTGACATTAGAATCGTCAGCTGTCTTAATTTCGTTTGCGTAAATCAGTTAAACTGAAGTGGAGAAACCTAGTATTTCGTCAAATACGTGCTAGGAACTTAATCTAAACTTATGTACGCTAAATTTAAAACACTTGAGCTATTCCTAGAAGGAATGCTTAAAAGAATAACCTAAGCAAAATTGCCATGTAGTATGACAAGAAGTCCTAGCAAATATACTGAAGAAAATGTTAATATTCCTAGGTTCTTTTAAATGCGACCTGCAAGATTGTCTATAAAATGAATGAGTATGATTCGGATGATTTTTATTAAATTGTTTTCCCAGTCTCTACACGTTGCAAAACTATTCACTATACCATATATATATATATATATATATATATATATATATATAGAATGAAAGTAGGCCCTATCTGTAGTAAACAACCTTTACCTCCAAGCTTGTAACGTGGGTGAAACATGACAAAACACGCTTTCAGTTTTTTTGATACAGTGAAGTATAATTATTATCGAAATGTGAACGTGAGGCCAACAGCCGGCTGGTCTGTCTGAGCCTTTCAAGGGCTGTGGCACTACAGATAATTATTAGCAGGGAAAGGATTTATATGTAAATACATATTTACTTATAAAGCTAATATAATTTATATTTTGCATTATCTTTATGTTTCACAATGTGTAGGGTTGAAAAATCCTACTTTTATTTTCCATATTTTTCCATATTTTAGAGTTTAGTACATATTTTCGTTAATTTCCATATATTTTCCATATTTCATATAAAACAGTCCATATTATATTAGGTTTAACAATAAAACAAAACAAAATTCCATTAACTTTTAAAAATACATTTCAACAATAGAGATTTAAACACATGTTCAGTAATCCCTTTAACATCAGAGTTATTTGAAAATTAGCAGTCCTATCAACAATGGGAAAGTAAGTTACAAAACTGTATTAATTTAATTTAAAATTTTTAACAGACTTCAGTTGTGCAGCTCAACAGTTAAATGCCAGTCAGAGTACACATAGGTTCAGTTTTGTAAATCATACTATAAAGACGGTAAATATGCCAAAAGTACGTCATTCAGTCAATTTAAAATCAAAACTAACAAGTTACATTTCAGAATTTAAAGAAGATGGTTTATCAACTGACAATAAAATATTATTTTGTAATTTGTGTCAGTGTGCAGTATCATCTACACAAAAGTTCCTGGTGCAACAACACATTACAACTAGTAAACATCAGGCCAACAAACAACTAAATTCCAAGCAGAGACAATTGTTTTTAACACAACCAACAACATCGAATGTAAGATCTGAGTTTAACATCGACCTGTGCCGTTCTCTCATCTCTGCTGATATTCCTCTCTACAAACTAAAGAATAAGGTCTTCAGGGAATTCCTTGAAAAATATACTCAACATACAATCCCGGATGAGTCAACACTTAGGAAGACGTATGCTCCATCCATCTACGATGAGACAATACAGAAGATAAGAGATGAAATTAAAGATAGTTCAATTTGGGTTTCCATTGATGAGACTCCCGACAAAGAAGGTAGACTTGTTGGTAATGTAGTTATCGGTTTGTTAAGTGAACAATATTCTGAACGAATTCTTTTACATTGTGATGTTCTAGAAAAGTGCAATAACAAAACTATAGTTAAACTGTTCAACGAAGCTATGGGTATCCTGTGGCCAAAGGGTATTATGTACGATAATGTGTTATTCTTTATTAGCGATGCTGCCCCTTATATGGTCAAAGCTGGACAAGCATTATCTGTTGTATATCCTAAATTGACTCATTTTACTTGTGTGGCGCATGCATTTCATCGTGTGGCAGAAGTGGTCAGAGACAATTTCCCTAAAGTAGATTTGTTGATTTCATCAGTGGAAAAAAGTATTTCTCAAAGCTCCCAGTAGAGTTAACGTGTTGAAAGAAATGTACCCTGAAATTCCATTGCCACCAAAGCCAATTTTAACTAGATGGGGTACATGGCTAGAAGCAGTTGAATATTATGCCGAACATATAGACTCTATTAACAATGTTCTCCTTGCATTGGACTCTGAAGATGCAGTCTCAATTGATACTGCGAAAACAGTTACCTGTGACATAAGTGTGAAGAATGACTTAGCTCACATTCAGCATACATTTTCATGCATCATAAAAACGCTCAAAAGTCTCCAAAATAGGCACCTTTCACTATCTGAAAGTTTTGAAATTATAAATAGTACTGTGGAACAACTGAATCGTGGTAGAGGTAAAGTTGCAGATGCAGTAAGAGCTAAGGTGGACACTGTACTTTCAAAAAACCCTGGATATGAAGAACTACAAAAGGTTGTTGCTGTGATGAGTGGTGAATCAACAGTGAAGATTAACTTGGACTTATCCCCAGCAGACATTGTGAAATTGAATTATGTACCAGTTACTTCTTGTGACGTCGAACGCTCTTTTAGTCAGTATAAATCTATCCTCAGAGACAATAGAAGAAGATTCACTTTTCAGCACTTGAAAGAAATGTTTGTAACCTATTGTTATGGTAACAGACAATAAAAATTGTGTTTTGTTGAAACTACATTGGAAGATAAGTTACGTCCATTATATTTTTTGTTTAGTTTGATTAAAATGTACCAATATTTAACGTACATAGTCATTTTTTTATAATTTTAAGTCCATATTTAATTCCATATTTTGGTAAAAATCCATATTTAATTCCATATTTTGGTAAAAATAACTACATATATATTTACATATTTCATATATTTTTAGTCCATATAAATCCGTTCCCTGATTATTAGTGTATAATTGAGCACCCACGTACAATAATGGGGTAAGTAGTTACGAAATATATTCATACTTACCTCATTATTGCACGTGGGTGCTCAATTATGTTGTTTCATGTCCTTCCAGTCAAAATACTAACAACAATACGACCTACCCCAGAGTTTTGCGTTATTTTGGATGCGAGTGTCGAAATACAATTTTAATATTTGATTGCTATTACTAGGTTTGAAACGGAATTGTAGAGGTTTTATCCGTATTTAGTTTAACTTTATTACTAGTGAACCATTTATTTGATTAATCGTTTGTCTTCGAAATAGACCTACTTCTTATAAGCTACAGCTCATCGTCTTGTATAAGCAGTAAGGACAGAAGGAGCAGAAATAAAGGATGCCGGTGTCGAAATACAGTTTTAATATTGTATTGCTATTTGTTTTTCACTGGGTCTGAAACGGAATTGTATTGGTTTTATCCGTATTTAGTTTAAGTACATTACCGGTGAACCATTTATTATGTTTATGCCGGGCGTTTTTACACATTTATGCATGAAAAAAATGCTGCTAATTAACAAAACTATGGACTTAATTTCATAAAATTTACATGAAATATGATATATCAGTAGTCTTTTTCCTTTTGACATTGCAGTTATATGCAGCACACACAACAGGCATGTTTTTTCTTCGTTTTTTTGTACTTACCTCCGTTATACAACATTGTAAGCAGACGAATTTTTACAAAGGTGGGCGCTTAGCTCAGATCTGCCGTGTTTCGCGGTGGCACCGCAAAGAGCGCTGTACAGGACAACATGGCCACTCTATAGTCTTCTCTTTCTAACTCGTTGGCTAAATGTTATTCCGAGGTATTTACATTTGTTAACTTCCGGAATGGTTTCAGCCCCTAACGTATACGATGCGACTATTTTATTTCTTTTCCTTGTAAAGCTGATGGCTTTGCTCTTTAGAGAATTTATTTTCATTTTGTTGGCTATTGCCCAATCGTTTATTCTATTGAGGTCATTCTGGAGAAGAGTAGTATCTTCATGGCTTTTTATGTCCCTGTATACCATACAATCATCCGCGAATAAGCGAACCCTGGACAAGATATTAACTGGCAGATCATTTACAAAAGCCAAGAATAGAAGAGGCCCCAAGACACTCCCCTGCGGGACCCCGGACGTAATTTCAATTGGGTTCGATAATTCCTCCCCTACCCGTACTCTCTGAGTGCGACAAGTTAAAAATTCCTTGATCCACTGGAGCACTCTGAAGTCAATCCCCTTTAGTAGAAGGAATTGTTAATTAAACACAAAACTAGTACGCATGCATTTTGATTATGTTAAAAGCCATACAATAAGCGTAGCTCTGGCGACAGGCGCGTTTGTCTGCTGATCCGGGGCTGCGATCGGGCTAGTTTCGATTCCCGCTTGTGCCGATTATTTGGTTAGTTTTCCGAGGTTTACCCAACTGTAAAGTGAATGCCGGGTAATTATGGCGAATCCCCGGCCTCATATCGCTATCACCAATTCCATCAACCATTGATATAGAATCCTTAAATGACCAGCTTAAAAATGTTTAACTCTCCTGACCACGAAAAATAGAAAGATGAATTCTGTAGAAGTTAGTAACATAGGGTGCTATGCATAGACATTTCGCTAGCCCGCGCTACGAGCGTGCTAAACTAGCCCCGGCTATCGACTGAGTACTTGTACAGGATTCATATCATATGATATTGCTAACACTGATTTATGAATACGAAAAACGTTAGTTCGCTGATCATCCACCGGAAGCCCGCGCTAAGAATGTCTATGAATATGGCCCATATGTATTATGTTTTAAGCCCATGAAATGGAATGAGAATATGGGATGAGATGAGGATACTAGATGAGATAAGAATATGGCATAATGAGGAGATGAGATGGAAGTAGATCTATATGGAGGTGAGACGAAGATGTGATGCATGGAACATGTCTTGTGCATGCATGCATGCATGCACGCACACACACACACACAACGAACCAAAAAACACTATCATTGGAATTAAACTTTTTTTTACGTAGCGTGTCCAGCTACAAATTAGCGGATCATCGTTCCATTCGCTTGTTAGGGTCTTCTGTCTTTGCCTTATGTTATCTCAAGAGGTAGTATTTCACTGTGCGGACCATGTAGCCTGTGTTTCGAGTCTTGTAAGAGCTTTGTTTTGGTTCAGTATCCTCAAACATTAAGGACAAAAGACTCATTTTTAAGACCTTGTGATTATTGATTTATTCGCCACAGTTCAGTACTAAGTCTGACTACTGATGTAATATTGGCAAGATCATCATAATGATTTAATTTAACAATTGACCCCAAGCTCTCAATTTTACATTAGGTCTTCTCTAGCAGTGAACTTAGGCAGCGTGGCACAAGACCACTATTTTAAGAAACACTGTTCTTAACAGAAATTACACATTCAGTCCTAAGAGTGGGAGATAACTTCCACTTTATATTAGGTTCGAACCCGAGTCATTTTATAAAATTATTATATAGGGTTATAAAGTACCAAACAAATTGAGCAATCAAGATGAACTAAGCGGCTATGGGATGTGCTAAGATAGGGATTTAGTCTGTCCACGTGGATTATTTTTACCCATATTCAACAAATTGTATTGATTGATTCCATCACTGAGAGTAAAGTGGACCTCATCTGTTCACAGTATTCGAGATAACCATTCCGGTTAAATTCCCATGTGAGCTGGTACACGTAATGAAAAGTTGTAGGCTTATCTCTTTTCATAATCTGCTCCCTTTAATTCAGGCATAATTTGCAGATTATAGTAATGATACATTTTCAGAAGTTTGCGTATTTTTTCCAAACATTACTGTCTAGCATTTGCTTAACACTTAGCACTGCTAACTGATAACGGGTTTTCTCTAGCTAGGTTTTAGCTTTCATGAAGAATCTCTGTAACATGAATATCATTAATTCTTGAGCTGAAGCAGTTTCTTCAAACTTCTTAATTAATACGGTATAAAGCATGATACAAGGGCTCAAGTACATTTTTGTCCGAAATCTTCTTAATCCGGCATTGAAGTTTCTGCTACATTCATAACAACATTGTACGAAACCGATTCCTGTTTAAAGATTTAAAACTATTTTTTGAAACTTGGAAAATGGATGTAATAAACAATGCAAATGACTAACAAACTTCTGTTTATTTTTCTAAGTTTAATATTGTTGTATCACAACGACTAACTTAATCCCATTCTTCACACATTCCATAGTGGCTTAATTCATTTTGACTGCTTAGTGCGTTTAGAAATTATATTAATAGCAATTATATTACATATTTTATAATAATCCTATATTGCAATCAAATACAGTACGCTCAGTTGTTTCTCCAGCGTACAAGAAACCAATAAAAATGTTGTGGGTTATGTCTAAGTTTGTAGGTTTGTTTATGTAATGGTCTGAGTCATTCAAGTGGAATACAAGTAATTCGTCATTCGGCTGTTGGGAAGTTTGTCTGGCAGTCAATCGAACTGTTAATGAGATGGCTGTGAGTCCACCGGGACACTGAGGTCAGCTAATTAGACAATCAGTAACGAGCGGCAAGTGCATCCTGTAATAAGTGGCGCGGAGACAGTGCACACCTCGAGCTAGTCTGATCTCTTGCTTTTCTCTAATTACCTCTCTAATTATTATGCAGTTCAAATGGCTTCGGCCGTAATGAGCCACGGAGCTGAAGCTAATAATAGTCGAAGCAAGTGAGCTTGTGGGAACAGTTTCAAGGGGGTGGGAAATGGGGGTGTTAGATAAAGCAAGAGAGAGATGAATAGTGAGCAGGAGTGCTCAGAGATTTTAGGCCGGGTTTCAATGTTGCTGCCTGCGCGACAACAATTAGCACGCAAGCTGCCGCTTGTCGGCGCCGATAGCATTCAAGTTACATGCAAGACGTGCTTAAACGACTCCACTCCAAACGCCGGCCGCGCCGGGCTCAGACCACCATAAAAAGACGAACTGCCGCGCCGAGGAGTGAATTTTACGACTGAACAGAACAACTAATTTGCGCCGACTTCTTCAATAGATCGGAAAATTCTGCTTTTATGGAGTTCATCAACATCATTACATTAGTCCAAAGTCGAGAAGTTTCTAACCTCAGTATCTACCTATTACATCATGGCATTGAGCTTTAAGATTTCAGTTAGGCCTGTATGCATTTCTATATACACCTGTCAAAAAAAAAAAGTGGCCGCAATCGTGAACAGCGAATTCGGATAACAGTGATGTTACATGATGCATACGCTTATAGAAGCAGTTTCGGAACTAAGATATTTAAGGAGGAGTCATTCACATCTGCGTCTCGTAGAGGAACGGTAGTGTGTTCGCTAAATGATTCGAAGGTTGTGAGTTCGAGCCTTGTTCAAGTTATTTTATTTTGTTATCGTTCTTTAGCAATATATATATATATATATATATATATATATATATATATATATATATATATTGCAGGTTATCATTTATATTCTGTTATCTTTTGCGATATAAATATTATCCAGGTTATCATTTGTATTGTTATCGTTCTTTAGCGATATAAATAATATTCAATTTAGTATTTATATTGTTATCTTTTTTTTTTAGAGATATAAGTAATATAAATTTACTGTTAGATTTGAAACAATATAGTTGCATAATACTAATGTTAGTTTTTTATTATTATTACATTATACTATCCTGTAACACAAAATGAAAAGGAGTGACCAGGATTTGAACCTGAGATGTTGACATCTAAATTCGGACATTTCGGACGTTCTTCCGACTGAGCTGCGGGCACAAGTAAAGAAGCATATGCGGAAAAATTGACCCAATCCCTCTCCATTACGTCCTGGATGATAAAGTCAAGGCATAGTACATTCATGAACCTGATGTTAATTACTAAAACAGTAATAAAAGAGACAGGAGAAATTATATTTTCCCTCCCTCTTAAAAAACATAAAAAGCACTAGGTTGTGTTTGAACGCACGACCTCACGAATACCAGCCCGAAACGCTACCATTACGCTATCACAGTAACACGGAGAACACTTTAATTATAACTGTAGATATCAGGCAACGTGGTCCAACAACATGTAACATCGCCTGTCTCCGAATTGTAGCTGAGATACCCGAAGGGAAATTAGTTTCTAAAGAGCAGCCACTTTTTCTTTTGACAGCTGTACACTACTTTCTTAATTGCCGCGTTTTCTGGAGTAGAAGTATTTAATTCCCCTGCCTGTTTCTACCTTTCTTTCCTTGACAAGAAAATGTTCTGTAACGTGATATCGAAATGTCCCTTGAACGTTTACATACGCAAATACAGTAATGGAAAATGAATCTACAAAAATTTAGTTGTCCATACAAACTGTAATTTCCTCTGATTGAGGTTCTGACTGATATGTACATCTGTTATCAGGCAGTACATCTCACTTGACAATATGTGTCAGAGGAAGAACAATTGTTTGTATGTTTCTGCAGTCTGATTGGTGTAATATATAATTAGTCGGCGATGTATGCGATAGAGGGGGGGAAGGAACTGGCACCCTACCCCATTATCTCCTGGCCTAGTTGCCTCATAAGTGGTGCCTTGTTGGTGTCACTTGTGAGGTACAGATATGTCTTCGGACAGTTGACGAAACAACAACAAACTGTGAGAAACAAAATATGTATATTATATAGCATGAAATGTTATTTTAATAACTTGAAATTATTAATCTTTCTAAGTTAAAGTTATACCCTATGACACCAAGCTACATCGTCTCTCAATTTCTATCAGACCATGGTAAATTTTGTTATTATTTTCAAATATTTCATATTAATGATGGAAATGATTATCTTTGCAAGTGTAACGAAGCATTAGAAACTGTATTGTATCATTTTCTGTTCGATTAGTTGGTTTCCTGCAGATGAAGTAAAAGTTAAAAACACATTTATATGAATGTAACTTTTGCATAATATTGTCCATCTCTCTTCAAAAATATCTTGTTGTTTATAAGATATTTTCCCAGTTTCACTTGTCATATTTTAAAATTATTTTTATTGTTATATATTATGATTATTTTTTATTATTTTTAATTACAACCCTAACATGCCTTAGGTGCAATGTGGTTATTTGTAAATTTTGGTGATTCAATAATAATAGTCAGAAGGCACTTGGAGAGCGTGGAGTTCCATGCTTTCTTGACCTCGGCACTACTATAAGTTGGTACTTCGATCCCGATTGCCTTTCACCCCCAGGTTTTAGGTTCCAATTCCGCTTGGGTTGATTACCTGTCTGGGGCTTTTCCGAGATTTTCCCTAACTATAAGGCTAATGTCAGATAATGCCATTGCGGATCCCCAGACTTAACCTCATAAAAATGTCATTCCACTATCACCAAATCCATCGACCTATATAACCGTCATGCTTTTAAATTTTTCTAAGTTCGCGAATTCAAATCCCGATAAGTTAGTGACTTAGTAGGTAATGTATATTTTTGCCAGATTTGTACATAAATGCACCACTCCTTTGTGGTCTTGTAATTACGGTACTATTTTACCGTAAGTTACATTTTTTTTTCTAACAAAAACGTTTTCTCAGCATCTCTGAACTACAAAACTTCCAACATTTTAGGATGTCTTTTAATTTATTCAAGATATGCACACATTTTCATAAAGTTTTAATAGCTAGGAATGGAAGAAAAGTATGCTGTGAAGTGTAATTTTAAAGATTAGCAGACGTTCCTTCTACAGACATTTCGTCAAGGGTTAATTTTGCCTGATTGTGAAATTCGTCATCAAGATGCGTTTGACACCTGAGAAACTCGACAAGGGGAATGTCGACAGCAGATATTTCGTCAACGAAATATTTAGACTATTTGTGAAATTCGTGAACGAAATATTTTGACTATTTGTCAAATTCGTCAATACTATGGGCATGTCAATTGAAAATTTTGGCTAGATTTAATAGAAATAATGAAGTATAAAAGCGTAAATTTTATTTGTACTATTTATACATTATCTACGTTGTCTATGTAAATAATGAAATGTGAAACGTAAATTTTATTTGTACTATTCTTACATCATCTACGTTTTCTTCTGCATGTAATTTCAAATTGTAGCTGAGCGTAAATAACGGGGTATGTCATTGTTCGTTGCGTGTTTATCATAGTGCATATCCGTACAATATTTTCTATTCTGGTCTGATTTAGAATATATTTCTTTTTAATAGGCCGCTTAACATTGTGGTGTCCTCCCAGTAGTTCGTTATAATTATGTTGTTTTCACGCTGGTCCTTGCGAATGTTATCTAGAAACTTTCAGATATTAGCATGGTGAGTAACAACCATTTTCTGGAATTTCGGATGCCAGCCCTCAGTTACGTTGTTGGTTCTTTGATGTCCGTTAATAACATGCTCGTGAACTTATGTTATTTGTATTACTTGCATTGTAATGTATTGTACCTGTAATTGTCGTCCTCTAACATAGACCGGCCCCTATTCGATTGCAATAGTCTTGGCATATCAAAACTTTTGGTCAGAATCTGCACTACATACTCGTACTAAAAAAAAAAATTAATTAGAATTTCATGTCCAAAATCATGGAAATGACAATTGTATTGACGAAATGTTATGTGTTGACGAAAAGTACTTATGCGAATTTTCCTCTTGACTAAAATAAATATAGGCGAAAAACTGTTGACGAAATGACCGTAGTCATACTGGCCGTTGACCAAAAAAGTGTTGACGAAGTGTAGGTAGACGTATTGCTGTTGACGAAACGTCCTGGAGGCAATTTTAAAATATGTCTATTATTATTATTATTATTATTATTATTATTATTATTATTATTATTATTATTTTACTTGTCAGCTTTTATTGAGTCATTAATTCGTTAACCATACATTAATATTCACAGATAACCAGGTAATATTAAACTAACGTTGAAGAGGGATTACAACATGGACGTGTTACTATGTAGAACTAAAAGAATGGCTTTAGTGTTGTGTAATAAGAAAACAACTTCAGGTCAAGTTTAAGACTTTTCTGTACCTAGGGTGTGGTATTTCCGACAGTGCTATTAATAAAAAATCATTATCAGGAAAAAATATTACATAGATTAAGTTTCTTAAAATTAAGCCCTGAAACTTGGACATACAACTAAGGAAGTAACTGGTTCCAATCGTCGAAATGCAATCAGAGATAGGATGACCAAAATTTAATAAATTCGAAACCAACATTAAGAACGGGGAATTGAAAACATGATATATTAACTAAGCGGTATTGGAAAAAAAGAGGAAGTAATCGTGTACTCGCAAAAGAGATGAACAAAATCTTGACAGACCGTGTAAAAGATCCTGAGACCGCAACAGGAAAACGAATGTCCTAATCTGTGAAAGATGAAGATCATCCTAGATACACTTCATATAAGCATGTACAGACAAGTGATACTAATGCGGAATTTAAACACCATTTCTGTGGCTGACTATACACTGAGCGCAGATATCCGTATCGCTTTGGACCATGCATTGTACGATTCTAGACTGACAGGAAATTGGGTGGTGGCTTGCCGCTTGTAATTAAACCCTTGTCCGTGGGCTATATATTAGTCACAGTTCAAATGAAGTGAAATAAGAGCAGTAATGAAGGTTTTCAGCGTGAAATAAATTACATCTCTATTGGAAAACGATCATACTAGTAGGCCTACTATGAAAGCTTTTACTATAGGCTATTGTCGTTTGTCCACAACGTTTTCTTAAATTTTACTTTTCCTTTATAACTTGTTATTTCCTGAAATTATACATGTGTACTGACTTCCACAGTATAGTTTCTTCAATGTCGTAACAATAAATTTGCCAAATTTGTGTTCCGTACAGTACACCATTACAGCATTATAAAGTTTAATTTATACTGTGCTACAGATTTTAAGTATTCTCTCATTGTGATATAATTTGGATAATCTTCTGATATGATTCTTGAAAAAATCTCCAGGTAAGAAGATGGTAAGAAGATAGCGTAAACAAGGTATATGGAAAGTAGATTAATAAAAGCTGTATCAGCAGTATTAGGTAGATTATCAGTTACGTTTTCTAGAGTACTTATATTGGAGAATTTGAACGTTTTATTATAGCTCATGGACTTTGATTAAGTATGGAAAGGTATACTGTCTGCTAGTAGTAGAATTAGGACGTTGCTAAACACCGAACAGTGATTGTCGAAGTTATTTTGAATGCAGCTATTTGAAGTAAACTTAGACTTATTTGTCTATAGTCTTATTTGTAAACTCAACCTCGGCTAAGCCTATGCTACAGATGTACGTAGACCTTCAGAATTTTATTTTGAATTTATATTGGTTATTTGTCTAGTCTTTCTGATATCTTATACTCAAACGTCGCTGCTCATGTTTTGTAACATCTGGAAACTTAAAAAAAACGAGTAATTTATATTAAAAAATTAAAACGCTTAAGAGCAATGACTTTAAATTAAGTGGTGCATTGTTTCGTATTAAATAGTGTAATGAAAATGATTGAATAACTAATTTTACAGAGAGGTATCAACTCTCAAAGTTAAAAGAAATGTATCCATCGATGTCATTTAGCATGTTTTTTTACATTACATTGACAACTTGAATTCGTTTTTCTTTGCAGAATTGAACTAGTGTTATAAAAGTATATGTTACGAAAACTGAGGAATAAATCGTGACATTTTTATTGAAATTATGTGCTCCCCGGTTACAATATTGTGTAGATCAGTTTTTCTACAACTTTTGTCGAAGTAAAATTTAAGTACCACTAAAATTTTGTTTTATCCTTACCGCCTCTTGTTATTTTTCAGTAACATTGACCATTCGTACAATTAAGAATTAAGATACTGAAAAAAAGTACAATAACGGAATTCGAATGGTGACAGCAGCTTTGACTAATCTATTCAATACGATGTGTGGGGGAAGAATTAAGGACTTGTTGAATCAAATTATTGCTTTTATTCAGTCTTGACCAAGTTGATTCGCCCAAAAGATCCGCCTTTACAACTCTATTGTGACGACAACGAACAATGAAATCGTATCTACAGGCAACTTAAATTATAAAAGCAAATTGATTCTGTAGGTACGAAAACACGCGAGAACACACCCTTGTGAATTGTTGGAGATTAGGCTCTGATATGGAAAATCGTGTTCGGAATGGAATGACAACTTGCAGCTCCTGATGGAATCGTGCGGTCGTCGCGTGTTCCTCATATATTTGTTAACCGCTGACTGGAAGAAATTAGTGAGCGCATGTTGTGTAGTGGACTGGTAGTGCAGGCGAAGAGCGTGTATAATTAGGTTTGCGACATTAGAACGCGCCCAAGCGGGCCTTCGTGTGATGTTACGAGCGGAAAGCGGTACGTCACAGCTTAAAATAATTATAACCGTCGTGCTTCAAACTCACTGCTTTACACTAAGTGCAGTTGCCATGGCAATGGAGGAATGAGGCGGGGGTGAAATTCGAGTGAGACAGAGAAAAGGACTTGCTGGGTGTGTTTGTTCTATTTAACACCAGATGCTGCTGAAATCCGTGTTGGCGTCTTTTCTCGCTTCTGCCATGTTGGATAACGAGCGTCATTTGTTTTCCACGATTCCACCCCTCTGCCCCTTCACCGTCCTCAACGTGCGGATGTACTAAATGAAAATTGATATAGGGAGGCGCAAATGAAGGAGCAGGGTGCTGCCTAGATGGATGCAAAATGAAAAACGAGAAGAGCAGTTTTGAAGCCTCCAGGTTTTTCCTTTCCTTTTTTCAAGGCGCCGGAAGTAATGTCTGTAAACTAGGGGATGAAATAAATGAGAGGGAGCAAAGGGATAAAAAACTAATGGGGTTAGAGAGGGAAAATAGGGTTGGATAGAAGTTGCTTGGTATTGTGTTTGCGCTCTGTTGGATCAATTACTAATGTGAATTTAGGTCTGTAGGATGGGGGAGACTGAAAAAAGAACTCAGACGTGAAGGTCTATCCAACGTTTTGTCAATAAATAATAAAAACCTTTCGCGAGTATAAATAATTTGTGTTGGTTGTGCTGCGGCTGCGGCCTTCACTAATGGCGCTGCCGTCGAGGAGGGTGAGTTGGCGGAGGATCGGGTTTAATCTTCTTCATTCTTCCCCCAACATTTCCCCTCCTTGTTTTATATATACTGTCCTAATTATTTCTTCCAAAGAGGGAGCGGCAAAAAATCTAAGTTTACTTAACTTTCGGATAAATATAATGTAATGTCTTCGTTAAATTGATATTTGTATCCTCGACTTAACAGTATTTATATAATCGTTACATAAATTCATTTATTGGAATTTAAAGTAAATAATATAATTCGGAGACAATAATGGGCTTGTAACAATAACAGAAGGTGAATATAAAGAAGCGTACATACTCTTAGCGCAATATAAAAAGTGTATACTGTAAAGGTTCCAGATAGGAAGACAAGAACGATCGAAATGTAGATATAAAATGAAGTCCATCCTATCTCTTTATGGTAGAGGGTAGAGTAGAACAGAACGACAAATTTTAATAAGATCTGAAACTCTCAAATGTAGATATTTCACTTGCTTTATTACTTAAAATGTTGGACAGTAACATAAATAAGAGAATAAATCAAAAGTGCAGAAGTGAGAATTTTAAGAACGAGGGAATTCCGGGAATCACTATTTCAGGAACAGAAGAAAAATACCGCACATCATCATCTGAGATTCTACGATATCCAGTTGTTCATTATGCAGCTCAAAGAAGCAAATAAGTACACAGCACCTGACCTAAAACGTTTATACAGTATACGCCAAATTAATGCTGCGAAATCTTAATTTGCACCAAGATATGCGTAATTTGAGAAATGTAGATTTTTTCCTTGAGCATGTGATTACATTTTCTTGGTGATTGTGCGTTGTGATTGAAAATACACGACATGAACACTTTCTAGAAATAGAATAACATTTCTGTGGAATCAAGGAAGATCTTCTGTTTTTACAAACGTTCCTTTATCATGTAGGTAGCATAAACCCCAGGGGCAATGGGACATCTTGACAAAGGCATGGCTAGAATGTCATCACAACCTTACTCTGCAAATGTTAACGACTTGTGTGTGGAAAGGTGAAGAAAGGTCTCCGGATCTGGTTTAGTGGCTCTGGTAATGCGCCAACGGAATCTTGTTTTGGTCCGTTTTGAAATTTAGAAGTGTAAACACGAAGGATAGGCTTTTGTGATATGTTTAGATTTTAATGGCAAGCGGCATGAAATGTCTTGTCCCTTTTACTCCCTTTCAACTGCTATAAAAGTTATCAAGTGCAAGTTGTTGCTATAAACAACAATGAGATTATAACATATGCCACTTTTACATTATTGTTGTAAGTGGGATCTGCAGCCGAACACATGGTGGGACTTCCATGGTACAAAATCGAAATGACTCGAGAATTACACTTGAAATAATAATGGATACTGACACGTTCAGCTTTCCTCCTAATTTTTAAGATGCACGTACCTACTACCTAATACTGATTCAAACTATTTTACTCCTAGCACCGCTCCACTTGAAAACGGTTTCATCTAGGTAATTCAGTATTTAAAGGCTTATGGCAGTGCTTGCTCAGTAAAACAACCACCTTGGTGAAATTCAGTTGGTTTCATTGTCTTGAAAAATTGTACTGCATACAGATACAAGGAAATATACAGTGTGTTTTAAACAACATTCAATATTTTGAGAGAAGGTAGCATTCATTAAAACAAGAGAAAAAACGTCTAATAAACATGGGTCCAAAATTAATATCTTCCGACATAGGCTATCTATGTTGGGTTCACAATTGGGCTGCAAGTACGTGTGTCATGTTACTGAGATATGATGTGAAATAAACGAAGGAAAAACAATGGGAACTGAACTGAGTATTAAATTCTGTTACGTTATTTGTGGCTATCACGTTATTCATTATAGGTCTATTATTATTGTTTTGTAAAATTATAATCTAACATTAGAGAAGCACAATGAAGTTCTATTTAAATTGAAAATCGTTTGCAGGTTTTTATGTATTATTTATTTAATTAGTTCTATTAAATATATTTTTTATTCTTTGATACATTTTGTTTTCGAAATTTTTTGTCGCCTCGTACTTGGGATGTAATAGCGTTATGACCACAGGTGTATTATCCAACAAATATAAATACTTTATTTATCACTTCATGTTTGTGCGTTTATCAACTATAGCTTACAAGTTACTCGACTTTAGGTTCAGGGCTTAAAGTAACGTGAAAAAGAAACAAAGGAGTTGAAGAAAAGAGTCCGCTCGCCATTGCAATGTTTTGCAATGTGCATAGTGATAGAGTTGTGGAGGGCTGGAAAGAAAAATTTTTGTTGCTGGCGGAACACAAGGTTAATGCGGCAGGTATGGTTTTTGGCCACTTTTATTACTTCTGCATATATATATATATATATATATATATATATATATATATATATGATTATTAGGACCCGGATGTTTATTGCTTAAAAATTTCCAAAAAAAAAATTATAAAATTCCCCCAAATTTCTCTTAAAATGACCTAAAGCAATAAAAAAGACATAATGAAAATGATTAATTCTGGTCTATATGCCTATAAATTAATAATGGTCTAATGATTACTTTATAAATACATATATCGTGAAACAAATTTCCTAGTAGAATTATTGTATTACTGAAATAATAATAATTATCACTAGGTCACTTCTATTAAAATAATATGAACAAATTAATAACTAAACAGGTAGCATTGCAATACACCACAACATTCATCCTCAAGTTATCAAAAGAGAAAGATGGGCGGTTGTCAGTTAACACTATTTTATACTTGGAGAAACTGCTTTATACAAACTTCCACAGATGTAGGCTAATGGGAGCATATTTGAAAAAGGCAATGTCACTGCCTATTAAATACTCTTCAAAAATGTAATTTCTGAAGTTTCTCCTTACAAAATACACACTATTACCCTTTATTTTTATCTAATACAGATTTTATTTTCTGTCTCACTGTGTCCCCAAACTCACGTTTTATACATTTTGTACACAATCTTCAGCGTTCCTAACTAACTTCATTGCTTTGTTCAATGCCATGGCACTTTCTTGTAGGCGGACTAACCTAAAACTGCATCTAAATTTTAAAAAGAATGACTTTAATCTAGAAAGCATAGAAAAAATGCAGTTTGATGAGCTATAAACCCCTTAGATCTAACATATTTCTTGGGGAATGTACTTACTTGCTTACTATGCATCGTCTCCAACTGTTGAGAAAAAAGATGACTTTTTATCAAAATCCGCGCCATAATGACTACGTTTCGAGACTTCTATCACCTATATGGCACAGCTACAAGGAAACTATTGTTTTTCATAACACATTATTGATTAGAAAGCTCTTCTTTGCCTTACGCGTACGGCAAAAACATTGTTAGATTCATTTTTTCGTACGAATACTGCAAAATTGTCGTAGTAACATAATATAGTTATAATTAGACTACCGTAGTTTCCCCTAACTATGGTCCACATTTGTCAAATTTTTCTTTGTATATTGAGTAATATTCATCCAGATTAAGTGAAATTTTGGCTTCGGACTCTTGTAAGTGTATATTAAATAAATATTGACATATGTGTTTGAAATTATTTAATTACAAGTGTTAAAAAATAAAGCATCGGTACATAGTTGTATTCTGAGTTGCCCAACTATGGTCCACTCATATATTCATGCTTGAAACCATGAATGGTCTATAGCTGGAGCTGTAATTATTCGTAAATCAATACATTGAGTTTCTAATTTAATGGTAGAAACATAATCTAGCACAGAAATATTACAAATAATTGAAAAGTATATGGATTCCTTTTTATTAGTACACTCAATAAACAAGTGAAATCTGAAAGTCATTTTTCTGCAATAATGAACATCTACACTCACCGTAAAAAAACCGGACCACTTAAAGTTTCTCAAATTTTTATGAGGTGAGAATCAGAAAATCCTTTATGAAATGAAGAAAACATTGCTTCCCAGGAAAAAAAAAACTTATTCATTATCACTTGCGCTATTATTTTCAACGCCAAACAATGGATATAATTAAAAGGTGTAAAAACTTACAAATTATATCAATTTCTTCCAAATGTTCACTGATGTTGTGTCCACCCAGATGTTGGTAATAGCGGGTATTACCTCCCCGTGACTGTATGACTTACCATTCGCCGATTCAACCCTTCGATCAGATTCTGGATGTCAGTCTGGTCGATTCTATTCAATTCTTTACTTAGAACATTTCGGAGCTGCTGTAAGTTGCTGTGAGGAGTTATTTAAAAAATCCTACAATTTTCAAAAATTTTAAAGAAAATGTAGTTGGCCCGGTTTTTTTGCAGGTGAGTATATATTAAAGAACAAAAGTACGGTATCAAAATAAACTAATACATTCTTAGCAAAATATTATGCAAATAAATTCACCGATAATGTTTATTTATCGTACTGAGAACTACATTCATTAGGCTTATTTCGATCCTTTGAATCTCCACTTCTCTTGTAAGTCTGAAATTGAAAATAGATCTCTCTTTTTCGAGACGAATTTGGGGTCTTCAATTTGTTTTATTATGTTTTCCTTTCTATAGAATAAAATGTCTTCCATTTCTCGCCACCTCAGTAATTGCCGCTCCTTACTATACATGAAACAACAGCTCCAACACTTCAAAAACTTTCCCTGGCCACAATTCCTCCTCATAAGTAACTACCATATAACTATGTGCCTTTAGCATTAATTTAACAGATTTCGTCTTCTTTTCCATGTCTGACTCACTGTCTGTAAATATGGAGAGAACACCGGAAACATCATAATCTGTATCCAATTCAATTTCATCGCTCTCATAGTCACTCACAGGGACGGTTGTTTTCCTTCTACCCTGAAGTTTTCGTTTTACCGGACCATCATTCGTGCTAGTACCATTGATGCTGGAACAGCCTGTTTCTTTGTTTACTGGAATATAATGTTATGGTGTTTTAGAATATACTGAGATACCGTATTTGCAGAAGTAAATAATCACATTGATCACATTTTATTGAAACAAATATTTCAAAATGAAATAAAACTATGGTCCACGAAAAATTGTTGTACATAGGTGAGGACTGACTTCTAGCCTTGAGGTTAAACATTTTTCACGCAAAGTCCTTAACCTCTGCCAGTGTAATTATTACGTGAAAGTAAACACTATATAGCCAGGTTTAATTGTACAAAGAATCATATATCTATAACTTACCACTTCTACAGAGGAGAGCTTAATAAAACAGACAGTCACAAACTGAATGATTTCGTGTCTTCACACATTCAATAGAACGATGCACACTGACCTTGTTAAGCATCCATATCATTGCCACGTGTAATGGTAGATAGAAGCATCTATGGGGAACATAATTCCATCACAGTGGTGCCTTAAATGGCAAACACCTAACTCTTGGGGGACTAAGTAGTACATAATGCGTTTTGGACCATAGTTGTGTGCCTGGACCATAGTTATGGGAAATTACGGTACTATAAAGACAATGTAGTATTAAAAGGCGTGACTTTATAGCGTACAAAAGTCTCAACAGTCTGTGATTATTTAATACGTTAATTAATTTACATATAATTTTTATGTAGTTGTGCCAAAAAAAATTGTACGTAACTAGTACGAAAGTAGCTATCTTTCACTCATTCGTTTCGAAAATGTCTCACTTAGCTATACACAAAAGCAACACTTTTTGTCTTAGTTATGTAAGTAGCTATTAAGCTTGTTTTCTTCCAAAACTATGCCAAGCCTTGTCTAAAAGTTTGTGTTATTGTGCATGTCACTTAAAAATATTCACTCAGTCCGTAAACCGGTGGATAAAAAAATAGCCCAGTCCTTTGATAAAAATGGATTTAACGCGTTGTGGGATCATACTAATCAATTGCATTAATGTAGGTCACTGTACCTTGCCTTTTGATTCTGTACCATGCGTTTTGATTGTCATGCGCTGTCTTGGCAGTGGTCCTGCGACGTGTTGATCCCACATCCAGTGAGACCAGCAATGTGTAGCTATCTGATTCAGATTCAGACGATGTACGGTGTACTACCTCTACAATGACTGTAATGGTATGAGAGGTATAACACGCTTAATAAAAATACTTATTGTACATTACTTACGAAAAAAAATTGTGGTTTATTTAACGACGCTCGCAACTGCAGAGGTTATATCAGCGTCGCCGGTGTGGCGGAATTTTGCCCCGCAGGAGTTCTTTTACATGCCAGTAAATCTACTGACATGAACCTGTCGCATTTAAACATACTTAAATGCCATCGACCTAGGCCGGGATCGAACCCGCAACCTCGAGCACAGAAGGCCAGCGCTATATCGACTACGGTACCTAGGCCGACACATTACTTACGAAATTGGCAGTGTTTCGTAATACTGATTTTGAACGCAGTACTCTTAAACAAAATAATATATTGCGTGTAATACTATGCCGTAGTGCATGGAATGATGAGGTCATTCACACAAACTTCGTTGAGAATATACTGTTCCTTGTTGTTGGTTTTAATTTGAGTAGTAACTGGATGTTTCTGTGAGAAGCTATTAATTGTTTCGTTGTCTTGTATTTGTTGACACGGTACTGCATAGACAAATATCGCACATTACTAAGTACGTAACGCGAGTATGTAGGCGGAGAAACCAAACTGGAAATCCCACTGGTTCCGCATGTCTAGGAACATAATACAATACGATAATTCAAAGGTCAGTTTGTTTTTGTTTGTGTTAGATATTTACATAATTAATGGTTTAGTCGAAAGACTCTGATGTTTGTTCCAGGATTATAACACACCTTAACATTTAAACGTATTGTGAATTTTATTAGTAACAACAATGTAATTTATTCGTCACAACAATAATCTCTTTCTACAATTCGCCTTTAACGCTCTCGTCAACAACTGGATTTTCACTCAACACCGTATTCGTTATAGCACTCCACTGACGACACTGACAATTTACTTGGACTATTACGAACAACAATGAACTGTTAATCTTAACTAATATTTACAAAGCACTATTTACAAATCAGAACCATCAGTTCTTAGTTCACAGTTCTTCTAGCTCAGTCACTAGAGTTCACAGTATCTCGAACCACAGACCTTCAGAGACAGTCCACTGTACTCGAACTCAGGTCCCTCCAACTGCGGTCCACTGCACTCGAACTCAGGTCCTCGGATGCTGACAACAGTTGCGGACGCACACCCGAGTCGAACTCCGGTACACAAGACTGGCTTGCTTGCTCTGGCTTAGTCACTGACTGGCTGATTAATCAACTGAAAACTGCTGTCGTTCCTTCGCGTCCGTAATTTATAACCACAGCGACGTAGCCTCGAAAGTTCCACGCGTCTCTAGAGATGGCACTACAGAAAAATCCAGAGCCCTCTCCTCTCTTGTTGGCGCCCAGGTGGCCTCCAGTCACTCCAGCATGAGTCTCCTTCAGCACTTCCTTCACCTTGCTCTTGGGCAGGACAAGTTGTTCTATGCGGGTCCTTCCATCGGCTGACTCCCAAATCCTCTTCAGGATACCGTCCTTGACAGTGAAGGATTCCTACTGGGCCCAGTAGCTCTTGTAAGTGGTACTACGGTTGGCGATATCGGCCCATACTGGTCTCTGGCCGGACTCCACATCACGCAGTAGCTGTCCAATGTTTGGGTCCTCCAGCTGCTCCCTCCTTATGGCGGCGTTATCCCATCCTGGGCTCGGCTGGGCGGCAATTGCTCGGACTGCGTGGGCGCCATCCTGCTCTTCTACTTTCAGGCAGTGTTTGCAGCCATCCGGGCACGGGCGTCGTGATTGTCGTTTCTCCTCGGTCAGCTGGGTTAGAGGCTTAGCGATGTTGGCGTACCCAGCTACGAACCTTCTGTAATAAGTGCAGAGGCCGAGAAAGCGGCGCAGCTCCTGCTTGTCCCTCGGTCTCGGCCATCATCTGACGGCTTGTAGCTTCTCCGGGTCTGTGGCCACTCCGTTGGTCCCTACTACGTGTCCCAGGTAGCTGACCTTCTTCTGGAATAGATGACATTTCTTCGGATTCAACTTCAGCCTGGCTTGTCGCAGTCTCTCAAACACTTTCCTCAGGTTCGACAGTTGTTCGCCGAATGTCTTGCCGACCACGATGACGTCATCAAGGTAAAGCAAACAGGTGTCGTATGTCAGGCCTCTCATTACGGACTCCATTAGTCTCTGGAATGTAGCCGGGGCGTTGCAGAGGCCGAACGGCATAACGGAGAACTGCCATAGTCCCTGGCCTGTAGAGAATGCCGTTTTCTCCTTGTCCTCAGGATGTAGCGCCACCTGCCAGTATCCTGACTTGAGATCCAACGTCGAGAACCACTCTGCTCCGGCCAGTGTGTCCAAGGTGTCGTCAATTCGTGGGAGGGGAAAGCAGTCTTTCCTGGTGACGTCATTCAGTCTTCTGTAGTCCACGCAGAAACGCAGGTCCCCATTCTTCTTCTTTACCAGCACCACAGATGATGACCAAGGGCTGTCGGATTCCTCGATGACCCCTCTTGCTTTCATGCCCTCTAGTTGGCTGTCAATCTCCCTCTGTTTAGCTAGAGGGACGCGTCGAGGAGGCTGTCTGATTGGGCGAGCATTTCCGGTGTCGATGCGGTGCTGAACTTTCTCCGTTCTCCCGTAGTCGTTTTCAGACAGACTGAACACGTCTTGAAATTCTGTCAGTAGATCGTGTACTTGTCTTCTTTCTCTTTTGTTTAAATTCGCCGGCAATTCTCGAGCCAGCTCTTTCAGTGATGGGTCTAGATCTGGACGTGGTCGGTGACACTCCTCGTTTTCTGCCAACGACGTCACAGACACCACCGGCTCGACGTTACCTAGTACAGTTCCACTAGGCACCTCCTTGCTCCGATTGGTGACATTCAGGACCCTCACCGGTACCACCTTTGATTCGGGAGTAGGGATCTGGCCACATAAACCCCATCTATCGGAGTTGTTTGCGAATCGAAGAGCAGGTTTCTCTTAGGTTGTCCGTCTAGTCTTGCCGTCACCACCATCTCGCAGCCTGCTGGGATTGTCACTTGATTCTCCAAGGTGAGTCTGCTGGCCATGGGTTGGTCTTCGACGTCCCTCAGGAACACTTCATCCTGACCAAAACGCAGGATACGGCGCCTGACGTCCACCGTTGCATCGAAGATCGGCATGGCGTCGAGTCCCAGGATGACGTCTTCAGTGATGTTGGCGACGAACACCCACATCTACAGTCTCCTCTTTCCCAAAGTCAGATCCAGGAAAAACTCTTTCTGGATGAGCAGGTTCTCGCCTGAGGTAGTACGTAGCTCATACCGGCGCAGCGGCGTCCTCCCAGGTAGGCCACGCACGACTTCCGGTCTGGCGATGGTGAGCGACGCCCCGGTGTCTACCAGTACTCTGCATGGGCGGCCTCTTATCCATCCGTCAGCAATCAGCCCATCGTCGCATCTTCTGTTAACCGTCTTCAAGATCAGCCAAGGGGATGGTGATGACGGCGCCGACGTGCCCCTCATCGCATCGGCCCCTTTTAGTTTTCCTGTTTGTGACCAGATCGGTCACAGTCCCTCCTCAGGTGTCCAGGCTCGCCACAAGACCAGCAAGTAGGCACTCCTCGTCTTCGTCGCTCGGGTGATTTCGGTTGACGCTCCTCGACGTCGGCCGCCGCGACGCTCCTAATCCGGTGCGACGTCGAGACGTTCGCCGTCAACTTTGCTGCCTCCATCCTGAGGGCCGCCGCCAGAGCTGCGTTGATGGTACGATGCTCTGCCAGGAGTAGCTGTTGTCTGATTTCGGGGTCTCGAACTCCGCTGCCGAAGGTGTAGGCCGCCTCTCCAGCGATGAAATCATTAGGTAGGCCCCTGAGTGCCTTATGGGCCAGTTGTTCCACCGCCATCGCGAATTCTTGTTGGGACTCGCCTGACTGTTGGACCCTTGTTTTTAGTTGGGTCCTAAATGCTGCAGCAAGTTGATGGTCACCATAACGTCCCTCCAGGGCCGCCATTATCTCAGCGGCTGTCCCATCTTCTGGAACGCTGTGAAGAATCTCCGACGCCTGTCCCTGAAGCGCGGCCAGCAGCTGAGTAGTTTTCTCTGCCGGCGTTCACCCATTGTGCTCTGCGATGGCCTCGAACTGGCGACGGAATATCGCCCAAGACGTCGTACAGTCGAACTTCGGCGTCTTGACGTTGTAATGTCTGGCTAAAGGCGATGGTTCCCCAGGTCCACTATATGGAGTCCTCAACTCTGTGGCCGCTTCTTGCATGGCACGCCGAACCTCCTCGGCAACTATCTGTTTATGTTCTCTAGCCTGGCGATCCACCAACGCGAGGATGTGCTTGTTTTCTACAGCATGTTGGTCCATCAGCACACACGTTTCCTCTTGACGACGTTCGAGATCGCGGATTTTGCCGTCGAAATGGTCTACCTCCTGTCTCAACTCGGCTACTGTCTCATTTATAGTTGTAAAATTCTGGTTTAGTTTATCCAAATCTGCCTTAAGTTCGTCTTTCACGATGGCGACAATTCCATCTACGTGGGCCGAAACGCTTTCAATTTGCGTAGTGACGTCGCCTTTCACTCCGCTTATGTCGCCTTTCACTCCGCTTATGTCGCCTTTCACTTCACTTATGTCACTTTTCATCTCCGTTTTCACTTCACTTATATCGTTCTTAACCTCAGTGATATCGTTCTTCATTTCTGCTTTTACGTCGCGTATGTCCTTTTTCATTTCTGCTTTCATTTCCGCGATGGCTTGCAGGATCTGCTGTAGGTTCTCCATTGTCGATAATGTCCCGATTCTGACACCAATGTGAATTTTATTAGTAACAACAATGTAATTTATTCGTCACAACAATAATCTCTTTCTACAATTCGCCTTAAACGCTCTCGTCAACAATTGGATTTTCACTCAACACCGTATTCGTTATAGCACTCCACTGACGACACTGACAATTTACTTGGACTATTACGAACAACAATGAACTGTTAATCTTAACTAATATTTACAAAGCACTATTTACAAATCAGAACCATCAGTTCTCAGTTCACAGTTCTTCTAGCTCAGTCACTAGAGTTCACAGTATCTCGAACCACAGACCTTCAGAGACAGTCCACTGTACTCGAACTCAGGTCCCTCCAACTGCGGTCAACTGCACTCGAACTCAGGTCCTCGGATGCTGACAACAGTTGCGGACGCACACTCGAGTCGAACTCCGGTACACAAGACTGGCTTGCTTGCTCTGGCTTAGTCACTGACTGGCTGATTAATCAACTGAAAACTGCTGTCGTTCCTTCGCGTCCGTAATTTATAACCACAGCGACGTAGCCTCGAAAGTTCCACGCGTCTCTAGAGATGGCACTCCAGAAAAATCCAGAGCCCTCTCCTCTCTACCAGCACCAGATGCGCGCGCACTCCCTCTCCACTCTCTCGCCGCGTTGGCCCTTTCCCCTCTCCGCCGCGCGCCATCCCAAAGTGCTCCGCGCGATCTTCTCTCTTGCGGGACGCTGGTCGTGAGTTCGAATCTCACGTCGCTGTCACAGTATTAAGCAGAATGTGTGCATCCTAATTCCAATCTTGTTCTACTTCATGTGTGTGAACTGACATATCGCCGTGAGTGAGAAAATTCTTGTCGTATGATCAAGCATTAAGTTACACTGCAAGCATCATAATTTACACTTATCGTTTTCCTTGTTCAAGGAATAGCTGCATTGTGCATTGTCGTGTTTGGCGTACCAAGAAGAGGATTTTTCCAATTTATGCCAGCATTATGTTCATTCAATCAAATATTTGGGTCCTTTGGCCCATTGAGTTCCCATACCGTTAATAAAGAATAGACATTACTCACAGATAGTGGAATGACCTGATCATAAGGTCAGCATAACGCAAGGTCGCCGATAATTCGTGCATCTAGGTAGGCCTATTATGTGCATGAATATACAATTTCGCGAAATTGCTTATTTTTAAGAGGGCTTGAAATGTTTCGGAAATGAAACATACGCTATAATAAATTTATGTTCGAATGGCTTTATGCTTGTGGACAATTTAAATTGTATATGTACAAGTATGTACAGTAGAGCGTCTCGTTTAGGCACAGTGAAAACATAAACAAAGTGCAGGTAACGTGTGAGGGGAGGACGAGCCGTACGATAAACACGAGGGATGCACAAGGTTTTAGTTATAACATTTATGACGGCGCATTAATTTAAATTATATTTTCCAAACAAACACACAACAAAAAGAACACAAATTGCATAACGTTATCATAGGCCTATACACATTTTATCAAACAAGCAATAAAATTTTAACGTTGAAATAATTCAACATAAATCAAATTTTGCTACTTACAAGATGTTGCTTTCAAGCAGCATTTTTACGGTCATGAATTTCATTTTCTGTTGACTAACATAATATCACCGTCTTCTGTGGCCGAAATAATAAAACTACAATATACTAATCTGAAGTGACAACACTATTTCCTAAACGTAATTATCCCTTCTCAAAGTTCAATTTATTCATATGTAATTCAGACCAATATACTGTAGTTTTGTTAATTCGGCCACAGAAGACTATATCATGTTAGTCATAATGAAAATGAAATTCATGACCGTAAAAAATGCTGCTTGAAAGCAACACCATATAAGTAGCAAAATTTGATTTGTTATATTGAATTATTTGAACGTTACAATTGCTTGTTCGTTAAAATGTGTATATGATAACGTTATGCAATTTGTGTGTTTTTAGAAAATATTATTTCAATTAATGCTCCACCATAAATGTTGTAACTAAAACCTTGTGCATCCCTCGTGTTTACGTACGACTCGTCCTCCCCCTCACGTTATCTGCACTTTGTTTACGTTGTCACTGTGTCTAAACGAGACGCTCTACTGTATGAGACATGGGCTGGGTTCGGGTTATAATCTTAAAGTTGTTTTGGGGTTGGGTCGGGCTCGGGTATATTCAAACAATATATATTATAATAAGTTACCAGAGATCAAAGATGACTAGCACTTCAATGTTACCAACCTTGAATTTGTTACTAAAAGTTGTATTATGTCATATAATGAAAACGGTAACTTCACACAAAACTCGCTATATAAAAGAATAATAATAATAATAATAATTAATAGCCCATATTTCCGCAATATATTATATCATGTTATAAATGCGATATAAAATATTCACACAATATAGCACCAGAATAAAGTTGATCAAATTAACTATTGTAGTTTGCCTCGTCTGACAAATATTTTAAATTGTGCCAAACAGTTAACAAAATAACTAACTCTCGTGATATCAGTAACATGCGTATATTCGAGGAAATGTTGCGAGTAGTGAAGTGAACCTAACAGATACAAAATCACTAAATCAAGTAATGGAGGAAAAATTTTGAAATTACAACTTAGTACCTCACGTTACATTGTACCGACTATACCAGGGATGTCAAATCGCCTGTATTACGTGCTCATACTGCAAGGAATACAAATCCAACAAGGTTCACTTTTCAGCAAGATAAAGTGCAATCATCGCTCTTCAGAAAATGTTGTGCGGGTTCTAGAGAGCACGCAGTGCAGGCGTTTTGACATCCATGGACTATAGGGTCGGGACAGTTGACACAAGAATGGGATATTGTTACAGATCTTTTCTCGGACCGTGATAGTGTTTTTTTAAATAAGTAAAATGTAAATAACAGACTAATTTTCTCACTACAGAAATGAAGAATATATTATTACTATGCTTATCACTGTTTGCAGATAATAATAATAATAATAATAATAATAATAATAATAATAATAATAATAATAATGCTTCATTGCCAGAACAAAGATGCATATGCATTTTTTATATAAAAACACTCTAGCACCCCCAGAAAAAGTTACATACCCGTGCTCAGGGGGCATTCCACATAATGTTAAGATATTTTATTAAATAACAGAGTAAAAATTAAAAAAAGAAGAAGAAAACACACAGATATCACAATAATTGAACTTTAAATTTTGTCTTTAAACAGCAATTTTTAATTGATTTAAAAAATGCTTCTTATTTAAAAAAATAAGAAGCATTAGCAAATTGTATGTTTGGGAATTTTAGTTATTAACATGTTATAAAGTCTTGGGTTGAAGTTGCTACTGTGATTATATGATACAGTTGTAGTACATTTAGGTACTGTCAAGCATATGTTGTCTGATCGTTTGGTTTTATATTTATGTGAATATAAATTAAATATAGTTCGGTTTTTATGTACGAAATTCAATAATACATTCTTATAAATTTGATGGAAGTCAAATACTTTAAATTCTGAATACAGCAGTTCTGAAGGATAATCAAGAGGTTTAATAAGGCATATTTTTATTATTCTTTTCTGTAGCAAAGTTATTGGCATGAGGGAGGTACTAGTACCTCATCCTTCTTACAGAAGAGCGAATCAGGAGATTTCATTCCAACAGATGTTAAGGAAAATGGTAGGCCTACAACAGTAGTTTTAGAATGATTTAAGACAAGTAGGTTGGAATCAAACCAATTTTTAATCAATGTGATGCCATTATTTGCATTAAAATGGGTATCATCCCAAGTTTTAGCTGCAAAAATAACAACCGTGTCATCCGCATACGAAAATATCTCAGCATTGAATTTCTTTAAATTAATTGTCAATAAATCATTAATATATAAAATAATCTAATATTAGAAACAGAATTGGACTGAGGACAGTCCCCTGTGGAACACCGGTATTAATATTTCGATTTCTACTAAATGTATTATCAATTTTGGTTACATGTGTTCTGTTACTAAGGTAAGAAGCAAACAATTTCAAAACAATTCCATTAATTACTATAATATTTAATTTTTCTAATAATAAAAGGGGATTCACAGTATCAAAGGCTTTTCTGATGTCAATAAAATACCTGAACATTTATTTTTACAGTCCAAATTATTGATAATACTTCTGGTTACATTAAAAATAGCATCATCAGTTCTAAGATTATTATGAAAACCAAATTGATTCATGTGCAATATGTTATGTTTTTCTAAGTACTTTTATGCATTTTTCTAGAATTTTAGAAACACTAGAGAGCAAAGAAATGGGTCTATAGTTATTCATGTAATTTTTTTCTCCCGATTTATAAATTGGAAGAATAACAGCATGTTTAAATTTTGAAGGGAAAGTGCCATGTATAAAACACATGATGATTATGATGATGATGATGATGATGATGATGTAATATTATTGGCAGATTCTGAAGATGGCCTCCAACGTCCTGTTTTTCAATTACAACTTATTTCTGAGGAATACGGGATGGAAATTTCAATAAATAAAAACTAAAGTAATGCGATTAATCGGAAAAAATAATCTCCGCAGCAAAATTTTCCTTTATAATAAACCTGTAGAACAGGTTTCATGTTTTAAATATTTTAGTTATCATTTGAGCTATTAACAAGGAAAAGATATTTCTACAAAATTGAATTACTTTAATTACACAATGAATACCATTAATAACATTTTCAAACCTTCTCTTGTCCAAAAACATATGAGAATGAAAGCCTATAAAACTTGGCGAGAGCTGTTCTCGTGTATGGAAGTGAAGCTTGGACCATGCGTGTAAATGTGATGAACACTGCCGATGAAATGAAGTTTTGAAGAAGAATTGCTGGCCATATTAGCTTAGACAAAAAGAAAAATTTGGATATTTTTCAAAGAATTAAATATTGATCCAATTTTAGACAAAATTCAAAATCATAGATAGAAATGGAAATCTCATTTATTCAGAATCCCTAGAACACGGTTACCACTCAAAGCGCTAAATTACCGCCCCTTAGGAACAAGATCTTTGGGCCGTGCGCTTCAAATGATTAAGTGAGACTATGACAGGCCACCAGACTTAATACGTGATAGGAAGAAGAAGAAGAAGAAGAAGAAGAAGAAGAAGAAGAAGAAGAAGAAGAAGAAGAAGAAGAAGAAACGAGAAATCTTTGCTTTAAGACTGTAAACAAGATTTACAGGAAACCCTCGTCTTACGCCTCCACTTGGCAATTACACAAGCCGCATACTTTATTTTTAATTCAGTAATGCATCAAGAGCAAGCAATAAATCGTAAGTTGATTAGTACACAATAACGATTGACAACATGAAGGGTTCAGAACCATAGTAGGCCAAGCGCCATTTACTAAAGCCGTAGAAAACAAGGGTTAAAATGAAGTTATTACCATAATTCAATGGAAACATATAGCAAGTAATATAAAGTGTACACATTAAAACTAAATGATATGCCAGTCTTCATTAAACTATGGTATTCACTTAACTTTAACCCTTGCTTTCTCCGTTTTTAATAAATAGCGCTTGGCCCACTATGGCTCTGAACCCTTCATATGGCTCAGTGAATATTTATCTTCACGTTACACAAATTTGATTTGCTTATTTCTGTGCTCAAGTTTACCAGTACCCTAACTGCGCTGTTGTAACAGGAACAATTTTGGAGATAATGCTAATTTTAATGCAAAGGAAACCAATCTAGAATGCGGAAACAAATGGTTGGAACATGGAAACTAATATAGAAAGAAAACATCATTGCAGATGTTACAGTATAGAAGTAGGCCTACTTGTAAACCGAAGAGCACAGGACAAATGCAGGTAGGACGACGAGAAACAAGATTGGTAAAACGTTGTGCCGAAGGAGTAGAATAGGTGTAAGTGCCTATTCCATGAAGCAGGTGATAAGTTCCCATTTAATTGCGAAGTTGGATAATTTATGTGCAAAACGGATTGAATCACGTATAATACTGAACAAAAAATTTCTCTTTGCGCAAGCCTTTAATAATGTACGAATCTTAGGCCTATCATTAAATTCTAGACGAATATTTTCATGCACGTACTCTGATGATGCACAGATCTAAAGGGATGTCGGTGGACTTGGCAACGGTTCTGTATTCTAAGATTCCTAAAATATGCATGGAGAAATGTATGAAGTATTGATAAATTATACAATCCATCCCAACCACCCCTTTCACTCCAAAGACTGAAAGCAGTTTCCGTTACAAAAAATGTAATAGAAATGGCGGACGCTGTGCATTATTAAAACGAATTCGTAATGAAAATGTCCATAATTGGGAGTCCGTAGAGCGGAATATCGCTCAGTGGAGACAGAGAAATGAAATGTGAATAATGTAGTTCGTTGTGGGGATTCAAATTACATTATTTTATATTAGCTGTGTAATAATTTCTGCTGTACAGCGCCACTTCGTTACATTACATTAAGGGTTGGAATAGTTAGAATTTTTTTATGTTTAGAATCGTTAATGATAGAGAAAAGTAAGCAACTGCAATGAGACAACTTTTATAAGTTCCAATAAAACTTCATATGATATTCGTAAAATTAGTATATGAGGTAGATGGAGATTCCTTAAATTTTTAATCCTATAGCCTATATGCCGATCTACGACTGAGCTGGCTTAAAGGAAAAGAGACTTGTGTTCTGTCCTTACTTTTAGAGCATGTATTCAAAGTAACTGACGTTGGTAGTAACGTTTGCTTGATAACGCTAAATATTGGAGTTAGAACCAGCTGTTGTGTGACATCATAAGCTCAACTAACAAAAATTTCAAATTTCGTCATTTCAGTTCGTCGACACATTTTGTCAAGGTCCATTATTCCGACTTATCCAAAAAAAAAAAAAAAGCCGTAATAACCATTATAATGTACAATTTTAATACAACTTCTCTAAGAGTTCTGTGTAGTAAATTCTTTGAGTGGTTCATTTATGTTCTTCTAGTGGTTCCACAATGTTCCTCTCAATCCAATGTTTAACGTCTTTATGTTATGGGATCCCAATCTGTCAATCTACGAACCTACTGAAAATCTAATATTTTCTCTACAAAACAAAATTGAAAACTTTAAACCTAGTAAAGACATGGCTCCATTTTGATGGCGTGATTAATGTTAACTCATATCGACATCTTAAAAGATCAACATGCTACAATTTTCTTAGATCGATATGTTACGTGAGTAATTTTTCATCAGTGAAATTTACCTATTGCCAGTTAAATTAAGTCACAAAGTTAATCACAAATATTTTCAATAATTGTAGCGTCTATTTGTAAATGCTTTGTAATAATAAAAAATCGCACAGATTTTTGACGTAGAATACGTATTTCCCTGCACTCAGTATAGGCACCCGTTCCTGTATCCAAATTGAAACAAAAATGGCAGAATTTAAAATGCTTAGTGTAACAAGACTATGAGCCACAACAGAATTCTAATGTAATAAATAGTTAAGTATGAATCAGTGTAACATATGACGACGCCGAAGTTGCGCATAAAATTAGCCGTGCCACACGATTTCTCTCAATAATGTCTCGGCATCGAAAACCGTTACAGACCTGTGCGACCACTCGCTGGATTTGTAATAGCAAGTTCTGCGATATTAAAGTGATATTAGTTACGTGCGATACAATGTGGGTGAACAATAATTGTGAAAAATTTATCGTGAACTAGGACTAATTTCAGAATATCACTTCGTATGAAGAGAAAATAATATATATTGCATACCTTTCATGAATTACTTTTCAGAATTTTTTCAAGTGACCACAGTTCGTGAGACATAAGCCATAGAAAATAAAATAGAAATAACAATTACACAGATCTATAGTGATGATAACACTTTCGACAAAGAAGCGAGTAAATAAATCCGTTAGGGAAAGATGTGACATGAAAGACGTAGTCAAATGGAATATACAATGAAGGAAAAATTGGAATACGTACACACGTGGAAAGAATGGATGACGGTAGTTTGACAAATATTAAAAAACAACAATAGCAGTGGGAAAATTAGTAACAAGATAGAGAAATAGCCGACTCTAAATCATCTATTGACCTTTAGACGCCCCTGCAAAAAATCATGTTAAAATTTGTTATGTGTATTTGCGGCATAGATTAAAAATTTTTAAGTATAAATAGTTTGTTTGAAAATAACCATGTCACTGTTGGCGCTGACTTTCACTCGCTTATGTTGTCTTGATACGTTGTTAATTCTGTGCGTATTATTTAAGTGTCTGAGTTGGATTTAAATCCAATATTATTTTGTCCGTAAAATAGGCGTAAGTAAACTTTTAAGAACATATTATAAGTGAAAAATCGACACTGTCTATTGAAAATTGCAAATTTGTTATGTGTATTTGCGGCGTGGATTTTAAATTTTGAAGTGTAAATAGTGTGTCCGAAAATAATAAAAATTATTAGACTGTGAAGGTTTTTTTTCTCTCAGTTGGTTCACGTTTGTGATGTAGGCCTAGTATGGTGCCATGAAACTATAACATTCAGTGCTGCCAACTTAGAATTCCATTTACCGCTGCACAAGCTTAAAAATTGCTAAACTGTAGTTTTAAAACTCCAGATTATTTCTTAACATATCATTTCTAAATTTGAAAGGCAAATTATACAGTTTTAGGAATTTTATATAAATATAGACTAAATTATGGAAAGTGTGTATCGCTTTGTAGGCTCTATGTTCTATGCAAAATCATACAGGAGGGATGATGTACAGCTCTGCAAATCACGAGATGATTCTCTTTCCTTACCCGACTTGTATGCACATTGTACCTAAACAGAAGAAATATACTCGTGTCTGTTTATTATGAAAATATTTTGTGATAAGATACTGTTTTTTAAATTATTATTATTATTAATTTATTTGTTATTTATTTAACTCAACTAAAAATGCCTGGATACAAACCTCTCGCTCAGTACTGATAAAACTATATTAATAACGTTTGTTATAAATAAGTCAGGTTTGACTTCGATGAATCTAAATAAAAAAATTATCTATGACAGTAATTGCTCTCAGTTAGCAATTTTTAGATGCTAAAAAAAAAATAAACCAAATAAAATACCTAGATATTATTACATTTACGGTGGGATTATCATATAAACTGTGTCTTAAACTACGTAAAACAATTTATAAATTTGTTTTACTAAAACATTTTATGCAAAAGATAACATTAAGACAAACTTAAAATATATCATCTCCCTCTGCCGGAATCATAAAGAAATGCCAAATAAATAGCTAGCCGCTGACGGTAACGTTCTGTAGCGACCATAGTCCCGAAAACACCAGATTTAACTACAAAACCGCTGACTTGGCAACACTGATAACATTGCTGTATTATGATGAAAGGTATTTGGAACACGGCAGTATCCTATGGTAAACAGAAGCTTAGTTCTCTTGATATTACGAACAATTTTATGACACAGTTCGTGCTCCACCAGCGGGCGGCCACTTCCTTCGTCTTGGCGTTGATAAGACGGTTTACTCAGTTTGTCGTTGTTGCACCACGCGGATTTGACAGCCGTTAAAGTAGAAAATAGAGTCGCTCATTTAACCGATAAGAAAATTAAATATCTTGCAACTTCAAATCTTAGGGAGTTCGTTCGCAAGTTGACCCTTGTTGTTTGGGTCGCGACCCATAGGTTAAGAACCCCTGGTGTAGTTGTTAATACGTCTGCCTTGTACTCGCGAGGACCGGAGTTCGGTCCCTGGAGTCTGTTATGCTGACAGGTTTTTCGTTATTTCCCAAGTCGCTCTAGACGAATGCTGGGATAGTATCAATTACGACCCGCTTTCTTCCGAGCTCTGCAATCCATTTAACATAATTTCGTTGTCATCTTCTCACTTTCCGCGACAGGTCTACCATCTGTCAAAGAACTATTGCAACTGGCTGAATTTTCTCCTCTCCCTCAAGAGAAAAGAACATTAGAGGCAACTTCTAAAATGCGGAGACGCCTAACAAAAGAATGTTCCCATTTTTTCAGTACAGTACTTATAAATTTAGAAATACAGTATTGTATTTGAGTTTGTAAAAAACTTCACATGTTTGTTTCTAGTTTTTATAGAAGCTCCGGGGCTGGAAAGACTTGAGGTCCAAATCTGAAGTTGTGTGAATTTTGGTGCGTCATCTTGTGTGCATGAAAGGAGACACCGGTTGAGAGCTTCTCGCCTTTGTATTTATGGGTGCGATAAGACTGAGCGAACAGACTGTTGGCGGATTGCGGGGGTGGAGGTCGTTTGTAGTCAGACGAGAGTATTTAACCCTTTTTGCTGCCGTGTTTGCATGGCAGTTCGCAGTGCCGAGGAGAGGGTCAAAATGTTCGTAGGGGTTACTCTACAAATATGTAGCAACACTTAAGGAAAACTTATGCTTATAGTCAACATAACTTTAATTCATGGAAAAGTTCACTTGACGCAGTGTAATTCTGTGCTTCAATTTTTTCAGACATAAGTTCCGAAGCACATTAATTTGCCTGAGCTAGTATTTCTGTTAGTTTTCGTCATGGAAAATAAATTGAGAAGTTTTGTAGTATGAGAATCATGTTGAAGTTCGAAGTAAAAAATGGATATAATGAAAATGTTTTTGTTTTATAAAAGTTAGCACATAGGCCTATTAACTCGGTTCGTGCAGGCCTATCTCTCATCCACCACGAATTAGCTTAGAGGAAGGTATACATTTAAATTGATTATTTGATTTCCTTCAAACCCTCAGGTGTCGAGAAGTTCCTATAATAAATTTTATTGCGGCTGCCTCGTGCACGGGGCATTGAAATACTTAAATGAGGATGTTTCTATATTTCTACGTCGTCTACTTTTGCAATCATCTCTTAATTATCGTGATTTATAGCTTGTCTTGTTAGTGATTTGTTAGTCTCTGGTCTCAATATAAGTTATTCAGTAAAACAAGAAATTGGCTAACTCAGGCGTAGTCCTTCCGTCCCATATAGCGTTTCACTCCAAAGGCTGTTGAGTTTCTTAAGAATATCTTAAAGTATTTTCAGTCCAGCACTAATATGAAACGGCTCTTGTACAAGATGAGAGGTTGAAGTCTTCTTTTAGGCAGAGTATCAGCTTCTCCATTGCCTGTGACACGAATGGGTTCAGACCACAGAATATGGATTTTATTAATACTTGTATTTTCCAACTGGCTTAATACGTTTCTACATTCTGATATCAACGCTCTACGATTTTAGTGTGTACAAAGCAGACATTCCTTTAGTACGGTGCGTGTGTGTATGTATGTATGTATGTATGTATGTGTGTGTGTGTGTGTGTGTGTGTGTGTGTATATAAGGGCGAAAGACAAAAGTTTTCCTGCATTCATATCATTAGTCCAAAGCAGAGACCGCCTATCAGAACAAATGAGCTAACTCTGGTTGGACTTTTTCCGAGGTTTTCTATAACTGTAAGACGAATGTCAGGTGATCCTATGTGAATTTTCGACCTCATATTCAAATACCATCTCGCTATTATCAGTTCAATCGACGCTATAAAATAGCATGATACATGGTCGATAAATAACAGATTTAAAAATCAACGCAATTTGCTATCACACAGAGAACCCTAGAAATTACAATCTCATCTTTAGTTGCTACAGAAACTGTCAACCCAGCGTTGGTTCACTCAAAAACGATAAATTATTCCTACTTTTTTGTTGACTTTACTTTCCCATTCAATACAAAAAAATAAAAGGTTTACCTGGGGCAAGAAATTAATGAAAAAGAGAAAAGAAAATTCTGTTTACTTCTCAAAGCAATTAAATGCCGTATAAATTATGTCTTCAGAGACGTCATTGGATGTAAATGTTGACATTTTATGTAGTAAGCTTTTACTGTGACTCATAACATCAACACTGCAGGTAAGATCAATGTTTAATATGAAATTCCTCCAACATAGGAGTTCAGTATGCACAATATTATTTCTCAGGCGAATACCCATAAACCAAATCGATTCTTCAGATATTTGAAATTAATTCCCTTTAATGCCCCACTCGTGAAGTCACGTAAAAAAGTACTTTTCCACATTCCTAGATCAAAGACAGTCAGTCATAAAAATTCACCCCTAATTAGAATGTTGTCCCTTTATAATTAATAAGTTCAATAATTCCAATGATATGATTTATTTTCAGGAACAGATTATATTGGCCTATTTAAGAAACACATTTATGAAAATTTGGGTAATTAAGAAGCTACCCCCCCTCTCTCTCTCCCTCCCTCCCTCTCTCTCTCTCTCTCTTTCATTATATTCAGATTATTTAGTTTACTCCTTGTATATGTTATACTCTGCTGCAAATATAAATTTCTCACATTATTATAACTATTTCCTTGTAAAATAGAAATTATAAGAAGGTGCTTTTATGGGCAGTGTACTTTCAGATAAATAAATAACACATTAAGGCGTCTCCACGGCTCTGTGGACAGCGTATGCTCTTCCCATCCAAGTCTGTATTTCGATTCTCGGTGTGGGGAGTGAAAGAGATTTATCTTCCGTCCACGGGAATGGGTGTTTGTCTCTTGTCATTTGCTGTCCTATGTTGTCTCGGTGGTGGTCCTGTGTCATGTTGACCAAACGATCAGTGAGGCCCGTAACGTGTCTGTCTAGTATTGATCAAAAGGATCTATTTTCTCTGCAATGATTGTACCGTAAATCAATAGAACGTGACGAAGAAGAAGAAGAAGAAGAAGAAGAAGAAGAAGACATTAAAGAAGAAACTTTAGTTAACCGAACATTATATAGGAGAATTCAATATAGGCCTACCCAAGAGTCTTGCTCGTGATAGGCGTGAAAGAACTCATTTACATTAAAATGCATTCAGTTAACTCGGATTGTTTAGTACTGAAATCGTTTTCATGGGATACAGATACGCGAATTCTGACTTTCCTGCTTTCTGGTAGTCTAATGTGAAGATGAGAATTTTACCTTTTTTTTTTTTTTTTTTTTGTCAGACCTCATTATCCTTGAGTCGAATTTTTGACGAGGCATACCTAAAGTAAGTAGAAATAAAAAGCTAAACCAATACAGATGAGAAAAAGTGTATGAAAATTTGTGAGAAATTAAGTGTATGGCAATTAATAGAATTTTCTTCTTTAACCCTCCTACTACCATGGGGTCGTATGGGACCACAAGAGCACATTCAAAGTAACGTATCTTTTTTGTTTCCTTATTTAAAAATGTTAAATTAGCCTAACCTTGTTCCATTGAGTATGATTTATCAAGCGATGTTTAGCTTTTTATTTTATTTTTGAACACATGCAAAATTATTAATTGTTATTTCTCTGAATACCATTGGAGTAGCAAATGACACCATATAAAATTGGCGCTCTCTTTGATTATTCAGTTGCCTTAAAGAATGAATAGCTATATTATAAACACAGAATCGTAGTCCTGATGAATTGTTTCCTATAAGATACATGTTTGAGACTTGGGTATACACGTTAGATTATTATTCATATGTGTGATATGAGAACGTTACAACTGATGAAAGTCGGCCTAGGTAGCACAGTCGGTATAGCACTGGCCTTCTGTGCTCGAGGTTGCGAGTTCGATCCCGGCCTAGGCCAATTGCATTTAAGTGTGCTTAAATGCGACAGGTAGATTTACTGATATGTAAAAGAACTCCTGTGTTACAAAATTCCGGCACACCGGCGACGCTGATGTAAGCCTAACCTCGATAGTTGCGAGCGTCGTTAAATAAACCATAATTTAAATCTAAATTTTTTTAACAACTGATGAGTATCTGAAGACTTTATAAGGAAGATTTCCGTTCCAGTAGTACATGCCCTCAAAACTGGGCAAATATGGTATAAATTTATGGGCCGCATGTGACAGCACTACTTACTATATCAAGGATGTACAGTACAAATGTGTAAGTAGTAAATCAGGGAAAAGGAGTAGTTTTAGACATGGTCTAAAGTTTAAAAGGAAATGGAAGGAAGATCACAATTGGTAATTTCTTTGCAAAGTATGAACCTAGCAAGAGAGTGAAATAGAAACCAGTTGATAGTACTTGGAACAATACGAAAAAATCTTCCAGAACTAGCAGCAGAATTATTTGCTTTGACAAAGGAAAGAACATCATCTTCCTCTCTCTTTGCATTCCAAGAATAAACTACTATAATTTCTTATTGTCAGAAAAGAGGGTAAGGTGGTAACATTACTGAGTACCATGCACTTCAAAGACAGGGCAGAAAATACTGAATGCTCGACTACAATGTTACGAAGTCAAGTGTAGGCTGTATACAATGGACACATTTGTCAGAACTTAAACCACAAAACCGATGACAAAACGATGGTCTGCTGTTATTTTCTACAATATATAGGATATCAGTAAACTCAGTGCGTTCATATTTTGTATGCACATAAATTCTGAAAGGAAACAGAATTATAAAAGAAGAGATTTTCTCCTGGAGTTGGGAACATCTCCAACATAGAAAAATTGAAGTCAACGGAGTAAAGTTCCAGTAGCCCCTAATATTATTAAAATACTGTACGGATACTCAGTTTTGTCAGTATAATGCTGTGTGTAAATGTACCAGTACATCAATATAACCATATAAATAAATGTAGTTCTTAAAACAAATTCTTATATTACTTAATGATTAATTAAAGGGAAAGAATTTTTGTTCAGAAATAGAATGATCGTACGTAGTAGAGTAGCTATAGTAATCATTTTTAATAGTAAAATGTGGTTAAGGGTGGTTTCGTGAAAAACAGAAATGTAACAGGGCCACCATTAACGAATGTTTCATAATTTGATGACATACATATATACATATTGTAGACGTACATAAATACCTCACTGTTTAAGAGCAACTGTTTAAAAAAAAATACTGAAATTCTTGACAATTTCAAGAAATTAGCCTCCTGCATTTTGCTATACATAAGTTTGTACGTCCGGAAGGAAAATAATACAGTATACTGTATATATACTTATATATAACAGAGCTTTCAACATCAGTACGTTTTTCTGCTTGCACACTCGGACTGTGATAGTACATGTACGTATATAGGATGAGATTTAAAAATTACAGGAATATCGTGTGTGGATAATGACGGGAGTTACATACTAGACGGAGAGCGCTTGGAAAGCGAGCGACACATCAGGAGTGATGTTTGCCTGATTGGGCCAGAACGTCCAACATCCAAGCTGGAACAACCATGAAAAACAAGCTCCAGTTACAACCTGACACGAAAAAACTTTTAAACTTGACGATCAAAGCATTATCGGTTGAATGAGGTCGACTCATCCCAAACCGCGAAGCGATCATACGCACAGTGTGAACAGACGTGTAAGAGAACTATGAGAGTGGAAAGAATGTTTCCATTGAAAGCTACAGTTTCAGACTCGCCGACTTCCTAGTTGTTTACTTGTTTGATTGATCGGCTGAAATTGAAACACATTTCCGAACGGTAGTCTGTGTTCGGTGCAGAAGCACACATGGAAGAGGAGCTAACGTTTTCGTTTTAAGTTGTAGAAATGGTGTGCATGTAGGAACTGAGGTGAGATTAAGTAAACATAGGCCTACACGAATACAAGATCGCAAGCGTAACGCCAATCCGCAATTACGTATATTCAGCTGTAGGTTATAGGTCTTGTAACAAGTTAAATAGTGTATGTCTCTGAAGTTTTAGGCGTGAAAAACTAAACGAAATTTTTCGCTGTTTAAAATGAAATATATGATAAACTGTTTGAAGTAAAATTTGTGGATTTGAATAGCAGTTTCGTAATTCATTCATTCATTCATTCATTCATTCATAATTTTCTGCCAAAGCACAGGTCCTTCACTGCAAACACAACATTTTCCAATCTTCCCTCTTTTCCGCCTTCCTCTTCGTCTCCGCATATAATCTGCCTACCATCTGATATCGTTTTCTGCCCCGAACTGTTTCCCTGTTCATCATTCCTTTCAGCGCATCCTTTAGTAGACACTTTCTTCTCAATCAATTCTTTCTCTCTTCCTGAACAGCTTCAGCATTATTCTTTCTTCACTCACTTCCTAGCACAACTTTATTTCTTATTTTGTCCATTTCACACGCTCTGTTCTTCTCCACATTCACATTTCAAACATTTCTAGCCGTTTGTCTTCACTTCTAAGTTTCTGACCCATAAAATTCCACACTTCACACGAAGCACTTCACTGGTCTCTTTCTTAGTTCTTTTTCCAGAAGTCTGCAGATGATGTTCTTGGTAGTAGCTCATGTTACTACAATAGAACCCCGCTAATCCGAATAATAAAAAAGAATAGAGGAGAGGAAGAAAAAAAAAGAGTATTTGAATTGAAACTCAATACCTATTAAATTTAGAAACTCATAATGTATAATATAAGTAAAAACTTACTTTATTGAATTAATCCTTGTTTCCTATACTATTATGATAATCTTTTTTCTTCTTTTGATGAAGAGCTAATAATATTAAGGAAGCGACAATATCACAATGAACCAGCGGTGACCTCGAAACTGAACAAAGCGGTGGACAGTGAAGTAAGTATAGGGCGGTGATTAAACGCGATTTCCCTGCTTGCATTCTGCTTCCTGCTTAATCCAAAATTTCGATAATCCGAACAGGCCCCAGTGCCAATTAGTTCAAACTAGCGAGGTTTTACTGTGCATATATTATGCCCCAAGTATCTGAAGCTCTCCAGTTCTTCTACGCCTAATTTTGAATTCTCATGTTTTAGTTCAATAAAATTTTCTGGACGTGTTATTCAGATTCTTCACCAGAATTACATTATAGGCCTAGGCCTGTTAACTCATCACAAACGATGGACATCTATGGAGAATGACAGAAATGTAGACTTGTGACGTCAAATTGTAATCCGCACATATCAGAAGTTTTAGCTTTGTGTTCCTAAGCTTCGACACCATCGCACCAAGTTCGGCCGTTTGTCAAAGACCTAAAACACGCCTTCGTTTCCTTTGTTTCATTGAACTCAGATTTTAATACTGCGGTTTTTTCCCTGAATTACCACTGTATAGAACTGGGAAATACTCTGTACATATCAATGCACTAGTAAGCAACTACGTTTTATGAAGATATAGGCGTACCACATAAGAAAGTAGTAAGCTAGGAATTACGAATTTTCAATTTTCAATCAAAGAAATGGGGGGGGGGGAGACAGCAGTGGGGCATCGCGCAGGCCGTGTTCACTGATGTATGTGGGTTTGAAAATGAAATAGTAATGTTTGGGTTTGAAATTAAACCCGAGCATCACCTTCTTAAAAGAGTGATACGGTATATCTTGAATTGAAAGAACTCTTCTTACAGCCTGTAGAAGCCTCTCCGAACATAGTGATACTAATAAAGAAACAATTTACAAGCAAACATTCTGATGGGGGTAGATAAAAAAGTTAATCTTTTTCTTCCACCATGTTAATAATGTCAAAAGAAGTGCTTGTACAAATTACGGCCACTCGACCGCAATTACGAGGGTTGTAAAAAGTAAGTTCGCCAGAGGCCGTTAACAGGAAGAAAACACAATTTAATTGAAAAAAATATTGGAACAGACGCAGTAATTCTTGAGCTATTTTTCAACATATTCCCCACCGTAATTGAGACATTTGTCATATCATGGGATCGACAGAGAGGTGCAGACGGCTGTCAAACGCTGGATCCGATCCCAGGCGGCTAACTTCTACGACACAGGAATACAAAAATTGATTCCATGGTATGACAAATGTTTCAGTTCCAGTGGGGAGATATGTTGACAAATAGCGCAACAATAGCTGTATCTGTTTCAATAAATCTTTCCATACAATTGTGCTTTTTTTTTTCTGTAAGCGGCCGCAGGGAAAATCACTTTCTGGACGACTCTTAATTGCGGTCGAGTGGTCAAAATTTGTATAAGCACTTGTTTCGACATTATTAACATTATCTGCCCCCATCAGAATGTTTGCTTGTTAGTGAAAAACGTGAAGTAGCTGCTTAGAAACTATACGGCACTCTTATTCAGTATAAAATTTCAATTTTATTCAAGCTGCCTTTATTTTATCTAGTTTGTACTGGTACCCAGGTTTAGCATCCAGTAATTAACAATCATAAGACTGGAAGCGTCAAGTTCCCCTCATGGCGTCATTCCGATGCCGTGTGCCATTATCCTCGAATGATGTTGTTATGAGATCCGTGTTTAATACGCAAATATTTTTCACTACATATTGAAATTTTAATAATTCGCTGACTGACTACGCAGACTTAAAACTGATTTTCTGACTGGCTGGCTGACTGATTTTCTGACTGACGGATTGACGTGCAAGCAAGCGGGTTTGAACGGCGGGTAGGTGGGTTGAATGGCTGGCAGGCCTGTCAGTATAACACGATTCCTGCACATTGACACGGCAACACTTTGATCCCTCCTCCTACTACTACTCCCAGCTTTTCCTGGCTGACACGAATTATCTGGAAACATGGACAATACGAATTAGAGGACGGGGAGGGGTCGGGGGATATGGGAGGTTTGGTATCTGATTGTGAATCATTTAAAATGTAAAAGGCGTATTCGAGTCGATAATCTGTACTGGGACGGTATAGCCGCACATTTCAAACGTCCGATCGATAGCGTGGTTAAAAATTCCCTTTATTCCTCACATTTTTCCCCTCTGAAAAATGTATAGCAATAATGTAGACAAGTGATGTGAAATAGTCTTCACTAATGAAAGAACTCGGTATTAATTTTTAAAATACACCACTTATGGATGTCGGAAATAATTCCGGAAAGATGCGGTTTTGTAGCGAGTGCGAAAGTCTGATAGAACCGTACAGTGGAACATTATAATTACGTAATCGTTGGAATAACTGTATTAATCAATGAACAGGAGTAGCGGCGTAATTTAGTCAGTCCATGAGAGAAATGTGATTTACGCTAATACCTATCATGCATGTAATCGAAAATTGGTTTTAGGCTTTTATCCGGCAGATCTGTATGCATGATGATGGTGTTAAAACCTTTGCGAGACCATTTCGACTTCAAAATTGAAGATTGACCAAGAATACCACTAAGTTTTTCGAATTACAAATACTTTTTTTTTCTGTCCGAGGAGTGAAAATTGTCGTAGCACTAGAATTCAAAATGTAGGCCTAATGCGCGTAGTCTATATGCCCACTTTAATTCGCATTATTTTAAAGACTCTTGGTGCATGTACGCTCTTTCCTGTTAACAGTATTGTTTTCATAGATTTCAACTTGAATCCGATATACAGGGTGGAAGTAATATAACTGTGCAGATTGCAGGGGACAATAGAATGCATTAAAATAAGTAAAAATCAATCTTGCGTTTTGTAATTAAGTGCGAGATTAATTAGAAAATAAGGCTGAAAGTCTGCGTGGTTTGGCAACAGCGCTCACCTACGAATAAAATATATTCATACGAACTAAGGTCTGAATAGCAGCACTCCACCCCTTAGTCCATGGATGTCAAAACGCCTGCACTGCGTGCTCTCTAGAACCCGCACAACATTTTCTGAAGAGCGATGATTGCACTTTATCTTGCTGAAAAGTGAACCTTGTTGGATTTGTATTCCTTGCAGTATGAGCACGTAATACAGGCGATTTGACATCCCTGCCTTAGTCACTGCAATAAGGTTGCCATACATGCTAATGGCAGTAAATAACATAGACCGACATGTTAATCTTTTTATTAAGTTTGCAAGAAAACCGTCCATTTTATTGAAGCATTGCTAAGGGGTACATGTCAGTTTCTCTAATTATAAGATTAAAAATCTGAATCTTACAGATAGTACTTATCGAGTAAAACAGTGTTAACATAAATATTTTTTGTTATTTTTCTTTCTGAGAAAAGTATTCATTTGAGTTTTAATTGTTTTAGAATTTGTTGTTTTACTGTATTCAAGGAATATCCTGTTTAAATCTACAAGTTATATTTCTTCCACTCTATATTATTTAGATTTATTAGTCTAGTGATGATGATGATGATGATGATGATGATGATATTAAGGAAACGTTCTTTCTACTTTTCATACAGCTGTGGTTGTACCACTTCCTGTTGACCTATGAAAATGGTAATTATCTATCGACATTAAGGCCATGTCATATAGACATTTATACATTATAAATTACCACTGGACAACACTGTGTGAAATCGTTGTATGTACACAGGCGCACTTCATACAGGTCAGTATAAACGTTGATGCATTGGAAATAGATTAGTTATAGTATAAATATTTAATTCGTATCTAATAGCGACAGTGGACGTTGGATTTTCAAGTTATCACTACTGCTCCAAACTTGATTAAGACACAGATGTATCAACATAATTTACTTTTAAATTTATCGAAAGTTGTTCAGCATAGCTGGTTTTGTACAGTGGTGGCAAAAAAAAACGGACAAACCCTTGTAGCTGATACAAAAGAATCCTGTGCTGTGTATTGTGTCAAACTGTGGTAATTTCAATGTGTATAGTGAAGCCAGAGGTATGCACTGCTATTTAATGTAAAAATACGCAGCTATCTTTGCCGAATAGAGGCAGAAATGTAATATTGATGCCACATGAAAAAAAAAAACTCTCAAAGTTTTTTCGTCTGTAAATTTGAGTCACTGAAGGAAGCAAAAGACGGTAAGAATCGAACAAATGCAATAAATTTCATTGTTACAATTAATTATACAAGATGGATGTGTTTTGTGACCAGCAAAATTTGAATCTGTGACTCTGAAATTAGCTACAAGGGTCGGTCCGGTTTTTTTTTGCCACTACTGTACACCGTCTAACAGCGGTGCACAACCCGCGGCCCGTGAGCCTGTTGCGGCCCTCCACTATTTGCTGCGGCCCAATGTTTCAAACTTGAAATTTAAAAAAATATATTTGAACAGACTTATATTATTAATTACTATAAATTATATAACACATTTATGTAAATTATGTTTATTATTAGAGGATGTCTGCGACCCTCCAATAGAACTTTTTTTTTTAATATTGTCCCGCAGTATTCATAAGATTGAGCACTCCTGCTCTAACCTAACCACTCTAGAGAAGGATTGCTGAATAAATAAATCACACACTAAACCGTATCACTTTAATTCGTATCTTAAGATATATTATATTAGCATTTATTTATTTATTCATTCATTCATTCATTCATTCATTCATTCATTCATTCATTCATTCATTCATTCATTCATTCATTCATTCATTCATTCATTCATTCATTCATTCATTGTTAGATGTTCAAAATGGATTATTTTATTGACATGTGACACATAATATGTAAAAGTTGTAGAACTAGATCAGAAATTGTACTCTTAACGAAAGGCGCACAAAGTAAAAATTTATTCCTGATATGCTAGCATATTATTTAAATAAGATATTGTTGCGCTTATGATGTAAAATGGAATTCTGCATTTTGGTGTGTTATATCCTTATTAAGTTATAATATATAATTACTAATTAGGTAGGCCTACTGTACAAAGTAACAACTGTTGTTTAAACTCGATGTTTGCAGTTGTATTCTGTGAGTCAAAGGCAACTGTTCAAGCTACAGTATGTACTCGTATTCCGACTCCAAAAACAACTAAAATCAAAGAAATGTGTAGACTAATATAATTAAACAAATACAACATTCAACAAGAAAATTGTAGATGGTACAGGTACATTGTGCAGTGTATGGAAATGAGGTTATAGACAAACAAAAAGAAGAGAAGGGAAATCCAATAACCAGAAACGAAAATGTCACCTGTATGTGTATGTACATACAGTATGCGTAGGTACACAGATATATATATATATATAGATCTATGTGTGTATTTGTAAAATGTATAATGCATTTGCATTTCAGAAGTTTTAAAATTGAAAGTATTAAATGTGCAATACAGTTTAAATTTCAGAATCTTGTACAACATTGAACAGTAATTCCAGGTTGTATTGAAATGTCTTTTAAAATATTTTGGCATGTAACTCAACTTCACTGCCTTTAGAGCAGGCCTGCACAAGGTTTGCGCTCGCCGAGCCGGCTCACAGCTCATGATCGGAATGCAGATATTAGCTGCGCTCTGTATAAGGGTGGACTGGATGAAGGGGTGATCTCGTACAAAATATACACAAAAAGAAAGTACTATTACGAGTGTTTATGAAATGAATTCCCGTTCAGTGTTTGCGAAACTGCCTTGGACTATTATTAATTAATAAACAACTATTTATTTTACAGAAATAATAGAAATTCTATAGCTACTTAAATGTACACTGTCATTTTGTTATAATTTTATTTATCCGTACATCAAAACGAAGTTGGCAGCTGAAAGGAACAGTAGCCTACTGATTGTAATGAAACATCAGTTACAGATGTTCGATGCCTGTCTTTATTAAAGTTGATTATAGAAAACAGTTGCTTACAAGTACGAGTATAAATGTTGAACCAAACATAGCAATCATTTTCACAGCCAGCCTGTGTAGTCGTGGAAATTATTGCTAGTAGTATTATTCAAACGATCTTTAGCCCTTAAGTCACATTGAAGATCAATAAGTTCGAGCTGTAAATCGTTAAATGTTAAATGTTATGTTCCGTCTTTTAGATTCCTCCATATTGCACTGTAGCAGTAGGTAACCAACGTGAAACAGTTATGAGAATAGGCCTACACACTGCACTCCACTGAGTGGTCGTTTCCCTCTCCTCTACCTATAGCAAGTCGATGTCATTCTCACGTATCTTCCTCTCCGTTTCGGCGAGCGGTAAACACGGCTCTCCCGCTCCTAAGGAGCGCGCGCGCTCGTTGAGCGCTGTTTGTGCAGAGTTTAGAGTATTTATTGGATGGGAAATTTTAATGTATCCATATTGTGTGGTATGTAATGATTAAAAAAGTTGAATACAGACATAGAAGTTCTTAAGGTGAGGATATTATATGAAAATATTGACAAATGACTTGCTAGACACGATTATTGAATACTATTGTGGAGGAAAGATCCCGCTCCTTTGCGTCGTGGTCTAGGGAATCATGCATGGACTCTCGTTATGGAATGAGCACTGGTTCGAGTCCAGCTATAATGGCCAGGGGATCGTGTTGACCATATGTAATCCCTTTTGTGGTTGGATGATCGTTCACTTCTGTAGACACATGTGAATGTGAGGACAACAGCTTGCTGCTCAGCCTTGTCCTTTCATGGACTGTCGCGTGACAGATTGCTTTCTTATAGTAGAGGTTATGCCAGAGCTATAATTAATGTATTATCATTGTAGTTCATTACACATACATACATACATACATACATACATACATACATACATACATACATACATACATACATACATACATACATACATACATACATACATACATACATACATACATATGTTTTTCCCATGGGCAGATCTTTGACTGTAAACTCAGCATTCTCCAATCTTTCCTATTTTCTGCCTTCCTGTTAGTCTCCGCATGTGATCCACATATCTTAATGGTGTTTATCATCTGATACCTTCGTCTGACCCGAACACTTCTCCCGTTCACCATTTCTTCCATGTAGTTCATTATAAGAGTTAAATGAAACTGCAATGTAATAAAGAGTAGAGCATTACAAAAAAAATGCAATAACTTGATTTATAAAATGCTATTTCAGAATATTATAGGCATTACAACAATAGAACAAACTTACTGAGTTAAATGAGATCACATTTTCTCTTAAGAAGAAGAAATATGGAGGACGGCAATTTGACAGTTTTATTGTGCGAAAGGCTTTTCATTAAATGCCTTTGCCTTTCAAATACTAGACAATTACAAATCAAATTCTGTGTTTATCAAGATCTTTGTATAAATATAGAAACAAATCATTAAACATTAGACATGGTAATCAGACCTGCTGTGAATGTCAAGAAAAACTCTCAATTACAGTGTTAGACTTCTTCTTCTTCTTCATCATCTTCTTCTTCTTCTTCTTCTTCTTCTTCTTCTCCTCCTCCCCCCCGCCCCCTCCGAACTCGTATACATTGACTTTGTAGGACTTTATAGGGTGGATGATACGTTACCATTTCAGTTATTGCGGAGGATATGGACATACATTCATGTGAAATGCAAAGGTCATAATCAGGCTTAGCATGTTTGTGACAAGAGCTGTATTGGTTGGAGTAGTTTCTCCTGGTACAATAATGACGTCAGTCAAAGGCACAAGCAGGTTACAGGATCTCTATGAGTTCTGACTTGTGTTATGTAGAAACGCACGTTGTTGTGTATGTTTGTATGTCGATGAGTTCATTGTCATCCCATTCAGTCACAGAGGAGGTGAACCAGGAGGCAAATGCCGCCATCAATATCAAAACTGCTGTTGTTTATTTCGGAATTTGGAAATGATTATTTTTGTGCAAGGAATGGTAACATTTTCTTAGAATGTATATTTTTTGTCATTGTAATAGTATTTATTTCAATAAATAGGTGTAAATTATTGTTTGCATATATGTATAAACCTTCTGTTGTTTATTTATTATCAGAATATTAATTTTGAAATTCGATTGTAATCAGTGGCGTGGCAAACATATTTGTTCACAACGTTTTCATTGTGCAAACCATTAAAATTAAGTTCCAGTGTTGTCATGATATGCTCCATTATATTTTACATTCACCGTAGGGCGTAGGTCTACTGTACCGCTACTTACGCAGTGAGCGCCAGACATTTGAACTCTCTCCGTACAAGGCTATATTGCTCGATAAAGTCAGCGTGACAAAATGCTAAGCCTGATCATAATGTTGCACAAAAACCATTAGGATTTCTCACCCTAAGGATACTAAGGCCGCACTGGGAAGGTTATTTTTTATCCATAACGGACTATGGCACTATGCTATGAACATGTTCATATTTGATTTGACTTTTGTGAAGTGCTCCGATGAAGCGATAACGTTTTTGGTTATAAACACAGTATCTTTGTTAAATTTATGCCATGGAATGAAAATTTACTTTTGTCCCTAAGGGACTGGTTATGTGTCCCTTATCTTGGTTGTTCTATGTTGTCTAAATCAGAGAGATCTTGTACCTTGCTGACTACAAAACCGAAGTCCCGACAGTGAATGTCTTAATGTTCGTTAACATTCATACGGATGAGAACGGAACTGGCCATTGGTCCAAACCTTCAGAGCAAGTTATTATGGTAATTTTAAATGAATTAACATATTAATTAAATTTAATATCATTAGAAATTGTGTTTCTGTGGCCGCATGTGCGGGTGTGTGCCGCACGTAGGCTACATAATGTAGGTCTGTTGTAGAATATTGACTCATTTTTTCGACTGGAATGCTACGTTAAATCCAGCAGAAGCTCACGTATTGAACGATCTTTGTGTAATGTCTTTGTTTGACTTACAGTTACAGGGATGTGCTCTTGGCCCCTGGGGGTCGAGTGGGCAGAGTTAGTAGGGAGCCGTCTTGTGTTTGGACTACGGGGGCAAAAGGGAGATGCATTATAAAAGCTTGGAGGAAAGGATACGGCAATGGGGAAACAGCGCCCAAACGACAGCTGGGATAACAGAAGCACACAAAAGTGAGGGGACTTTTTTTCCTTCACCCCTCTCTTTCTTTCGTCCTCTCTTTTTATCATAGGGCAGTTTCTCTTCAGATGATGACGATGATATGGTGGATTTGGGGGAACATGGAGGAGATTGAAGCGGTTGGAGAAGGGATGAGTTTATAGTGTGGCTATGAGGGAAGAGAGGGGATGTTGCTAGACATCACAAAACCGGTGTTAAATAATTCAATACGACAATATGTCATTGTCAACACAAAAAGGATGTCGAGAGAGAACGTGTATACCATCCATGTCAATAAACGAAAGGTGAAAGGACAGTCGGTGTATATCGTATGAGGCTCTAGTGTAGTGCACTTGCAAGACTAATTCTGAGAAAATATCTTCAGTTAAGAAAGAAAATTAATTTAATTTCCATTGTTGATTTATTGCCATTATCATCTCAGTGTTAAGAGCCGTTCTGTCTTAAAAGATATTTTAGATAAAGAAATAAAATAAAATGATGAATTCTTAGTGATGCACAACAGTATTTTCATGCCCCTATTCAAAGAATTTGATTGAAAAGTGAGTTTTCGGGGATAAATTATATACTGTATTCAAATGTTCGAAGTGAAAAACCACTAGATCTTCCGTGAGCGCCAGGAAGAAATTTAATTTAAGATTAATATCTTCGATGTAATACAGAGCTGTGTTCTCGCACCTGTATCTTGATTTAAGATCTTAATACGAAAGTGATTTAAATCCACAGCGGCAATATTCCTCTTTCGAACATTATTTCACAATACATACCTGTAGTAGAAATAAACTGATCCATTACAACCGTTAAGGCATTTTCCTGCAGATATGCGCTAATTAGAATTGTAAAATTGCAGGTTATTGTGCAACATTATCAGGACATTCAATCGCAAACGGAAGTCTGGGAACTTATTACACCGTATTGTGGCGTTGAACGCGATTTAATTCATTACGAAAATTTGCATAATTACCACGTTTATTCTGCTGTGTACATACATCCTGTAATAAACAACTGTCTTAATAGTTTGATACGTTGTTTTGTGTAAATCATGGAGGACTACAGGCAGCAACCAGTCTTTTAGTTACCGAGTGCTGAAAGGTGGGAATCCTCTCATGTGTGCGGTAGATAATGTTGAAACATTATTTTTTATCGTGGACTAGTGGGTTGAGGCAGGACGTACTTGCGTGCACCATAAGGCGACTCATAGTACCCACTAATTACGTGCTTCTCCCATACATGCAGGGTAGTTCGTTAAGCCCTTGAATGCGGGTGGTTTCTCTGCGTGAGGTACAAGGGGGAGTATTCATTCAAAACCGTGCGTGCATGAGGAATACACCCCCTTTCTTTCTCACTTGATCAGTACACATATATGCGAGGTAACTACCCTCTCATCTGTTAGCTGCTTCACAAGGGTGATTTGTCTAGTCTGTTACTTGTTGGGCTAACAATAGTTGGCATAATCATTACTTTGCCATTCACAAGAGGGATCCAGCTGCTCGCTACTGCACTGCCTAAATGTGGTTTTCAATTACTCAGCTTCCACAGTTGCACTCTGTACACAAAAAGTAAATTGGCGTGTCCTTGAACTGTGGCTCTAACGTTTCCTGCCTATCCGCCTGTACCTATACAGTGTGTTAAGGAAACGGTAAACATTTCTGACAGGTGACAAAGTTAATAGAAATTGAATATTCCTCTGCATTTTTTCGTTTTCTTTCGGATTTTAGTATATTCAACAATATACAAAATTATGCATACAAGATTTAAGAGCTTGCAAGGTTAAGGAGCCTGAAGAAAAGAATTGGTAACCCTTTGCCTTCTGAAGACTTTTTGTGAATCAGATTTATTAAGATTATTTAGTTTACTTCCGCTTCATTATAAAAATATATTCTTTGTTTATATCTGTTGTATTTGTTTTTCTTAAATTATAAGATTAATTGCAGTTCATTCTGAATTTTTGTATGCAGCGCTTTAAGACTGTGTCATTTTGTTGATCATAACTTGATTTTTCATATCTTTTAATGTTATTTAATGCAGAAAAATGTTAATACGAATTTTTCTTTAATAGAAAGTAATTACTTAAAAGAGTACTTAACTAATAGTATAGATAGATTTATGGAATTCTTACATATATATTTAAAATACGAATTTCAAACCATTGTAGGTTCAAGACCACGGAAGAGTAATTGAGACGGTAGTCAGAAAACGAGCCCATAGGTCTATAGGCCCTTTTTTGGAAGAATGTTTAATTCGATTCTCCGTTCTAAAATCTACTTGCTTACGTAGTTTCGTTTCAGTGTCTTGTAAACAGAGGGCAGGGTAGCTAATTGAATTAACCCACACACCCCTACGTAGTTGTGGAATTCAGCAAATATCAGAGAATATGATCCTGAAAGTGAGTGTGAGTCCATCCAGGACGTGCACTCTGAAAATAAACTTTGAGGTGAGTGTGAATCCATTCTAGATTAATACTAAAATAATAACCTGCAATCTGTATTATGTACCCAACATATATTCTTGATTTTTACGTATGCGGTACAATTTATGTCGTAACTAAGATATATATGTAAAAAATATAATTTTACTAAAATGATTAAGAACTTGTAAATCTCTATAATGTGCTCTGTTCAATGCTGATGTTTAATTTCTGGTAAAATATAATCATATTGAAAGAATTTTAATAAAATAAACTTTTTCTCTGGAAAAAGGGCCTGTAATATAATATATAATTTATATCACTATTAAAGTCGGAACGTATTAAAAACAAAACTTGTAGACAAGGATTATTGTAACAGTATGCAAATTATTTTTTTTAATAAAAGTTCTTTCAATCATTGTTTTGTCGAAACAAGACTTTTGTTTATGGGCCCTTTTTTCCGGCTACCGCCTCAATTATTTATCACCGGCGTAGCCCAGGAATTAGCAATCTGAACTCGTGAGCGAGTCTAGAAGTCTGGACTCGTGAGCGAGTCTGCCCTCGAATTCATTATCTAGTCGAGCCATCCCCCAACTGTAAGGCGAATGTTAGGTAATCTCATGAAATCTTCGGGCCCGTCTGTCCAAAGACAGTGCCGCTATTACAGATGTCATCTAAGCTAGAATACCACGCAGGTTATTAAATAATCTTTAAAAATTATCTCTTGAACAGGAAACAATTTGAATATAGGCCTATAGTACTCTTTCTTCCTCATCGGGTAACAGAAACTCTGCAAAAATTGAAGTCTTTGCCTTACTATCACTTTGCACCTACTCATTTAGTTTTTATTTCTTCTGGTTGTTTTGTTTTGTAATTTTTTTCTTCCCTGGAGATCCAAGAACTTATTCAGACTTAATTTGTATAGGTACTTTAATATGCACTGTGTACATTCCTAAATTATTAATGTATAAGAATTTTCCCCCTTTCATTTCTTTCTTTCATCGCACCGCCGTCCTAGATGGTATGTGTCATTAAAACGTAAGATATATATTTCTTGGGCTGTGGTAATAAATTATACATGCATCTTCACTCATTTTAATATCTAATCGTTGAGAATAGAATCCTTGGATAAAATCCCGTAGGTTTTTTAGATATGTTAATAGAAAAGGAGATGGTTCGAGAATCTTCATCAAAGTCTGTTGGATAGAACAGAAGTAATAGAAAAGGAGATGGTTCGAGAATCGTCATCAAAGTCTGTTGGATAGAACAGAAGTAATCACAATACCTTGAAGAATATTATGAAATTAAATACAGAAATTTTGAGTGTAATACCTTGAATATTATGAAATTAAATAAAAAACACTTTAAGTGTAATAAGTCTATTTGAGGTTATAGAGGGGAGATTTAGATTTAATAGTACACAAGACGTTACGGTACATCTTTTATGACGACAAAGAACCCCAAATCTCCAAATATTAACTCACTCGTACTTATGAATTTGGTGATGCATATAATTTATCATGGTACCTTGGAGAATCTATAAAGGGATATGTATTGAATAAGCGAACATGATTGCTTCCGTAATCAATATTGGAATATGAACTATTAAATGCACAATATTGATTTACAGATTCCTGCTATAGCTTGTATTCGTTTATGTTTTCCTTTTAAAAAAAAACATAGTCCCTAATTTGTGGTGTTGGTGGTGAAATGATTTGCTGTGTTCATATCGTTAGATGACATGCCTATGTCGGATATAATCTCGAATCACTAATTTCGTACGTTTATATAAGTGTGGCTTTTAATGTCAACGGACTGAGTGATGAATTATAGAAAGAAATAACAGTTAAAAAGCCTCTAATGCAGTGGTTCTTGAACTTTTGTGTTGCGATTTTCGTCAAACTTTTTAAAGCGGAAAGTTTAAATGGGCAACTATTTGGGAGAAATGTCCATTATCATTTCTGTAATACTCTACACAGTCTGCGCTCATCTTGCTCCTTAGCAGTAGCGGGCCGATGAAACCCGCAAGAGATCTTTATAGGAAAAACAAATGAAATTTGAATATCACAGCCTGAAAGCTACGTTCCATGCAATTAAAGGGTTCTACAAATTTCCTGCCTTCTTTTTTTTTGTAAGATTATCAATGCACATCATGAAAACGAAATGCAGGTTAGTGACCTCTAACATTCTCATAATCTCGTTTTATTTTCCCTCATACTTCCAGTCTTCACAAGAAACATACAATAGTTTTGATAACTTTTAGCCAGCCAGTGAAAAGATAATCCATATAAAATAAATAAGTGGTTGAAACAAATTGTATATTGAAGTTGAAATCAACTAATTCAAGAATTTGATTCCTGAATGTTCATTTGAAATAAACACATGCACATATACTATATATGGTAGAAGTGAAATAACCTTGCAGATTGAAAGGTACAATAGGGTACGCTGAAATGAATAGAAAATATACATTACGTTTTGTGATTAAATGCACGGTTAATTAGAAAATTAAGTTTGAAGTTTCAGCAGTCCGGCAACATCGCCGCTAATACATTTTTCTCTTGATACACATGTAAGAGTTCAACGAACTCGGTGTCTCTCGCTCAATGTACAGAGGCTTGAAATTAGAGATTTTAAAAACTAAATTTACACGAAAACCGTGATTTTTATTCTTATCGTTAGAGAAACTGATAAAAGAACAATTTATATCTCTGTATAGTTTTAAATAAAATCATCGGCTTTCTTGCAAATTATCGCGTATCTTATTTCCTGACATTATGAAGTCTCGCAGCCCTATTGTGGTGACTAATGGACGGAACGGTGCTATTCGCTAGCTCCATCATATGTTTGTGCAACCAGTCTTTTGTCAATATTAACATATCTTCGAAGAACATTTTTCAGAACTCTACATAATCCCTTAGCACTTCGATTTTCATCGATATCATAAAAACAATATATATTTATATATATATATATATATATATATATATATATATATATATATTCTTGCATTATTCCTTCTTGATCAACAAATCTCACAACAATAGAACACTGAGACTTCTCGGTGATATCCGTCGCCTCATCAACAATACATGACAAGAAATCTGCTTTCTGAATTGCACTGTCTATGAACAGCTGAATTTCTTTTTGTATGCATTGAATCAGTTAAATTTTGAACAGTCTTTGAGAGCCCGCGAAAATATCCCATGCCTTCCCAGTGTTGTTTCAATTCGGGATTATTATTCAAAAGGAGCTGAAAAATTCCTTTGAAATCGCCTGGATTGACTGAATCCGTGGTTTCGTTGTGCCCTCTGAACACCAATTCTTGTTTACACAAAACACACGTTAAATCAATTAATGATTTTAAAACCTCACGGGTTTTTTTTACTTTACTATTATACTTTATTTTTTATTTTTTGCTCATTTAGTAGTTCTGAAACGCTCTGACTTTGTTTCAGTAATTGTTTCGATGTGATGAAGTAATGCATATGCTCAGCTTCTTTAGTATGCTAACGATTTTCATCGCCCTTGGCCGAGTTTGAACCCGTCAGACTTCTAGTTCAGTAGCAATATAATAACCACAAAACTATTCGGAATATCATGTGAATGTAAATTGTATTGTTAAACGCGCCTGTTAAGCCTGAGCATTCTTGTCCTGAAATGGATGCCGTTGATGTGGAATATCGTCACACATGGTCGGCTGCAAGCTGGTCAGACTGCAGTTAGTGTTATTGTAAGGAGAACAGAGGCGTGAAGTATCATCAAACGAATGAATAAAAATGTCGACATGATGATACCAACCAGTACCATCTGCCTGCACATGGCACAAACGAAATGACGCCTGGACGATCTTGTTTGAAGGGACAGGAGGGAGAGTTGGAGGAGCGAGAAAGCCGTGGAGGGGGAGAGACGACTGGCATTTTTTGTATACATAAATAGGAGTAAAAACCAATTTCGCTCCGACATAAAGCAAATAGTTGAGATCGCTCTGAAATATTGTGACAGACTTTTTGTTTCAAAAACTCGTTTGAGCTTGAACTGCCACAAGGGAGAAGCGTTATAGGTATTTATTAATCACTTGTAATATAACTGGAGTACACTGACTCGCTTAATTGGATGAATGAGCACTACCCAATTATCATTTCCGACGCAGCACATACGTATATGTTCACTGTAGTCCGGAATCTTTTGATTCCTGTTTATCAGAATACACTTAGAGTATATTTATTAGGTTTTTAACGTATTTCAGATTATTCCTCTAGTTTCCAATAACAAAACATTCTAATAACTTGTGTAGGTCTAACTTAGGCAGCTGTGAATATATCATCAATCATCATCATCATCATCATCATTATCATCAGCAGCACAGCAGCAACATGATTTAGACCTTACTTGTTCCAACCTATCATAGAAACTGGGCTAGCCATCTCTTCATATACATATTACTGATATTACCATTTTTGTGTATGAATTGTAAGAACTCGTGTCAGTGAACAAATACGGGTTTTCTTTACAAAGGATCAAGCTTTTGAAAGCGTCTGAATGACTGAATGTGTCTCGCATAAATAACATCGTGACCTTATGATAAAGAATAAGAAAGTCTACTATAATTAATAATGATTATGGCAATAATAATAATAATAATAATAATAATAATAATAATGGTAACAGGAAAGATAGGGACCGATGTCGGGCTTATGTGACGGCGGCAATAAACCTCCGGGTTTCTTAAAAGCCATAAGTAAATAATAAAGAAAGGTAGCCCCTTCACGTGCCTTAATGACACTTGGGGGGGGGGGGATAGAGGTAAAGCCCCATGCTTCCTTGACCTCAGCACTAGAATGAGGTGGTGTGATAGGTACCGGTACCACGCTCCGACCGCCTTTTAATCCCGGGATAGTTCCGGTACTGAATTTGATAGAAACTGAGTGAACTTCGGGGCTGTTTTGGAAGTTTGGCAACAAGAAAATCCCATCACCACCCGGAATCAAACCTCGGACCTTCCAGTGTGTAGCCAGCTTCTCTACCAACTGAGCTACCCGGCCGCCATAATAATACGATTAGTAGTAGTAGTAGTAGTAGTAGTAGTAGTAGTAGTAGTAGTAGTAGTAGTAGTAGTAGTAGTAGTAGTAGTAGTAGTAGTAGTAGTAATTTATTTTTATTTATTTTTAATATTTGTGTGCTGAACAACAGCCAGAGGCCAAATAATAATAATAATAATAATAATAATAATAATAATAATAATAATAATAATAGTTGGGAGGATAATGTTAAAATGGATTTGAGGCAGGTGGAATATGATGATAGAGACTGGATTAAACTTGCACAAGATAGGGACCAATGACGGGCTTATGTGAGGGTGGTAATGAACCTCCGGGTTCCTTAAAAGCCATAAGTAAGTTAAAGTAAACACATTTGTAGCTTTTTCTGAACATTGACAGTTTTTATTGGTGATATATTATATTATAGCATTGTCATATCTGGCCAAAATTGTATAAATGGTATATAGTATTTTTGGTCATAATTGTAGTTGTTTAACAGTTTTCCAAATATTATTCACATGTTTTGTGTCAATATTGGCAAGATATTTTGCTTTGCGTTTGGTTATTTAATTTGGATTTCTTTTTCGTAGAACTCTTTTGTGGTTAAATGAAGTTTGAAGGTAACGGAAATCGCGGGCAGCAAGTTGTGAAAACACAAAAACAAAATAATGCTAGGAATATGGAATATTGTTGCTGGTCGGTCTCGTCTTCACTCCTTAACCTCTCCCAAACATCTGATGCTTAAGAGGTTCCAACCCCATTGTTGCCAGGTAGTAATTTATAAACAGTCAGTGAACCTGTTAACTTAGCTGTAAAAGAATTATTATTTGAGGAGAGGACATACGTTGGACATTTTTCGCCCTTCCTCTTCTCCTTATATTTTTATAGGCTAAACTCAATACAAGGAGTTAATATTCACGTAAACAATTTCGTAGAATTTTTTCTAAATAATTATTGGACAATATTTAATTTGTTTTGCATCGTAGTTCAAAGTTTTTATGTAATATTTTGGTATTGTTAGAGCAGGCATATTTTCTGAATTTTTAGGCCATAGAAATCCGAGCTCTAATAATAATTTTTATTTTTCTCTGAAAGAACAGTGTGATCATGTGAGGGTTACAGTGTTGATTCCTGGCCTAGTTTCGGGTTTGCACAACCATCAGATTTATTACTACAATGTTTTAATTGAATCGATATTAAAGAACTGTAGCAAATTGTCACTTCTTCCAATAATTTCTGTTAATTCAGTAGTTGCCAAACTTCGTGAATGTAAAAAAATATAGTGTCCATGAAGATAATTTCTAATAGCCTACTTTGACGAAATTTTCGAACGCTTAAATACTTTGAATAGTACGAGTTCTCAAGGCCAAGATGTTAACATAATAACAGCCAGGGATAAAATCAAAGGATTTGTAAAAAAACTTGACTCTCGGTCTACGTTACTTGACAAGAAGAAATATGATGCATTTCATTGCATTAAAGAACTCGTGGAAAATTTAGGTACGTATAATACAGCAAATACCTACTGAATTTGTTAAATTAAGCTTGCACAATTCTAAACAGTTTTTTTTAATATTTGTCGGAAGACACTGAAAACAATACGACAGTTACAGATGGATAATAAATCCATTTTAGACAGCTAACTGAAATAAAAAATGAATCATTTAAAGTACTTACTGTGCATGCCTGGGGGTCATCCTCTTTGAGGGGAACCACTGTGTTAATTCTTTCTGAGCAACGATTCGTTTGAGACAAAATTCGTTTTCATTTAATCCAGTGAGGTGGGGAATTGCTCTGCCATCTAGCTGACAACACAGTCTACTATATACAGTCGCGAAGCTCAATATGTAGTAAAAATGCAAACATGGGTAGTTGCCCACCACTAGGATCGCTACTATCGCCTCATCATCACAGATATCTCCTAGCAGATGACAAAATATGTTACACTTTCGTTGTCGTGTTCTTTTGGAAAAATTAGCACTTCCTTCCATTATTGAAATTTTAAATGGATAAAGTTCATTTATTATTTTAATGAAGTATATTAAATTCCACCATAAACTCGAAGGTACCTGCAAGAAATAGGTTAATATTATTTTTGTTTGTGCAAAACGAACTGAAATTTACTATAATCGCTTCACTCATTCAAGATTATAGCGATAATGAACTATGAAACCAATAAATATTAATTTGCATTTCCCTTTACAACAATAATATAATAACAATAATAATGAAAATATGAATTAATGGGAGTAACTTACGTGTACCGGTACTTGCAGTAGTTAACAAAGTGGGATGAGGTTAAGCAATAATAATCACATCAGAATTGGAAATAAAACGTGATCAATAAATTTTATTGTAACTTGTACTTTTTCTACGTCTCTAGTAAAGTAACAAATAAAAATAACAACAAAATTAACAGCTATAATTAAAAACATATCCTTTGAAAAAAAAAGTAGGCCTAAGTTGTCTGAAAATGTACAATTATTCAAGGAATCAGCTGATACAGACGTAGAATTAGTGCAAAGCTTTTCTCAGCTGCAGGTAATAACAGAACAGGTTTATTTAAAACATCAAATAAAGTTGGAACTGCATTCCAGATTATTTTTTTTTTGTTTTCCTTCATAAATTGTGTGTTTTCGAAATGAAGAGAGCAAAACTTTATATTATTATAAAGATATGCTTCATTCTTTGTCATTAGATCTTCCCTCGTGCTGTTTATTAACCACTTTTTGCATCTATAAGTAAAATAAGAAATAGATGTTAGGATTTTTCTTCACGAGCATCAATGTGAAAAACGCAACGACCTAGCACTCGATGGAAATGCGACTCAGTCAACTCTAAATCCAAAGTCGACCGTGGACAGTCTATTGTTTCTAGTTGCTAACCGCTTGGAGCGCTTTATCGCGAGATTTTGCAAAAAAACGCCTCAAGCTTCGCGACTGTATATAGTAGACTGTGCTGACAATCAGAATTCGAACTCGTTTCTCGTGCGTGCGCATCTATCGTAGCAATTACACAAAGAGTCATTAAGCTGTGTAGTGAGGATAGTCTGGCAATACTGGCAGTCGGCGTGCAACCTAATAATAGGTTATTCTGTACATAATTATATTTTATTTGTAATTTGATTGTAAAAAGAAACCCTCTTCTTCATATTTCATTACTTATTTCTTTCTGTTGGTTTTAAATCTGTGTTGCATGGTTTGAAGGTCGTTTTCAAAATGTTAAATTTGTAGGTACCGTAGCTTAATTGCAACCATTTATGAATATTATACCACGAACCGCCACTCAAGGATTATGAAACAACAGCGCAACTCCCTTGATTATTTTGTCAAAATGATGTAAGACTAGCACTTCAGCCGTGTCACAGAAGGGACCCACATCCACTCCGTAAGGATGGGGGGGGGGAGGGGGGAATACATTTTTCTGCTTGAAATCTAGCTCTGGTCCTGGCTGTAGTTTAACACAATGAGAAGGCACGCTTCTTGTGAATGTGTGTAAAATGTAGCCTATGTTAAGAACCCTCATAAAAGTGATGACAAAATGATTCCCAAGACTCCGTCGTTGAAAGTTAGTAAAATTTTGTACTGTATATAGGTCTACTCGCATTACTGTATGTTCTTACATAGATAACCATGTTCTAGTAATTTAGAGTGGTGCTCACATTACCTTTGTTGTGATCTTGATCTTTATACAATTCTAAAAGAGCAATATTTTAAGTCTGTCACGAAACCTCCACGCCGAAAAGCAGGAGAATGTCTACATCGAACATTCTTATTAAGACTTGATATATGAAGGTAGGAGCAGTTTACGTAACGCTCAGTTTTCGAGCAACATAATTTCTCCACCCCATTACTGTCTACATAATTTCTGATTTTTTTTTTGTCTTCATTTCTTATTGGTTGTCGATGTATATTGTTTTATAAAGCAGTTGAAATAAATTGCAATTCTTGCAAATATACTTCTGGTCCCACTTGTTTTTGAATGCATACTATTCTGAAACATTGCCAATTGCAAGCAGGTGCCGCGGCGAATAACACATATATCATTAAGTACCGCCCAGTTTGAAAGCTCTTAGAAACTAATAAATGTTTGGAAACCCGCTAGTGGTACGAATACCGACTCTAGGAATACGTTATTGACTGTAACCAATGAGAACATCGACGGTCTACAGAGAATAACTTTCATTGTTTATAATGACATTGCTTTTAGATTCGGTTTTTGAATACAATATCATGCCTCACTATTAAATGCATAAATAGTTAAAGAGTAAGATGCTTAGAAAGACTTGAATGCTGAGGAATCATTCTGTCGTGTCCAGTTTCAAACTTACGGTACAAGAGTTCGTAATAAAATAGATTATTCTCGGTGACGGTACAACATAAAAAGTTGTCATTTTAAAGGAATGTTTCGTAACCTGAGATTATTTAAGGGATTTCTCGCATAATATTTAATTAAAGTGGAGTGCGTGACGAAAATATTCATTCCTCTTACTAAAGTAGACTGTACCTGGTGTCGCATTAGTACACTTTTGGACGTTTTTTTATAGTCATATCGTGATATACCATAAGACTTAAAAAGAGACCTTTAGACTATAATGAAAGCAATACAAAATAAGCAATAGTAGGTTCTACACGAGTCATTAAATGAAATTATTTTTGCTGTATGAGAAATTAATGTGCATGCTTTGCTATGAACCTGCCATTATAAAGATGTGTACCTATAAATTTAACGATGTCGTTTAATTTTAATGTCATCGGGTAGGATTATTTTTCCTGTGAATACCTCACTAAAAAGCAATTACGTACTACTGTATACCTCTGATTGAGGTTCTGGCTGATTTGTACAGACAGTGCATCTCAGTTGAAGATATATTGTGTCAGAGGAATAACAATTGTTCTTGTATACATCTGAACTATGATTAGTGTACGTAATATGTAACTATTCAGCTGCGTATGCAATGGAGAGGGGAAAGGAACTGGCCACCTTATCCTATTATCTCATGGCTTAGTTGCCTCATGAGTGATGCCATATTAGTGTCACTTATGACACTAGCTGACTAAACTACTACTACTGTAGTTACATAAGTTATTGGACATAGGCGAATATTTGTCTCGTAATCGTATGTGTTCCCTAGGATGTGTTGAAGTCTTATAGTTAAATAACAATAATATCTAAGGGACGCTAGAACTTTTTAAAATTTCAAGGAATACGGGCGTAAGGAAAAAGACGTGGACCTTTACGGTGGAATATTATTTGCCGTAATTAATTAGTTTTTAGATATAATAGCGAAATTTAACGACACAGGAAGAGAAGTACATAGTTGCCGTCATAATACAGAAATCACTGTTTATAGGGATTGGGTAATAGGAATGGAAGGATTCCCCCCCTCCCATTCTTATTCAAATGCTTTTCTTCGATCACTGTAGCCTTTTCGAACACGAGACTTGCTATCATCTTCATCCTTCCATTTTCAGGAACATACTGCTGCTGCTAAAATAGACAATACTTACTGCAGAATACAGGGTGAGTCAGGAGGAAAGATACATGGTGTGAGGGGTAATAACATTGGTGATTCTGAACAAAAAATTTCTATGAACATATGCCTTGTTCTTAACAGTATCTGGCATACATCTGTTTGAAAATCACGGACGTCAGTCTATGTACTTCATTAGCACTAATATGCGGACACAACCAAAATGACATTAGGTTGTAGTAAGATCAATGAAACTTATTCTCTGCGTTGGATCGGTCGCGGTGGAGTCATTTCTTGGCCACCGAGGTCACCCGACATTACTACACTAGATTACTGTACGTGGAGGTGGCTTGAGAGCAAAGTCTACAAGCGCAAAGTAGAAACTTCTCGCTTGCATTTTACATGTTTTCGCTCAAGTAAAGAAATGTCCGAATCAGCTCAGATCAGCAACACAGCAGCTGTCTACAAGAACTGCGAAGTGCATTGCAGTTGACGGTAGACTTTTTGAACATGTTCTGTAAAGAAAAGTACACAATTAAACAGAGCCTAAGATAACAATGTTTTAATTTACTATCACCTGAACTTTTCATGTTCCTCATTGTTTCCATTAGTTTTCTCTGAAACCGTTAAGAACAGGACATATGTTCATATAAACTTTTTTGTTCAGAATCATCAATATTACCGTCTCTCAAACCATGTACCTTTCCTCCTGACTCACCCTGGTATATTAGGGCTTTCAGCTATCGCTCGTTATGGATATCAAACGTACAAATGTTGTTTTGGATGCAGGTAATCGTGAAATAAATTCATTTCACGAATCTCAGTCTCTATTTCATCTCTGACTGCTATATTTTGATTCTCCCTGTTATATTAAGCAGGTTTGCAGTGTGTTCGTCTCCACTTTCCCCGAGTCTCATTACGTAGAGTAGGCATAAATTAATATACTCAGTTTGCTCTTTTATTGCAGTAGTTTGTGTTTGTTTTATCCTTTACTTAGTGCATTTTAATTATTTTCTAGTGTCTTTATTTATAATAAAATATAAATTGGTTCAGCCATTTGTTGTGGGGAAGTTCGTTTCTGAGTTTTGTATTATATTCTGTTTTTCTTGTTCGTGACAACCGTATTTTTCTTCCATACTTGCAGGAGCACATCTAGTGTCATTGTTTTATAGACTTGTATTATTATTTCCTCCCCCCCCTTCCAGAAATCTACAAATGATACCATATCACTTTAAATTTTACCACTTAATATTTACACGCATTTTCTGTTTCCTTCGCAACGTTTATTTCGTGACAAAAATCATCACTATCATTATCATCATCCATCATCAACAACACGGTTTATACCGAATTGACCTGTATACGAATAATTTATTTGAAGTCTTCTATCCATCTCTTCCTCGGGCGTCCTGTTCTTCTTCTGCCCCTAAGTATGTAAAGTAATTGATGAGATAATCTTCTCCCAATACGTTGTATAAGATAATTATAAATTTTATGACAGTAGGCCCTTGTGTATTAAAGAGCAAATTTATGCTGTAGCGACACTTATTGTACATGCAATATTGTCTCCAGGGCTTTGTGAGGCGTCCAATTGTGCTATCTTACATTGTTTTCAGTGCATCTGTTTATTTGAAGATTTGATGTATTTGCAGCAGGATAGAATAATAATAGTTACTGTACTTATATTTTGTTGCTAACAGTATGTGCATTATTACTAGGATTGATGCAGCGTTTATTCAATTTCAGCGTTTATTCAATTTTCATACAAAACTATGACTCGTTTGAGTTTTGAGTGTTCAGTAAGGAGAAAAAATATGCAATAGGCCCTATATAGGATGTGCATTACTAAGTTATAGAAAATGCTTCTAAAGTTGCAATAAATTGAATTTTTAACACGTAATTCAAGATATATATCACGTACAAGGTACAAGGTACAGTACTAGTAAGAACCTAAAAGGAGGGACAGCCTACTTTTTATACAGCTTCATAAAATATTAATAATATGCCGCTTCATAAAGTATTAAGAAGAAACTTTGTGGCCAAGTATTCAAATTTCAAACAGAAGTTCTGACACATTCTGCGCCATCCCAGAATGTACGTACTTGTTTTCTTAAGACCTGTGGAGAAGTCCATGTCTATTCTCTCGATGATAAAATATGTAAGACAAATTGATGAATTATGGTGTGGTGCGATTATCAACCCCTCTCGTAGCATTCAGAGACTCTCCTGGCAAACAATTTATCTCTGCCCATGAGAAGAGAGGACTACATAGACTAGTCAAGAGCGATTCAGAAGAACCCTCTGAAGCAGATTACACAATGTGGGAGATGGGGGAACGGGGCAAGAGACTCAACGAGTGATAAAAATAACTCTTCTTTTTATATAGTACCGAGTGTCAGGAGGAAAGCAGTGTGGGAGGTCACTCGTTAAGAGGTCATCAAGTTAATATAACTTTTCTTCTTTTAAATAAAAAGGACACATGATTGATTGTTCCTCGAAACGCGCCCGTCTAGTGGAATAAGTGTGTTTCTTCATAGCTTCTGATCACAGCTGTGTTAAGAACTGGATACAGGGCATGCAAGAAGCTTGTCTTGAAATCACGCCCACCAATTCCGTAGAAATCGCTAATGTGACTTGCCTTGCGGGTACTCGTAACTAATTGTAGTCGGTATATCAACTTCAAATAATGGAGCGAAATTAAATATGTAGCCTACCCCACCCTGCGTATACATATGTTGAAGAAACTGGACCAGCTCAAATTCAGCAGCACCAGACTCGTTTTCACTTGACGCTTTGTCAAGCAAACTAGTTTTATAGCGTCGAATAAAATATTGCCAGATGATTGTGAGCCGTTCTTGGTTTGTGCATACAGTACAAAAGGAATGTCAACACAGATAATTTAGAAGTGAATGGGATAGTGCCAATGAAAGCGTTACAAGGAAAGGCTCTTAGTCCATTTTAATACCTATATTCTCAAAATTCTTAAAGAAGTCTAGAACTCTGAACATGACACCTTACTAGATCTTCCATATGCGACGGATTCTAAACTCCGTGGTACAGTAACAGCAACGGTAATAGTTTTGATACTATTTCCAAATAAAATTATTTGCAATATATCCTTCTTCTGTCTCTCCTGTTGTCTATTACAGGAAATTTTTCTATTTTCTAATTCTTTCTGGGCCGTCTTTTTGTCTTCTAACCTCTCGAAATATTACGGTTCTTCGTGACATCGATCTTTTTGAATTAATATTGATACATTTTCTCAGTATTTTAATTTTGCACTTTTTTGATTTTGTATATAATTCTTTGCTCATATATACTTTACTCGTTTAATTCAGTTTTTAACATTCCCAAGTGATTCCATTTCCGCCGATTACATTTTATCTAATCTTTTCCATTTTTTATTTTAAATTATTTTAAAAGGTCAAAATTTTAGGTTGAGAGGAAATGCAGAAATGTGCGAGTAAATAATATTCTTTTATTTGTAACCATATTGAATCCATTGACACTTCAGGGTTAGAATAGTTTTATCCGCATTGTATTTAACATAAACGTAACTGAAATGAAAATAATAGAGAACAATATAGATTATAATCTACTACTCAGACTGAATTGTACAAAATGACTGAAAATTTCAATTGTTGCAGTGCACTACACTAAGACTGAAGTTATATAATAGAAATAGACTATAGCAGACTAATGATTTTAGCACAAATTTCACAAGACAGATATTTGAATATACTTTTGTTTGCTAATCAGCTATTAATTATACAAAATAGTGAAAACTCTTTCAAAAAATCTAATTTTAAATTACATCAATTGTTGAAATTAAAATACGAAGATAAAAAACTTAATTAGTGGCTTTTCGTGGAATACCATCTGTACGAACAAAAATAGTAGAAGCGTAGAACAGGTTAGACACTTTATTTACGTTGGTTTTTATTTATTTTAGTAGGTTCTTTTACGACGCTTTATCACCAGCTTAGGTTATTTAGCGTCTGAATGAGATGAAGGTGATAATGCCGGTGAAATGAGTCCGGGGCCCAACACCGAAAGTTACCCAGCATTTGCTCATATGGGTTGAGGGAAAATCCCGGAAGAAAACCTCAACCAGGTAACTTGCCCCGACCGGGAATCGAACCCGGGCCACCTGGTTTCGCGGCTAGACGCGCTAACCGTTACTCCACAGGTGTAGACTCTTGCGTTGGTAAAAACATCAGCTATGATCAAGGTTATGATATCACAGTAAGGTTCATGACTTCCAGACGGTCTGCGGAACTGTAAACAGAACACTTGAAATAAAAGACGAAATTCTATAATGTGATAGTTCCTGTCATGTTTTGCGGCAGTAAACTGTGGACAGTAAAATTACTAAAAAAACATCAGGTAAAAATTCAGACTTCAGAAACGAAATTACTCCGACAGGTTAAAGGATACACGATACCGGTACTTGATGTTATATAAGAAATCAAAACACAAGTGAATTAAGGTATCTACAACGGAAATGAAAATAGATTAATATTACACAGAGTAATGGCAAGAACATTTAAAAAGGATTGCAGAAATATGACTACCAAAACAGGTGTGGGAGTACAAACTAATAGGCAGATGATCTACGGGCAGACCAAGAAACAAATCACAGGAGAATAAGCATGGTGCCTATACCGTGTAGTGGAGAAGAAGTAGTAGTACCAACTTACAAAAATCCTTTCTGGAGACCGATTGGAAATACAACAAACAGATGCCTAGCCAAAGCCATATGAAGGCAAATTCAAGCAAGGAGAGAAAAGAACACAGCGAACAATGAGGAGAAAGAACTGACTAACTAATATTCACCAAATAATTATTCTTAAAACATTGAAATGATTTGAATCTTCATTAGTCGGCATCAAATTACAACTTATTCATTGCTAAATTATGTAGCTTCTGCTGCTTCATGGTGTCAGTTTTATTACCATTGTACTATAATAGTAACGATCTATGATCTTTTTAGATGTTGATAATCTCAGTTTTACAAACTAATTGTCTTGAAAGCCTAAAATGTCGTATGTTAATTTAAGAAAAAATGGAGTGTATTATTATAACCTGATCATTTATTTGCAAACCTCTAAAGCAGATTGAAGTCTAGGAAATGACATAAAAGTGATGAATTACTATCTATTCGGTCCCATTTTTGCATAAATTAATATCAGTCATTAATGATTATAGGCCTATTATTAATCTCGTTATGTAGAAATTTTCTCAAAGTGATTAATGTCAAGTGGTGCAGTATTTTTCTAAGAATTGGAGTCTGATGCTTTGATTTATTAATTTATCATAGAAATGGTGAAATTTTGAAAGATTCCTGTACTTGAACTAATTATGGAATATATTATGTACTTGGTTGTCTTCATCATACATACATACATACATACATACATTTATTTTTAATAATGTGTAGCCAGAAATTAATAGCACAAGGATTACTGTTAATATAACATAATTGCATAGACATATTATTATTATTATTATTATTATTATTATTATTATTATTATTATTATTATTATTACTGTTATTATCGCAACTGATATAAGTTGCTGTAAACTGCAAATAGCAGCGTATTCCCTATACCAGAATTAACTAGGATTAAAGAACCCTCGACCACAATAACAATCTATAACTTTCATTAACAACTGCTTTTCGTAAGATAATGAAGTCTTGTTTTCCTTTTTACAGAGTGCAAGAAAGTCATATTCTGTAATCTTTTAAAAATAAATATTGGCAATTCTATTTTTACTATACTCGGCGTTCTTTCTTCCACTTTTACTCTTTCCCCCTCCCTTTAAATAAATTTGTTACATAGAGAAGAACGACAACACTGTGAGTGTATGACATCTGTATCTTCCGGCTATGTTCTTGTTGATACTGGTAACTAAACACCGATCTTCTTATAATGAAGTTGATGATTGTAAAGTAGGGTTCTTTATTCCTGGAAAGGAGAATATCTTGTCTGTTCATGCCACGTATTTTTCTTTCGTTAGGATAATGCAAAACAAACATGACAAGTTTTGGTGCGTTTAGCTTTGTAACAAATGTATAGCCTACTATAGCTTATTCACAGAAGTTACCCGTATTTTCGAAATTTTAGTCTTTATCTCACAGTAATTTGTTAGTCCTTTAGGGCCCTGTTCATAGACATCGCGCTAGCCCATGCTACGAGCGTTCTAAACTAGCCCCGGTTATAGCCAGGTTACTTTTACAGGATTCAGAGACGCCGATTAATCAGTGGCTACATTAGTCGGCCTATTAGCTTTGGAAACTGTTACACGATGCTGAAAATGCTACTGCGCATGTGCAGACTGGCAATTGTCATGCTCAGACGCAAGCGATTCCGGATCGTTTCTGTTTATTTGTGAGGTTATTGGCGATATTAAACTACAATAAACTATTTGTTTTTTCTTCTGTGATAAAAAAAAAAGCAAGAAATATACATGGCAGCGTGCGGGAATTCGACTACACAAGAAGAAATGTCGAAAATGTAAGTAGAAATGTTATAATATTATACCGTACGTAATATTTTTAGTTTAGGCCTAGACGTAACTATTATGAAATATTGGACTTCAAAGAGTGAATTATTCTAATTCAGTATATATTTATTTACTTTTAGTTGAAGAAATAACTAAAAACAACTGGTGGAGGATGCCCTGCTCCCGACATTGATGACGTAGGCCTACTAAACGATATGGAATGTTAACATATGAGGTATGTGTTTTTGGTTCTTAGGACATGTTTTTGTAAGTAAGATAGGCCTATTACTTCATGGTAAATGTTTAATGTGGCTCTGGTATGATTATGTCACCTAAGGCTACTCTGAATAGGTACTTGGTAGCCTAATTAATATAACGTAAATAATATATCTTGTAGGAATATAGCTGATAATGCTAGTAAAATGTAATTCTACAACAATCGTGAAAATGCAAGCTACCATAAATGCAGTTTGGATAATATGGCTTTGTAAATACCCATAGGGGATTGGGCCACAAACATCTGATGTCAACCCACACAATTATCAATCATACCTTAACGTAGGCCTAATATCTTGTGTACAAGAATTATCAAAACTGAGACCTTATTTTAAAGGGCAGTAGGAACGCCTAGAGATTTCTGAGATATCCTTTTCTCTACTTCGTCAAAAGAAATAACATTATTTGAGGTTAGAATTACCTACATAAGCATAAGAAATTTGTAGAATCCAAATTGATGGTCAGCTATAAAATTTCATTATCTTGTGTGTTTATAGAATGCTAGTAAGTGATTTGTAAAATATACCTATATCAAACTCATATTTATTACAGCACTGAAAAGACAAAACCTCATACGCCTATGTAATCTGTAGTTGTGGTGATGTAAACATAGATTACCTCTTATTGTGTTACAATAGAAAGCCCTAAGAGTAATGACAGGAGTGCAAGAAAGATTTTCGACCTTAGACTTTCTTTGAGTAGCCTACATGATGTTTCATGTCAGAAATCAAAACATCCATAATATAATATTATGATATATTAAACACTGTGTATATAATACAAGACAAATTAGATTTCCATTTAACCTCTATTATTCTCAGCTGTTATAAAACGTTCACTGTTTATGTATTATCTTAAAGCTTTGATGGGTCAAGAGGAAAAATTTAGAAAAGAATTATCTTAAAGCTTTGATGGGTCAAGAGGAAAAATTTAGAAAAGAATTAACAAAATTGCTTTATATTCATTTTTGCAAAATGATGCATAGTTTAATTATGTTTTAAATACTTACTATGTATTAATGAACATATTTTGGCTATCTGCTTAATTTACTTGTTCCACATCTCAAAGCTGCCATGCTGATGTAGAATCTATATAATACAATAAGTATTATGTTTACGTTTTCATTTAATATTAATACATGCTTATTTCAGGATGTTAGTATTGCACCATCATCATCATCAATCCCACGTATGTCTGCAATAAATCCTGTCTCCACAATCCCAGGTGAATGGGCGTTAACAGTCTCTACAGTAGTCAACAACAGGTAAGTTTAAGCTCTCATTCATACCTAAGAATATTGCTAGGCCTATTTATGATTACAATATTATCAATCAATCAATCAATCAATCTTCTTAATGCATCCAGCAGAGCTGTGTCTTCTGCAACTGGTACTGATGATTTTAATTTACTTTTTTTTTTGTGGTTTATAATAATCATACAATGTACTGTATATTATTTCAAGGCAGTCCATTGGGTCAGAATGGGACTTTACAACTGTGTACATGATGACAAATTATGGCTATTTTTCTTTAATGAAGGACAGTTTAGTTAGTATTAAGACATAAATATTAAATGTAACAATAATATTACAATGTATCACTAATATGAAACGGTTAAACAAGGGAACATTAATTTGAATACTAGAAATTGAGTGATACATTGTATGACAGTTATTCCAACCCAACCAACAAATTAATGCACAAGTGCTTCATAACAATTAAAATTTATGATCTGGAATATGAAGTGGGATGCATTTGAATCATAGTACATTTTGCAGAAAATTAAATTTTCTTGCATGTTTGGATCAAATAGATAATTTCAAACAATGTGATAAATTTTCAAACTTAGACAATTAAAAAAATTCACAGTTTTGATAAGTAGTGTCTTTTGTGTACAGTAGTATGCAAATGATTAACATTTTTTTCGTCTTTCCATAGGACTCTGCTGCAAGATCGTCGAGAATGACAGAGTATGAAGAAGTGTTCCTCCTAAGCATGAAGCCCAAAAATTAAATGTGATGAGAAGTTCTATGAATTGCAGAAAACAAAATTGTTATTAGAAATAAAATATTATTAAATGCAAAGTTAAAAATTATCTGGGACAAATGAAAGAACTAGAAATGTAACTTAGTAGTAGTGGTAATGGTGGTGATGGTAATAGTAGCACTAGTAGTGAAATTTTCTTGAGTTCTTGTCTACTTCATTTCCTTGCGAGCTTCCCAGCAGTATATAGGAACTTGAAATTCTTCTGTCCCAATCATTTTCTGGGGTTTGGTGTAGAGTAGTAAGTATTTCTTGTTCATTATTATATTTGTGTAGTTGCATGCTACACAGTGTTATGAGTGTAACAAGTTTATTCGATGGAGATATGCTGCTGGACAGTTGTGGCCAATTTCTAAGCTGAATGGGACAACTGCATCAGATTGAAGACTATTAGTATTACTGTATATTGGGCTCTAGTAGTGTTTTCAACTTTTTATTTTCACATTGTTGTTTAGTGAATTCTATACATGTGTGTGTGTTCCTTTTTCTTATTTTAATGTCGGTTAAGAGTTTTGCCGATTTATAAGACAGGTTACTTATTTATTTATTTTTTTTTTTGTTTTTGCTGGATTCATCATTCATCAAACCTGTAGTTCCTCAGTTGGAACATATTCCCTGATGGAGGTTTAAGTACCTACCTAAAGCAATTTAGTTACACTTATGTCTATAACTATGCTATTAAGGTGGTGTTAGTAGAGAAATTTAATTCAGAGTCTTTAATTTAGGCTTGGAAGTCTCTAATGAATTGATCCATGAATTGAAAAAAGCAAAATTATTATTAGAAATGGAAATGTTAAGAAAACACAATTAGAAAGAAAAGAATAGGAGGAGGGCCTAATGAAAAGCTGGAAATGTTGTTTTCTAATGCCAGGCATTTGACAATAAAGTCATTTGACCTCTTGCACTCCAATATTTTTCGAAGATATTGTCATGGTCAGCCACTGAGGCACAGATTTGAGGTGTTCCAAATCCATTTCTTGGTTTGAGTTGCACAATGGACAAAAACTGGAAATGTAGTACTTTAGTGTAATGTTCTCTCTTTTATTACATTGCTGAAACTCATGTTTACAATATCATGCTCTTTCAATAAATAATATTTTGTTTTATTTTGTGTTAGAAGAAAATACTTATATTTCACCACTTCTTTAAATGAATTTATTTTTTTATCAGACAGTCTATCAAAGGTAGAGATGTGATTTTGCATGGATAGTTTTTTAGTTATGAGGGAAATGCTTCATCACTGCACAGTGAACTGTCAACATTTTGAATTTAGAAAAAAAAAATATATATATATATATTTTTTTTCCAATCGTAAAAATATTTTTTTCATATAGTAGGACAGTATTTTACACGTACTAATTTTCATAATTGTACAAGATACAGTAATAGTGGAAAAAATGTTGAATATTTGCAAAATTTTACTGCTGTAAGCTGTACCTAACCCCTTCAGGTAAATTGAATAAATGTAGCTTGTATGTTAGAGTAAATATCTGGTCGCAGGATTCTTTCCAATGCAGGGCTAAATCTGCAATGCTTCACTCATTTCTTGTGATCATTTTACTGGTGATTCGTCTGTATTTTTGCATGAAACTCATTCAGAAGTTACTAATTTGCATCACTTACAACCTGAAATGAATATGGAACTTAGGAATGAGGAGAAAAATAAAGGTCTATATTTATTTTCTTAATACTCTCACTCTATGCTAAACGATTTTTTTTTTTTTTTTTTTTTTTTTTTTTTTTTTTTTTTTTTGTAATGGCGTTTGCTTATTCTTGTATTATGTTGACATGCTTTGTTTGGCTTTTCCCCCTTTGTCCTTAGAATGTACAATAGTTTGTAACTTAGAAATAAGTGAATATGCAAAATATGAATAAAATTATTATATGAAGCGAAGTTTAAACCTACATACGAGTTTTAATTTAATTTACAGAACCCTGAGTTTCCATTATACTACTCCCTTTCTTTGATATTATAAACTTATTAATTTGTCCTACAGAATAATATCTGTAATATTGACAGTTAATAAGTCTATAATATTCTCATAGCTGCAGTGCATATTTCTGTACAGATTACTGTGCACTAAACTGCGGATTCCCGGCCAAACAAGTCACTCAACTGAGTGCGCTCCTAGTATAATGGCAGTTGACATTGGACATAAACGTCAACATATATGCCTAACTTGGAGTCAGGCCACAAAAGAAAACATTGAAGGAGGAGGGTTCCACTGGTGCTGTGGATTGAATTCGGCGTAGCTCAGTAGTCAGAGCGCTTGGTATGTAGAATCAAGGACCCGGGTTCGATCCCCGGTGCCGGAGCTGATTTTTCTCCTCAAATATTAACCTTTCTTTGATGTTTATTTGTGAAAGTTCTCCAAGATTATCCATGTGCTATCTATGGTGCCAGTACCTAAAATCAAATATTTTTATATTGAACTTAGTGTATGTCATGGAAAGGTATATTATCATAACATCCTATTAAAAAATAATCGCATTCTGCCATCTGTTTCAGTGACGTGTGGGCATTGGCACTGGATGCACTATTTATACTTGGAGTAATTTATGTGAGAGTTTTTTTTTTTTATTAGACAGTAACTCTATAATTAAATCAGTCATTTCTAAAAGGACTTTATCCAATCTTTTTGCTAAAATCAATTTAGAACGCTATCATATTCTCACTTGAATACGCCTTTCTGATGATGGGGATTATTCCATGTATTTTATTCAGATCTATGCAGGCTTCACAATATTCACACCACTTCTCAGAGGGCCCTAATCCTGCAGTAAGGCGATTTTTATGGAGATGAGATTTTGAAATAAAGTCCATTCAGAAATTACTGATTCAAATATAAGTTTATTAGCAACATTCCACGTTATGCATACTTCAACTTTTTGTTTTACTTTGAATTGACGAAGATGTTAATATATGGACTATAATGGTTTTCAGTGACTTCTATAAATAAGGAAGCATAGAAAGTAATTTGTCACACGGTACAGTATGTATATTAACCTTCTGTATACCAACCTCTAAATGTAGGCCTACACCAATCTTATTACATGTATACCCCAGAATATGATTGCAAATGAGTACAAGTTTACAAAATGCCCTATGAAAAATTGGTACTATTTCTCTTTTATCGAGGAAACGTTTATATTATAAAGAAATTATCATTAACAGTTCTCTTTTTTTCTTTCTAAATAATTTCTTTACAATTTATGCACACCTTTACTGTGTAGTGTCTGAATGGTCATTGCACTCACATGGCATTCTGTACTACACTTCCCATCCCTATTTCTCGGACATATCTTGCATCTCCCAACTTGTGCAGATGGCTAAGGCTGAAGACAACTCTCTTTGTAAATTGTAATTCTCTGGAGTCCATTTTTTTAACATTTCAAAAATGAACTGCACAAACTAAGCTGGGGATACTCACTCAGTGACACAAACAGGTACTAGACTGCTGCAATAATAATAATAATAATAATAATAATAATAATAATAATTAGAATATTAAAAATTGAGGTGTATATTGCAGGTATAGCAACCCAAGAAACGAATGTATAAGTGATTCATAAGAAATAAAATTGACATGAAATACAAAGTGCACACCAGTGATTTGTGCAGTCAGTTCACATAACTTAGAGTATCTTATATTTTCTTAGATGTTAGAATGAAATAATTTCCAACAAAATGATAATCTTTCAAACTTAAACAATAAAAAAAAAACATTAGTGTGATTGGTGTACACAGTTACATTATGTGGTATACAAAAGTTTAACATTCTCCCTTACTTTTCATTGGTTTCTGTCCATGATCATTTAGAATAATAACACAGTATTTCATTTTTTTTTTATTTAATTTATTTTGTTCCATAGAAGCTTTAAGATGTGGAACAGGTCAAGAGTTACACAAATTCTTGGCAAGATGAGGTGAGGCCGAGGATTCGCCACATATTACCTAACATTTGCCTTAATGTTGGGGAAAACCTCTGAAAAATCCATCCAGGTAATCAGTCCAAGCAGGAATCTAACCCAAGCCCGAGAGCAGCTGCAAATAGGTATAAAAATAATTAAAATGGTATAAAAAAGTATAAAACGATAGCAAGCAGATCAATTAAATTTTCATGCATAGACAATTGAATTAAGACAATACCTAGCGAGCAGATTAATTCAGTTTAAAGGCATAAACAATTAGTTGAACTACACAATAATTTAGGTATATAGCAAGCAGATTAATTCAATTTACAAGTTTAGATATTTTATCAAACAAATTTAATGAATTATAGCATATAGAATTCATCACTTAAGCTTATACAAAAATACACAATACATTGCAAGTAGAGTAATTCACTTTACAAGCATTAACAAATATTTGTGTACACTATAACCACTATCCCACAACAAAATGAAGCGTCCAAATTCATGCTGTTCAAATCGCTTCTTAATTCTAATCTCATTGAAAATGTGAGAGTCATGGGCACTTCCTCTTCAACGTGCCACTATATCCAGAATTTGGAAACTTGCATCACTTATAACCTTAAATGAATAAGGTAATATATGTGTTAACTAGCAATTTCATAAAGGAATTTCTATAAAAAATTAAAACTGGTAAAAAAAACTATCATGTGGGTACACAAATGAAAGCTACGAATGTGATTTGTCACTCATATAAGTGAATTGTATCCCTTTTTTGTGCTATTTTTTGTAAAAAATTTTGAAGTTTTTTAACTAAGCAATAGTTTTTATTCTTTGAGTTTTTTTCATTCTGATATTTAGAGCTGCTAACAGCCTACAGCAGTTGTGTAAGCATGCCACTCTGAAGTTAAGACATCACAATATAAATTGCAACACTTTTATATAATGTCTCACCCATAACGCAAAAATTAACATTCCAGTAATTAATTTAAATTCTACGCCTATACTTTGCAAAAGTAACCTAAAACATGTACATGTAGCTAGTTAACCTATAAACTTGAAACATATTTCTATGAATCCATCATTATGATCCCATAATATTTTTCATAGTTTCATCTTCAGCATCACTAAACCGATAAAGGATGAGGAAATTTCGAGAGAAATTAAAAGCAGATCCTCAGTCTTATCCTGCATATGTAACCTAAAAGAGAGAATGTGATAAGCAAAGAAAAAATGTTACATTCAAGTATGCAAGCAGTACCATATAGTGTTAAAAAAGAAGAGACTGTCTAAAATGGAGTGTAAAAGGAAATACAACAACAAACTGAAACAACAAATTCTTAAAACACCTGAAAGAAAGGAAAACATACCATCTCTAGAGAAATGAAAGTTATAGTTGAAACAGGTCATTTGGCAAGGCTGTAAGTAAAAATAATTACCACTGACCCCATCACAAAAAAGAGCTGTGATAAAAACAGTAACATAAAATGAATTATCAGGTTTCACAAAATATTTGTCTTTTTATAAGTAAGGCCTTCAGTAACATATGAAGCAATAGAAAAGGTGCTGTTTTTTTTATCAAAGAGATGATATTAGTTAAATTTATCTTAGGTTTGCTCATCTATGTATTATGTTGATGTATTGCTTGACCTTCTCGTAATTCTCCAGAAAAGCTACATTGAAGGAGGAACAATAGATCTTTGCTTCACTGACTTCCGTGACATAGGTATATACAGTAGGCCAAATAAACATGTGGTTTTAGTCAGCAGCCACAAATACTTTCAACATAAAAATCGTTTAATAGTTACTTGGGTACTGTTACTTACATACTGTAATGCACTGTTTTAGCTCCCACACGCCCACTTATTACCAATATAACACCATTTCTCTAATAATTCTCCCTGGACTTCTCGCATGTTATATTAGTAATTAGTTAGAAGGAGGGGGGGGGCAACATTGAGGCGATTTTTTATTGTCTTCTTCAGTGTAGCTTTTCTGGAGAATTACAAATTACAAATCTTTTTTCTTGTACCATTTAACTGAAATAATGTAATATAATGCATTACTATCTAAAATGTAAATAAAGTTATTAAAAGCTAAACTAGCACTGAGGTGGTTCTCTTCGTACTCTGCTTATACACCTTGCATATACGAATCTGTGATAGATTAGGTTAGATTATTTTTGGCTGTTATAATGCCTTGCATATATGACCAACTGCATCTCTACAAAAATATCTTACAAATTCAACGATTTTCAGTATCGAAATCATCGGAACTACCTCAGCGCTAGTTTCACCAAAATTTCAGCCTAGGTCTACATAACCTCTTACGGGTTGTAATTTCATTTACAGTACGTACCTGAACGTTTAATAGAGAATACCATCCTTTTCGGTTGATATATATTTGTGACAGTTCTCCTCCTACATTTGTTATGGGTATGTGCGTGCCATCTATGGCGCCAATAACCTAAAAATGATGAAATATCACAATAGGCCTACTGTACCAATATGGTACCGGTACAGTACAAATTTCTCGAAGAAAGCATTCACATACAATATTCAAATCATGAAATATAATTACCTGAGGAAATCTTGCAATGTCGTCAAACTTTCTCGCAGTGTTATTCGTTTTTCTTCCCTAGGAAAACATACGTAACGAGGCGCAAGTCCAGTGATTGCTACTGACACATTCGTTATTATACATCTTACAGAAGCCTGACTAATGTTGTATACTTCATATTTTCTAAATATGTCCAATCTCGGTAGTTACGTCTTCCTCCTACGTCTCACATCACGAATTCGACGTACATAACCCACATTCACTGCATCATAACAGCCATCTTGCTAAGCTAGTCGGCCTCTAAACTACCCTACCGGCGGGGGCTAAAATTTAGCCAGCCAAACCCCTCTTAGTACACGTATTATCGCTAACACTAGTTTATGAATACGAAAAACGTTAGTTCGCTGATCATCCACCGGAAGTAGCTATTTAACCCGCTCTAAGAATGTCTATGAATAGGGCCCTTAAAAACTACGATATAAATGCCCAGCAATTGCAAAATTTGAATTGTGAAACGTAGCGATAAGTAGCATAATTCTGTGCATGAAGTGCTGCATCATCTGAAGTCGGGAATCGTATTCATCATCGACATTGTTATCACCAGTCAAGAGTTGAGCAATTTAGCTTACCATGACCTCAAATTGATCACCTATTGTTTACCAGGACTGTTAACACAGGAATCGAGTGGCAATATGAAGGGTACACGGGAAAAACGATCAAGGTCCATCAAACATCGAAATTGAGTTAATAATGCTATCTTATAGTGGAAAAGAAGTACTATCATGTGATCTAGCTAGTAATAAGAAATCATCGTTCTTGACATTCCACTACGCCAATTTCTATTAAATACACACATAACAAAGTATTAAGTGCTTAAACTTTAAAATTCGTTTTTCTCGAAACTTTCTAAAATGGACCTTGATCGTTATTCCCGTGTACCCTTCATATGTGTTTCGTAAATTACTACCTTAGCATTAGGGCTATATGCTGCCTCATTTGCTAGAAGAAACTGATCCATAGGCAGGAAGTCTGCGGCTTCGATTTCAAGCTGGGCAAATGACGCAACCATTTCAAGAAAGACGCCAAGTAATATGAGGATAAAGCAGTTGGCATTATTGTAATACGAGCTCCTAACAGTAAAGATAGCCTATTTTAGGTACGGTGTAATAGATTTAAAAATTGCAAGAGTATCCCATAGATAAGTAGTTTTTGCAATAAAAAGGTCGAGCATAGACTCGTAACATAAAACATCCAAGAACTTACAGAAATGCAAAGTAGTGAACTCGGAAGTTTCTTTTTTTTTATTTTATTAGACTATCTGTTAATCTGTTATTACATCTTGTTGTTGTTTCGAAGGATAGTCTGAAGTATTGGTGGGTAAGAGTGGACCGGACACTTTTCTTCTAGTGAGATAATGGAGCATTTATGAAACAACTGTGAAGAAATCTGTATTACGATCTTCCCTAAATGTTCTAACACCGTAGGCTATTTGGAAATACCTTTTATGTGATTCGTTGATTTGCATTAATAAATGTTGGTGCTCTTGAGTTTAACCGAAGAGAATAATCTGGCTAATAATCGAACATCGGCAGATTCCGTGAAATTTGTTGTAAACAGTGAGACTCCTATATTTCCGATTACACAAGCTTCTCCTGTCGTCTGGCAACCACTTTATAGGGCTAATAGCTACCAATATAGGTCTACTATTCTTTCTCGAACTTTAATAGAGTCTTTAAAGAATTTAATGTAAAGAATTAACGCCACTATTATGCAGAAAATAAGAGGAGGAGAGCGTCACGTATTTTGTCTTAATTTCGACCAAAATTATTTCATTTATAATGTTAAAGGAGCTTGCAACTTAAACTCGATTTTCAATAAGAAATGCATTGTAAAGACCATGCTTTGACAAAAACAGCCGAAAAAACCGGAAGTCTGTGCAGTTCTTAGAACCAGAAAATTTAATGTCCCCTTTAGTTATGCAGGGCATTTCAGGCCGTGACGTCACGGATGGCTTGTCTCTCGCTAAGCCAGATCGTTCTTATCTAAATGAGCGGGTGGTGCAAGATGAATTGCTTCGATGTGTATTTGTTCGCAATGGATATGGATAATGTTCATTCGTATATGTTTGAATCAGAAGTCGACGAGGACAAAGACGTGGAACAAGCAACAGCAGACCTGGGCCAGGAGGAAATAGCCGAAATAACATGAACTGGTGTGAATGTGAAGCGTGCGTGATTATGCCAAAAGCGGAAGAAATGTGTGCTACCACGAAAGTGAACGTATTTGTAACTAGCGAGGAAGTGTTGAGTGCATTACCAGTGCACGATAAAACAGATTTTGAAAGACAAGAACTAAATAATATTACAAAAATTGTGGCGTACAGTTTGTCTACTGGGTTAATTGTTGGTTATCTTTTGGGGCAGGGAAATAAGAATGTGTTGTGGATAAGATTAGAAGGAAATATCCAGAATAGGGTGGGTATACCAGAGATTTAATCCCGCAGAGAGCAGAGAAATTGTGTAGGTCAATTTTGATTGGGCACTTGGGAATTTTTAATACCTTCGTATTTGAATAAATTATTATTAATTAACAATTTAGTTATTTTTGTTTGTATTGCTGTTTACAGATTTTTAGTCTATGACCCATGCTTGGTATTGAAATGGAAAAAAGTGCCTGCTCTTCTTTATGGGATTTTCAGTAGTGCATTAGTAGGTGATGGATTTATTCGCTTTCAGCAATAATCGATTTATTTTTAAACACGTTTAAAGATTTTACGCTATATTGCTTTCATTTAAAATATAGATTTCTAATAACAAAATAATCTTACGTAACTTATTTTTAACATTTTGTGTAAAACTAAGTCAAACAAGTCGATAAGTGCCAATCGATATTTTTACATGAATCACTGCCATTATATTCTAGATGCAGAAGAGCTTCTTTTACAGCAAGAAGGATCCAAATTAGAGAAATTTTTACTGTATCCCTTTTATAAAGCATTGAAAATGAGCCTCCAAGCACTCCTCACATAGTAATTTCTTCGCATGAGGTCGGTAGGGTTTTCAAAAGTAGGGTTGTTACACTGGAGAGATTATTCTTATTTTGTGTAATTGTTGTCTTTGTCTGGGCATAAAATCTCACACAAAAAATCTGATAGCAATGTTGATTTAGACGTATTTTGAATAAATTGTTGTATCATTGTATTTATTCTCATATAGCACCCTCTTGATTGTGAAAGGTAATTTTAAAATAATACTCTCCTTTCAATTTATGAAGTAGTTTCGGCATCTAAAAATAATGGAAGTCACAAAAATTTTCTAGAGATGACTTCTTTTTGATCTTGGCTACAGTGGCATGCCCTCAAAATTAATCACTGCTTTGTGTTGATATTATAGATGTGTACACAATTTAATGAACAAAATTAATTTCATGAGCATTTTTGTCTTTGGTACACGATCAGTTATTGACGTGACACTTTCACTTTTTGATTAATTTGCATTTAATTTGGAATTTAGATCTTTAAAAAACTGGTTTTGTAAAGTGACGGTAAATCTCGAATAACAGTGCATGTTTCCTATGGCTCCAGGACGAGGCACAGGAGCTGTACATTTTGGTAATTTTATGGATTGCCGTTTAGTTCCAAACCTTACTGTTCCTTGATCACAAGTTTAACCTGTCTGAGAATTTCCCTCCGTCATTCATGTTTTATCGTCTTAAATACGCACTTCCACCCATTTTTAGAGGCTTAGGTAACATTAACTCTTTGCCCTTTTATTCTATCTATATATTATTGTTGAAATTCAAAATAGATAAATGGTACTTGTGACCATCCAATTTTAAGTAAAATCACTTATTTTAGTTTGTATTTGAGTGCAACGTTATGAAATGATTACAGTTTCCTTGTGTCAAAGTAATTTTTAGTGTCCTTCACATCTTCGAAGGACTTGTCTCTTAGAATCGAAGATTAGACTTGGTAATCGTGGAACAAATTATATATGATTAATTTTCTTTTCACATTGTTTGAATCGAACTAGAGTTATCTCTCTATTAGGCAATTTATGGAAGGATACATTCTTATCGCTGTGGAGTTTTTACTGCAACCGAACACACAACACCTTTTCGACATGATTGAAAACAATACTACTTGCGCCCGAGAGCCAAGACTGTAACCACACAGCAGACAAGGCATCCGTGACGTCACTATCTCCACCCATTGCTACTAAACTCAACTTATCTCGAGAACTAGATGTCGTATGAAGTTCGGATTTTGACAACTATAGTACTCTCACCAAGGCGTATAATTTACAGTAATATATACAGTTGCCAGCTCCTTTAAATTATGTGTCGGCAACAACTGCAATCTCCCGACTATAAATTTTAAATAAATTATGTTTTATTTAACGACGCTCGCAGCTTCCGAGGTTATATCAGCGTCGCCGGTAGGCCGCAATTTTGTCCCGCAGGAGTTCTTTTACATGCCAGCAAATCTACTGACATGAGCCTGTCGCTTTAAGCACACTTAAATGCCATCGACCTGGGCTGGGATCGAACCCACAACCTCGGGCACAGTAGGCCAGGACTATACCTACTGCACCACCCAGGTTCCCTTCTATAAAATCTAAGTCTTGGGAAAAGAGGAATTGAAGTTCTGTATAAGAAATTGTGGGTAGGAACTTTTAGGCATTGACTTGAATATTATCTAATGGAAATATAATTATACTATATTATTATCACGAGAAGTCGCTAAATGTGTGTAAGCAGGACGGGGGAGAGTGATAATATGTGTACACTACACTATAGTCATTAGAATTCAGTTTCACACAAACATCGAACTTAATGACGACTGAAAACAAAACGTGTTTTTTTCTTAGTTCTCATTATTGTTACATTAAGTTTCAATATAGTTTTTGTGATACAGGTCATACTGTTGTAGGTACCGTAGTGACATAGAATGAAATGTACCCTTATGGACATTCCCAAGATACGGACATCACCCGATATGTACATATGTTTAATCTCTGTCTTGACTGTAAGCATATAGAAAAATGGTTAAAAAAACAAGTATCAGTTATGGATACGGACAGGTGTTTCACAGTTTTAAAGCTTGCTTAATCTCTTAAATACGGACAGTACTTGGTTTTAGAATCTAACACGTAACGAAAACGAAAAATATAGTTTCGGGGAGTGTATAATAATAAACTGTATTGAAGGTTTAAAAATCCCTTAAACAGTAAAAAACAGACAATGAGGGTCATGTATACTTCATTTTATATCATGGAGTGCAGTTTCACAGTAAGGACTTTGCCGACAGGCTACTGCCTCCTATTAATTCGTTGTCATAAATGTTTTCCTTGCTGTGATGGAAATATTGTCTTCGCAACCCTCGTTCAGAAGAATTGATAGGCTCCCTTCATATCCGCGTGGAGTGAGAGTTGCCACATCTTTTCCGAATTCCAAGAATCCCGTCAGTTAGCACGAGAGTATCATTTTGAGGGTCGCCAGGAATGTGGCAACTGTGCAATATTTGGACGAGGGACGGGATGAGATGGTCAGATGTGTTTGTGTAGGAAGTCGTAAATCTGTAAGTGGGTATTCAAAGGCGCCACCGACCTGCACTCCATGATATAAAATGAACTTTACTAAGAAGAACGTGCTAGCCCGCATAATCCCAGCAAGCTAGCTAGCTGGAAGCGGTTGGGTTCTAAAGAATGTCATAAAATGTATCATGACTAATGGGTCCAAAATCTAGTTATAGGACGGGATCTGTTTTTTTGAAAGCAGAATGAAGTCGAGCTACATAGAAGATAACTTTGACGAAGTGTAGAAATCGATCCAGAGGCTTCTGAACCAGGCAGTATATGTGAACATTGAAGTCAGTGAATACACCTTGATTGACAGCAGAGTAGACGTGAAGAAAATTTATTGGACATAAGTGAGATTGTGAAGGACGTACAGATCAAGAAAAAAATTTGGGCCACCTGAATTTTCGAAGTTCCAGTTGTAACATGCGCATGCTCAGTGCTTAGTGAGTCTGTACGAGCAACAACAAACATCTAACAATGCGTATAGACCTTGTGAGAATGAGGGGGGAGACGAAAGAGATGGTGATTTGATCTCTCAAAATTCAATAAAAGACCTTAAATTAGCCTACTAGACAGTGGACGAATTGATGAAATTTGCATTCCTGAGTTGAATGGTGTAAACTCTATTGTATACTGGAGTATAAATTGCATGATATTTTCCAATCTTTTGTTCCTGTCTAGTTTAAAGTTGCAAAGCATTTGCTGTATTTATAATAAAATAAATTTCATTTAAAGAGTGTTGGTACATATGCAAGTTATAAAGTTGCAGTTAGATTGTGCAAATTACCTCTCAATAAAGGACACCTCCCAGATGCGGACAGATTGTTACGTTCATTCCATGTCCGTAAATGAGAGGTTTCACTGTATATAATAAATTTTCTCATTTACGATTAAATACCTATTTCCGGTGACTTCCCATAATTCGAGTGCAATTATGTCAAGGAAAAATTTATCCCTTTAAGGAATTGAAAAACAATGTTTTTTACAAAGTAAAACAAATATCGGTTAAAAACCTCCATGTCTCTGCTCTATGTAGGGGCGGTGGAATTACGTACAGGAACATGAGAATGGTTGGCGCCAGCACTAATACCGCCTCGTACACAAATTAAACAATAGTGGTTAAAAGATTCTACACATGCATAGCCTTCGCCGTAATTGCTGGATGGCATGGTTCTTTCGCTCTCGTTTGTTGTGGTCGGTGCTATTCCTCATCCTGTCATGAGAAGTGACTAACACGACCTTCCTCGATTACACGATGTGACACCGTCACGCGCCAGCCGCTGCCGGTAATTACATACTGTAACTAACTGGTACATAACTAGCCTATCTCTAGAGATAATCTCTGATACCGCCCGGTCCGGAAGCTACACCTGCCCCGACGACGACTCCATCTGATATTCACACACGACCACTGTGGAAGCTGCGAACCTATTCTTTGTGTTACGACCTTGCTGCTATTCACTAACTACAGTCCGTCCTCATTCACAGAGGTGTGCGACCATAATGGATTTTCGACATAGCTACAACAGTGCAACACAGTGCTCCAGCAGAAATGATTTAAAACACAGTAGATAGCTTTATAGATAGATAGATAGATAGATAGCTTTATTGATATTGTTCACAAAAGTACAAAACTTAATGATTTAACAAAAGATCTATATACAAATGTAGTTCTACATAATAAATATACACTTTCCTAAACTAATTAATCTATCGCAAATCTCAATACTTTTATTGGTTCAAACTTGCACTTACGTCTTGTTTTAGTGCATGTTTAAACCAATCGTGATAATCCTTAAGACTTTAAACCTTAATTATTTGCTCCTTTTTCAAAAATCTAATTGTAATATTTAGGTCTTATTTTACATAATAATTTATTATTCCAATTAGATGATCAGATGTCGACATACTGTAAGTTATGAACCTGAAATAGCTGAATCGGTACATTCCATATGTAGGTTAATCTTTCTTTCTTACAATATTTTCATGTCAGCAGAAACGTTTGCGTAACTTCTACGAAGACTACCGCATGCCTGCTTAAAAACAAGCTTGACAAATTGCTTACATAATCAACCTCAATTTAGTTTCATCATTATGTCTCATGTACTCATTATCGATTCATTTCTATTATGATTTCTATTATGATCTAATAAATTTATTATAATTGCATTCTTATTGAAATTAAAATATATTAGTTAACAAATTTATAAAGTCAAATTTTCTTCTGAACTTTTACTAATTAATATAACTATCGGAATACCTTAATAACTACCTTAGTTCTCTATTTTCAATTTTTTTTTATTATTAAAAAAAAAACCTTGACGTAATTCTATCTTATTTTCAAAACCTGTCTTCTTACCTTATTTAATTAATAATAAGTTTTTCTGATTTTAGGAAAATTTAATCTTTGCTGATGCCTATCTCTTAGTAGGTAGTTTCGTTCAGTATCTATAGTTTTGATTGAATCTACTTTATTTCTGTTAGAGTTTCTATTTGTCATTTTACCTCTTATTAACTGTTCGTCACCTGCTTCTACTTCATCGGTCGGTATCGCACAGCTCCTCCAAATTGTAGCACTTCCTCTCGCGCACCCCGGACTACCAACGGCATGTGGCATTCTTATTAATTGGTCTTCACTTGCTCTGACTTTGCCGGTTGATCCACAATCGCTTCTCCTTGATGTATTTTCACTTGCGCGCCTCGGACTACCCTCACTGGTCGTTCTCTCAGTCTGTGCCCCAGCTCCCCCATACAAGGTTTTCCTTCTTCACTCTTCTTTCTTCTAAAGGGATTTGTGAAAACAGTGCTGTCTAGTTTATTTAGGTATGCTCTAATATCATTCACTGCCGTAAGCTCATCAATTCTTCTATTTGTTAATTCTGAATCCTTCTGCCCGCTTGATGAGTTACTTTTCTTATCAGTCCTCTCTACGCTTCTAGACTTCCTGTTTCGTGATGCACTTCTGTTTACATGTGGTGACGATGATGCTCTATTTCCACAAGTCTCTATTTCGTTATTTCTGTTGTTGCAGCAACTTAATAAATCCTCAGTGAATTGATTATTTAAGGCCTCTACGTTAACTATGTTTCCGTTTATCTTCATTTTATCTTTTACTAAAGTTGCCCTCAATCCTTTACCTCGAGCTTCTTTTAATATTGGAATTAGTATCTTTCTTTTCTCTCTAATTTCTTTTGCAAAGTAATTTTCTATGAATATATTTGTGCCTTTGAGTTGACGCGTATTGGCAATGATGTGCTCTTTGATAAAGTAACTGTTCAATTTCACAATAATTGGTCTTTTTTTTTCCGTTACCGACTCTATACGCGTTATTAATCGCACTTATGTCCAAGTTTAGACTGAAATACTTAGTTAATAATTCTAACACTACGAAACCAGTATCAATTCCTTTTTCATGATTGCGCTCTTCAACACCATAAATTACAATGTTATTAATTCTACTGTCATTTTCCCATTTTTTAACTATCGATTTTAACACCACCTGCTCTTGGATAACCTTTAACTTCTTTTCCACTTCAGTGTATCTGTTTACTAATGTATCTATATCACTTGCTACTTTGTTTAGTAGAAAACTTGCCTTTAGTCTGTCTTCTCTCGTTTCTTTCATATAGTTTATCCATTCTCTTTGAAACACTTCATCACTGTAGACTCTTCCTTCTGTATCTCCAGGACCAGGGTTTAACTCCACATTTCCAATAATCAGTAGAACTGATAAAACAGCTGCGGCCACAAATATGTTGATGCTATCAGACACTATTGCATTTTCACCTTTTGAACATCTGCAACACTGCCCTGCATTGAAGCACCCGATTCGCGCCCTGTAAGAATTTAGGTCGTCGCCCATACCTTCTTCACACGCTAACCTACTTGTATATGCTGCTTACTACACAACCGTTCTCTACGACTGCACTTTGTGAACTGTAAAACACAGTAATTACAACGGTCTAGAACACCTTAATGACCTAAATGTCGTTCTTACCGATATTTTGAAAAGGTTTCCGGCGTCGACTAGGGGTTGGCGAGCGGGACTTGGGCTCAGAGGCTGCGCAGGACTGTTGGTTCGAATTCCACTCGGGCTAATTACGTTGTGGGTTTTTCGTCCGTGGTTTTTCTCTTTTTTTTTTTAAGAGGAATGTCAGGTAATCTCAATGCGAATGCCATTACTTATCACGCGAAATACGATCTCTCTATCAGCATTTCCATCGATACTAGACAAGCGTGCTATTTATACGTCTTTAAGGGGTTAGGTACAGCTTACAGCAGTAAAATTAAAAAAAAAAAAAAAAAATCAGCATTTTTTTCCTCCATTACTGTATCTTGTACAATAATGAAAATTGGTGTGTGTAAAACACTGTCCTTCTGCTATATGGGAAAAAATATTTTTACGATTTAAAAAAAAATATATATATATATATATTTTTTTTTTCAAAATTCAAAATGGTGGCAGGTTACTGTGCAGTGTTGAAGCGTTTCCCTCATAACTCATAAACTTGTTAAGTTTTTCATGTTCTTTCTCTTTTATTTTATTGCTGAAACTCATGTTTACACTATCATGCTCTTTCAACTACATTCCTTAATAAATAATATTTTTTATGTTAGAAGAAAGTACTGATTATTGACAATTTTTAAAATGAATTAATTTTTTTTTATCAGACAGTCTATCAAAGGTAGAGAAGTGATCTTTCATTATATTGTAGATATGACATGCATAAATACACACAAAAAATTTCATCGCATAATATTGGATAGTTTTTCAGTTATGTGGGAAAAGCTTCATTTTTTAATCGTAAAAGTATTTTTTTCATGTAGCAGAAGGACAGTGTTTTACACGTACTAATTTTCATTATTGTACAAGATACAGTAATTGAGGGGAAAAAATGTTGAATATTTCTAAAATTTTACTGCTGTAAGCTGTACCTAACACCTTAAAATGCTTTCGATAATATCATCCGTTACGAATTTTGAACAGTTTCGACGAACAAACGAGTGTCGTCTGCCAGACAATTCATAAATCTTCATGGCCTTTCTTCTCGATGCCCTTGGTAGAAATAACCTGTATTAACAGAATTCACTCTTAGAAAATTCTCCAATGAACTTTGTATCAGTTTTTTGCATTTATTTGAATAATCATCGTTTCGCCCTTATATCTCGAAGCATGGAAATATTATTTTAGCTTCTTTCCTATAGGCATTTAACTTTTTTTTTCAGCGTACTGTGAATGGGTCGGCAAATAATTGACAATTTTATATATTTTTTATTTTTATTTAATTTTCTAGTTACATAGGTATATTTGTATCATCCCCGTTTTCCTTGCTGCATTCATTTTCTAACTTAGATTATTCACATTTATAGCTATTCCAGAGGTTTATATTGTGATAATCTTTGATATTATTAGCAATTTTCTTAAAAAACGCCATTACATAAACGTTATATTTCATAATTTAAAGTTAAATTGGTTAATTATTTAATTGGGTACTTCAAGTTGTACCGGTATTGTAAATCTCCATTTTTTACAATCTCACACGGTCAGCGTATATAGGTAGGCTAATATAATATTTAAAATCTTTCCTTTTCTATTTTATTTTATCTCCGAGTTAATGATTCCTTTCCCTTTATCTTTTATGAAATGTAATGTCTGTTCATTGTTTTAGTTCCTATAAAGTTTTTAAATATTGAGAACTTAAAACCACAATTATTTTTTTAATTCCCATGCAAAATTTGTAGTAAGTATGCATATACTTACCGCTGTTTTATTTTGTCACTACTTTCCGGATTTAATAAAATTCACTTGTCTGGTATGAATTGTTTTAAGTCTTCTTGAAATTATTGTTTTTCTTGAATTTGATGTAGGCAGTTTTCCACGAAGAATTGTTGATAAAATACGATTTGATTCGTCTCTTTGTAGTTATTTCTCTTAATTAATTTTGCCATGTTTAGTTGTTATTGTTATATTCCGTTACTTGAGATGTGCAGTTGCTGTGATTTGCAATATTGAGTTGATAGCGCGGCGGACAGCAGCACATTGCACTCCGGTGCATGATTATGGGGGAGGGGAATGTACTGGTGTCTCGAGGATACATCGTGTGACATGGATTACACATTGGACTTTGAATCGAACCATTAGGGAAGCGATGAAGATTACATTACTGCATCATTTGTATTGAACGTGTTGTATTGATTGACTTGTTATGTTTAACGTCTCACTGTCATGAACGCCTATCTCTCACAACAGCCTCTCTCTGATTGAGGCCAAGTAATGCCGCATGACTTGCTGTTAGGCTGTCCATCCTCGTATAATATAACCACATATAGTTTTGATTTCAATTAAAAATTCGGCATTAAAAGAACACACTTTCTCATAAGGGGAGAATTGAAGAGATCTCATAAAAGAAATACAAATGACAAGAATTCTTAATTTAGCACTACGGTATCGCCGAATCGAAGAAATAAAATACATAATGATCCACGAAAGGATGAATTGAGGTTTGAGAAAATTTAACCCTGAATGATAGAAGAAAAAGAAAAGGAGGAACGCATAAAAGAAAAAGAAAAATAGAAAAGCATTTGAAATGCATTTATTATACTGAAGGGGAAAAAATGCGTACATAAACAAATAGATACACAAACGGATCCTACTGACATAACATTGTAACATGGTTTCTGGATGCGGTTATGAATCCAGATGTATTTTGTTTAAAAAAAAAAACTACGTTTCTCCTTTTGTATTCCGACTGTTTTGAAAGGGATTACTAAGAGATTTATTTTATTGGGTTATTTTACGACACTGTATCAACATCTCTGGTTATTTAGCGTCTGAGTGAAATGAAGGTGATAATGACGGTGAAATGAATCCGGGGTCCAGCACCGAAAGTTACCCAGCACTTGCTCCTATTGGGTTGAGGAAGAAACCTCAACCAGGTAACTTGCTCCGACCGGGATTCGAACCCGGGCCACTTGCTTTCGCGGCCAGACGCACTGATCGTTACACCACAGGTGTGGACTACTAAGAGATTTCTGTTACTTCCTGTAACATCTTTTCTCAGTGGCAATACAAGTTATAGTCTACGAAAAATGAGAGCTTCAAAATTGACACACATTTATCCCATTGTAAGTTTTACGCATTGCATAACAATTTCTGTGCTTTATTATTTTACAGTTTATAATTTATTTTTTCCTTCATGCGATGAGCCTCAATCCGTTTGGCCTCCAAATTGATCTTGCCATCTTTTATATAGACGAGCCACATTTCTACGTCCTCTTGTTTCACAATACAAAATTTTCTTTGGTAGTCAGTCATCTTCCATATAATGTACATTGTTTATCCATCTGTGCCTGTATTCTTGTATAATTATGTTATATTGGTAACTATCAGTACATTTTGCCATATTATTTCATTTCTTATTCTGTCTCCCTTCGTTTTCCTTCTACAGACCTCGAGAATCTTTTTCTGCTGCCGTTAGCAGACTTTCATCCCTATTTCCCATTATCCAAGTTTTACTACTATATACTGTAAATATCAGTGAACAGACTTCATTTTGTTTCATTTCAACATTGTTTCTTTCCTTGTATTTTTAGGGTTCGTTTCAAGTTCCAAAAAAATTATTACAATTATTTATTTATGTTATATTATAAATACAAAACACATCTTATTCTCCTGAACTGATATTCCAAAGACATACATTAATTTAATTATTTAATGAGCACGCGAAAAGATGGATTTTCGTTTCCTGAATGAGACATATTCTTTCTAATCACAGAAGTAAAACATCTGGTTTCATTTATAAATTTTCAGTTTATGTGTACATATATTATTAATTTTACACAAATTTTGCACACGCATTGTATATTGTAGCCTTTACATTATTTTCCTGTTTACGAAAGTCGGTATTTAAAAGTGGTAGAGATGTTTAGTATAGGCCTATAAGATTATTCAAAAGTCAGAAAATATTTCATTTTTACAGAAATATCTGTTTTAATTGTTTAACTGCTGCTGCTATGGAAAGTGAAGTAAATAAACAGCACCTCAAGATATTCTTGAGCGAATCAGATTAATCGTGTATTTGCAAGTAATAGTGGGAAGTATTGGTTTTTACTCTACAAATACGAGTAGGCCTTCAGTGTTATTATGAATTGGACTACATTTTGCAGAAAGGAATCAACTCACATTATGTCCAAACTGAGAAAAATGCACTTTAAAGTTAAACGTGAGTGACAAAATTCACAAGTAAATATGACTACATACTTATTGCTTTAACCAATAGTGTATTATGCGAAGTACCTTTGTTCAAAATATGAATCCCCGGAGTTATTTAATTATTATTAAGACATTAAATTTGTATGTGGGTTGGTTCCTTTCTGCAGGATGTAGTCCAATTTGAATGTAATAGAGGTTGTTCCAGCGCACTGAGAAACTTCAGAACTACATACTAGACCCTACGTATTGTAGATGGACTCCGCAGTTTGTTCATTGTAGAAGCTTGTGAAACAAATTGAAGAGGCCGGATTTGTGGCAGATACAAAAAACGTTGCGGTAGACAAACTTCTGTAAGAATAGGAGGTAATGGTTCACAAGAAGTCTAGGAAATTAGACAGAATTTAGAATATTGAGCATGTAGTGTGAGTAGAGATGGCCGATATTTCACAAACCGATATTTTGTCACAGGTATTTTTTTGTCACAGATAACCCTGTGACTGATGACGCGAAATATCTGTGACAAAATATCGCTATCGAAATCTGCTCCGTATTCAGTACTCTGTGACCGTTGCAACGTCTGCGACTGATATTTTCTCCTCTACGTCGTGGGTTTGCGCATGCGCACGATACAATAACAGCAATCGGGCGGTGGTATTTATTTTTTCGTGACATTTTTTTCAATATTATTTTTTTTCAAAGTGATGATGTGTTGCAAAGTTATTAGCGGCATTATATTAATATAATCATGAATCTAACATTTTGTTTTCATATTTAGTCTGTATATATGCTTTATAAATATTATATGTATTCCCCGAGATCTTCACATTTTCATACTTCTGTGAATTTATATTAATGTGTTAGTATTTTCCACGCAATTTTTACGCAGTAACAATATATATATATATATATATATATATATATATATATATATTTTGTAGTTATACTATAATTACAAACAGAATAGGCTAGTCACAAGAGCCTACATTATTTTAATAACTTTACCGTCCTGTACTTCTCTCATTTATGTATGATCCAGTTTTAATGTATAGCTCCAACACGAACCGTGCAGGGTAGTATTAATTAAAATAATTAAACTTAAAATAAAATTATTTTTGTAATAAGTTCTTTACCGGTATGTTGTTTATGGTTATTAACTCTTATGAAATCGCACAGTGCTTCCTAACATTGGTACTTGTGTGGGGTGTTATTTCACCCCAATTAATAGGCCTAATCAATGCTCTAAACTTGATATTTAGTGATTTTTATCTTGATATTGTTAAAATAATCAACTTGCAAGTAATTTTCAACTTTTAAATATAATACTATGGGGTAGTTAGCAAAAATTGTCAATTTTATAAATTCCAAAAAGATTGACTCTAGCAGACACTGCTCCATCAAATCGTTCTCATTGCCCTTGCACACTTTTAAAATAGGCCTACACTTACACATAAATGGGATAATTAATTACATTTGAAAATAAGGGGCATCAAACGTAAATCATGTTGATTCACTCCGTGTCCCTGAACGTTATGTTCTTCCGAACTTTCGAAGCATTTCTCACAAGCCGACAACAGTATCTAGGCCTATATAATTAAAACCGAACGAGACAAAACTGGCTAATATGATGGGCAACTTATTTGGCTAAACTAACTTTGAGATAGTTTCCTTCGTATTCCCCTTATACACCTTGTATATACGAATCTGTGACAGGTCAGGTTTGGTTGGTTAAAGTTTTTATTATGCCTAGACATATACGATCAACGACTAAACTAGCGTTTAGGTAGTTCCCTTCGTACTACGCATATACACCTTGCATATACGAATCTGTGACAGGTTAGCTTTAGTTTAGTATTTGTTATGCCTTGGATATACGATCAACTGCATCTCCACAAAAAACCAAAGTCGACGACTTTCACTTCCGAAATCACCGAAACTACCTCAGCGCTAGTTTAACCCAAGCAACTGTCTCTCCGCAAAAAAAAAAAAAAAATCCTTACAAATGCAACGATTTTCACATCCGAAATTGCCGAAACTACTTCAACGCTAGTTTCACCATCTTATTATGAATGATATAGTGATTACACGATTAAATAATAATAACATTGGTTACCAATATTTCATCTTGTGTAAAATTCTGTCTGAACAACCGTTTTGTTTTGTAATTATTTTCCATTGTTTTTCCGAATACTTATGTTTCGTTAATTTTTATTATGACTCAGTATTATGATGTTAATGCACGACTTAAAATAATTTATCCATTATATTATATACAATAAAAAGGATCAATTTTTAAAACGATTAGGATAATCACATAACCTCAATTTCTCCATACCCAACTACATTACAAAATTATCAATTGATTCTATATCTACAATCAATTGCGATATAACGTCTTGGTATATGAGGTTAACTTTTTACATGTTACTGTTCAGTTAGATTAGTATTTATTTGTTAATGGTACATGTACATAAGTTATTTGTTGGATTTTCCCATATAAACCACTGATGGGTGGCGTGTATAGAGAAATCGTATTCACATTGCACTGCTCTTCAATATTTCCTGTTAATTTTTATCGGTGTGACAAAATATCGGTGTAATTCATGCATATTGTGCTTACTTATCGATATAAAATATCGGTGTGACAAAATCACAGGTAAAAGTCACAGATATTTAATTGTCACAGTCACAGTTGTCACAGATACTTGAAAATATCGTTTAAGCTCAACTCTAAGTGTGAGTGAGGTTGCTATCGGCTGCAGAGAGCTACTCAATAGTACAGTTTTGAGAAATTGGTTTATACAGGAATAAACCCCACTTTTTATGAACAAAAGTGTGTTACTATTTCTCTGTCAACTTATTTTGTAACAAAGTTGGAGGATTAAAAATATTTATTGACTTTTGAATAAAGGTTTTGACTTTGTCCTTATACTGTATAGCCTATGACAAACTATTCTTCGTCGACACTAGTAATGAAAATAAAAAAAACCGTCAAGCAGTTTAGGAATCGCTGTACATAGACAATACTCCACCTCCCCCCCCCCCAAACCATTTCTTCGTTATTAGACTAAGAATACTGAAAACTTGTACTTTCGCGAAAATTTCGGAAGTCTATGTTTTGTAGCATAAAATTACTTTCCTTCATATTTTGTATAATTAAATAACACATATTTAATATTTTAGAGCTTACTCTCAGATGCATTAGGCCTACTGTATATCGCCTCAGTGTTGTTTTTTAGTCAATTGTCCGAAGAGAGGTCTGAACCTCACAAGTGATACCAACAAGACACTACTTATGAGGCAACTAGACCAGGAGATAACGGTGTAGGGTGTCCAGTTTCTTTCCCCCTCCATTTCATACATCGCCGATTAGCTACATGTTAAACTAATCAGACTTCAGATGCATAGAAACATTTGTTCTTCCTCTGACACATATCGTCAAGTGAGACATACTGTCTGATAATAGAGGTAAATATCAGCCAGAGGATATCGCCTCAGTATACCTACACTAAGTAGCAAAAGAAATGTCTTGACTTTTTTTTGGTCCTGTATTGTCTTCAACGATAACTTTGCATGATCGGAGACCACTATTTGTGAACGACTGTTCAATTCTGACATAATAATAATATGAAGACAAAGAACAACAAAATTGTGTAGGCTACTTATCTCTGCGATAGAAAGACAATGTATTCGAAATTGTGCACTGAAACTTGAATGAACGATCATTTAAACTGCTCAGAATTAGAAAGACGATCGGCAAGCTCGTTCTCAATGCGCCATTCGATCTTTCGTTAGCAATTTCGATTAAACTAGTGGAGCTACGAACAAAGAGATAATTACATACGGGAGCACACAGATGTTTTATAGATAAATTTATGCCATCAAATTCAGAATTGGATATCTGTTTCCGTATTAAAAACCACTTAGTAGAATTATATCACTACTATTATAATGAACAAGTCATTTTTATCCCGCTACTCTCGTTAATCATATCAGAATGGGAGATACATTCATAAAAAAAAAAATTAGCAGAATTCTTTCTATATGCTTTCATAATTGATCCAGTTGGTTTCCAGGAATATATGTATGTCCAATTTGACAAGCGATAATCCTCCACCATTCTCTCGTAGAAATAATACTAACATATATGGCGCTATAAAAATTCTGTTATAAAGATTATATTATCACGTTGCGAAGTATGACGTAATTGTTCCTTTTTAATGAGGATTGTGTGAAAGACTGTTGCAATGTCACTCATAGTGTTAGTCGAACTATTTTATGTTCAGATATGAACTGTCTTTGAAAAATGCCAATAGATAACGTGTAGAAATAAGTTGCAAAATCTAGGAGTGCAGTTAAAATGTATAAAATGTACTCGTAACTCTTAAAATATATACACGAATAGGAAAGAAAGAAAAAAAAAAGGAAGAAAGAAATGAGTTAGAGGAAGTAAGATGAGAAATAAAAGTCGCCATATATTTTCTTATTTTTAACTTTATTGCAGTCAATTTTTTCATTGATCTCGTTCCATACAGCCTTTCTTTGTTTCAATGTAAGTATGGTATATTATAAATAGACCTACTTTCTCAGAGTCCATCCATTCTTATCGCCAGAGGTCTTCCTTTACCTCTGTTGATTGAATTTTATAATGTTTAACAATCTCATTGTCCTGCATTCTTATTGCATGACCATACAGTCGTAATTGTTGCCCATTTTAGTAAAATGTATTTCTTAATCTTTATTTATTTTGTTCTAATTGTTTTCTTGCCTTATGGAAGTGTGAAATCCTTTGAGACGGTTTGAATGAATACTTCTGTAATTCAGAAACTGTTTCTATTTTGTGTTTTAATGTTTCGTCTTCACACGTTAGTATGCTGCAAACTGTTTAAGTACAACTTTTGTTTCGTTCAGTCTCGTGCTCTATAGAGTTGGGCTTACCATGCTAATTGCTATTTTTGTTTACCAATCTTCCAGCCAATAAAAGTAGTTGAAAATAGACCGAAAATAGGCCTAGTTATTTATGCGTTTAATTTAGAGATATGCTTGTGTTCGGAATAATAGATTTAACACTTTTGAATGCAATCGAAGCATTTTAAATTGACAATTGTCGACATTTCTCTTACTGAGCTGGGTCTGTGAGGTGTATAGTTATTTATGTTACTCGTTTGCATAATAGAACTCCTTTGAACTATTGGAAAGAGTAAATTCATTCCCTCAAATTACAAAAGCTGAAAAATTACGCATCACGCAAGTTAATTTAATTATTATCATAGCAAAACGACATGTTCTAGAAATTTTGTTCTACTCTCATAACCTACGATGTCTCTAGTAGATCACAGTAGTAATGTGAGAAGAAAAATTTCCGCCCTGAAATGAAAAATTTCCTGTTATATTTTTTCCGAATTGCTCATTGATTGGCCACCAGTTTACCAAAATAGAGTAGAAAATTTCTAATCCAGTGTTTATCAGCCCTCTTGGTGATGAGGCTCTTCTTTTCCTCAAATTAATTTAGAGTGGCTCCCTGGTCTACGGTGTAGAGTAGAATGTGTAACATAGTAATGCGAAATTTGGTATCAATTTAAAATTAAAATAATTTAATTACGTTTTTATTTAACGCGAAATAGTGTGATATTTAAATTTTCATTGTAATTATTATTATTATTATTATTATTATTATTATTATTATTATTATTATTATTATTATTGTGTTCGCTGCTCCCCAGAGAGCAGCGGACACCTGCTTGAATATCACTGATCCAAACTTCGATGCCAGTATCAATAATAACCCCAAACAAGCGCCAATGTTACGTTTACTTTACCAAAACATTGATGCTGATTAAGAAACAAGCAGTAACGAGTATCATTTTCTGAGAACTTCGTTGATACAGTCTACATTGTTATAACTAGGGAACGGAATTTGGAGCAGTAAAAGCTAGTATTGGCAGCTACACAGCCATTTGTTTACAACCTTTTATACCAAGTCCTCCCCTCCATGACATACTCGCAGATCTCTGCACGTCAACAACAGGTGAACGGGACAGTTGTCGTATAAGAACCTCAACATGCAGGTTTGCAGTTCAGGGTAGTGAAGTGCAGGTACAATGCCGAAAGTGAAACCAACTAACAATACAAAATTGAAAGACTATATTTTGGAGTATGGAGAAACTGTTTTCATTATTGCGAATGAACAACTATTCTGCCGGCCTTGTAATAGTTACGTGTCATGTGATAGGACTTTCAATGTTAAGCGTCATGTGAACACAAACAAAAATAAAGAAGCTTGTGCGAGAATAGAAGAAAGGTTACAGCAAGGTTCCAGTGCCCTAATGCACTCATTTTATGAAGAAATGTGTGATGCATTTATTAGTGCGAACATTCCACTCAGCGAAATAAAAAATAATTATTCAATTAGAAAAGTCAGGAGTAGAACTAGATGAGCAAATAAATATTATGCGGACTATTGTAAATAAACTGAGTGCAGTAGAAGATGAAGTAGGAAAACGCATTGGTGAGAAAATGAACAGAGTTTTGATTAAAAATGATGGGTACAGTATTCTTAGTCGGATTTCAGATGTACTAACAAAGACGTGTCCCAATGATGTCATTCAACATGTGAATTTAATTGACGTATCTTGTTTCAAGTACTCTCCAATTGTTTCTGCAGATGTATAGCGGAGTTTTTCCATGTTAAAAAATTTCCTTCCTTGCAGCAAAGCAAAGTTGTCTTTTGAAAATTTGAAAATGATATTTACAATTTATTATAACAAGGCACAGCAGGAATAATTGTTTCATCACCAAAATATAGCATTAATTGAAAATGCCATGTCGTTCGTTTCTACATTTTGTTCAACATTCAATATTACTGTATTAGACTATGTTGTAAATTTATTTTAGTAGGTTATTTTACGACGCTTTATCTTAGGTTATTTAGCGTCTGAATGAGTTGAAGGTGATAATGCCGGTGAAATGAGTCCGGGGTCCAACACCGAAAGTTACCTAGAGTTTGCTCATATTGGATTGAGGGAAAACCCTGGACAAATCCTCAACCAGGTAACTTGTCCCGACCGGGAATCGAACCCGGGCCACCTGATTTCGCGGCTAGACGTGCTAACCGTTACTCCACAGGTGTGGACATGTTGTAAATATTGTAGTATATTGTATATATTGTAAATACTGTAGTATACTGTACGTTATATACATATTGTCATATTTCATGATATTGTAAATAAGAGTATTTAATTTAACACACTCCTGACAGAAAAACACACATTTTCAGAAGCGAGTTCCGTACAGAAGACAATTGTCTATCAACCATCAACATTTCCACTGACACGCGAGGATGCAGAGGTTGATATTTAATTATGTATATTTGTAATGTTGTTTATTAGTGTCTTATGCGTTGCCAAGAAAAACACATGTAGTTCAAAATGAAATGCAGATTGTGTATGTGGGCCACTATAGGACATTAAACTATTCCATATACGTTTACAGCACGTTGCGTGTAAGTTTGTATGAAGTTGACTGTACTCGTCCATGCTCTGTTACCAGCTCGCTTGACAGTCACTGAGCTACAAATATCTATACTACGTTTCACCATTCTTTATAATACTCCAATCCCTTTCCCTACTTATAACACTGTTTGATCCGTGTGAAGCTGATGTGTGGCTATAATTTTAAAATAATGACGTATTTATTGGCTGAGAAAATCATTACTATGGTTATGGTTCGTGGTTCCAAGTTTCGTTATATCTAAATTTCCGCTTTTATTTCTTTACTACATATTCACAGCTGAGCTTCAGTCACTTTTAGCGAAGAATGGGAAGTTCATCGTTGTGTTGTAGGGCCTATGTAGTCTCTGCTTAACTTAAAAAAATCGGTTGGTGTAGTAAAGTTAATTTTCGGATCATATTTTTTTTTTATTTTGATACATTTTGAATTGGTTATGTACAATTTTCGTTGATTGTGTAATAAAATATGTGTATGTGGTGGCTATTTGAACAGCAATTAGTTTATCTACCGATCATGATGAAGGGAGAGTTATAATTATATCAATACAATTATAACATTTAGAAAAGTCAGTAAAAAATGTGTAACATGGGGAAAATTTTCCGGGACATTTTCTTTACTAGATTACAGAACAAGGCCATGGAACGATTTGTAACTTTAATAGGAACAACCCTAATAACATTGCTATTTTTTGACACAGTAATGCTGGGTGTGCAGTGAATGAATGAGCAGGTCATGTAGTGTGTGTAAAAATGCTTTATTGTATAAGTGCAATAAATGAATTTTATTTTTATTAATGTAGTATATAGAGAGTATTTCCTTCATTTAGGACTGCTTATTTCTGAGATCTTCCATAATAATTAAAGCTCTCGAAGAAGAATCAGTTATCCAAAGTACTTGGCCTACCACTCATTAAGCAGCAAATTTCGAAAATATAAGCACACTTGTATTGTCATGTGTAAACTCAAAATGAATAATGTTTGTAGCAGACAAGCCACAATTACATTCCATAGCACCGCCCATTTTTCATTTCGTGTATAACGGCGTAAAGTATTTGCATGCTGAACTCCTTGAGGATTACTGTGGTTCCAAGTGACTCGTGACAAAATGTGTGTACCAGGAACATCGTTAGCAGCAGGTTGATTCACACCTTGAAAATAATAAAGAAAATTATTTTTAAGTCAGAGGTGGGATAATGTCACATTTTCTTAATACATGCTATCGGTTCCTATAACGAAATTGAAAGTCCTTTTTATTGTGGTTTAGTCAACTGTCCGAAGACAGACTTGAACCTCATAAGTGACACCAATAAGGCGTTACTCATAAGGCAACTAGGACAGGAGATAATGGGATAGGGTGGCCAGTTCTTTTTTCCCTCCATTGCATACAATCGCCGATTAGCTACATATTTCTCTAATCAAACTTTAGATGCATACAAACAATTGTTCTTCCTCTGACACATATCATCAAGTGAGATGCACTGCCTGAGAATAGATGTACATATCAGCCAGCACCTCAATCGGAGGTATATTATAGTATAATAGGGCTAATTGCACGCATCTAACTTCCTATTGTTATAAATTCCAAGATAATTTTAATGTAACACTGAAACTTTCGTAGATAATAAAACACTTAGGTTCTAATAATATTTTTAAGTTACAAAATGTATTTCTAAACAACATTCTTTCTATTGATGATATATTAAAAGTTGTAATGTGTGTCATTACCCTACCAAATGATAAATGAGACGCGACAGTTGCGATAATAGTACGCAGATACAAATGTAATTGGAATATGTATTAATAGATAGGGCCTATAGAATCAACATTTAGAAACAACATGCAAAAAATCAAAGAAACCTTACACTAAATTTTCTTTCATGTGGATTGGCAAAAGTCACAAATGAAATTTTGGAAGCGTTTCAGCAGCGTTGCAGTCTGAGTGAACCCATCCTGAACACAAGACACAACGATACCAGAGTTGATTGTTTTTACCGAATTCGCCACAAAACAGGCACTTACTGTTAGAATAATTTTTTTCTGATTGAATGTTGAAAGGCAGGTAGAATCAATTTTTTCTGATTGAATGTTAGAACCCAGGAGGAGTATTGGGAAGCACAACCTCGTGCGAATACCCCAACTGTTTCCATTTGGATAGTTCAGCTCTGAATGGACATGGAAGCAAAGTAACAGAAGATCTTCCTATTCAAGTTAGCAGGTAATTAGTTGTACTTTTAGGACACATTACATAAAATCTAGATCAATCAGATGCATATTAATTTCCTCAAACACAATGAAGCTACACAAAATTATAAGAAAACTATGAACTAATCGACTGACACACTGGAGGCGCTTGAAACAACAGTACAGCACTAACACTCCATTAGATTGACCTTACCGTGTTGCCACTAGACTAAATCATAGAACACTGCCCTAGAGTGCTACCATATCCTTAAATTTCGGTGGATACCATTGCCCGCTGCGTACGAAAACCCCACTCTCTCCTATACGACTAAATTAGAATCCCTTGTTCACTGTAGTTGTTAGGAGAAACAATACTCATACTTAATTAGATTATTGGAGGATATTGTTTATAATTCTTCGAAAACACATTGTTTTATGTCACATTTATAAACATTATTTTTGTTTGTGTTTTGTTTAGATTCAAAACTTACGAGTTCATATTCAGGCATTAAAACTACATTGCGATCGAGAAGTCTTTCCGCAGTGCTTCTGTAGCATAGAAACCACTAGGCAGAGAATTCAAGTGTATTTGGTAGAGAATTCAAGTGGCAGCACTGGCCGCTAAGCATATGATGGACTGGGGGTGTGAGGTTGTCAAAACAGAATGAATAGGGGAGTGCCAACTTTCTACAGGATTGTATCCTAGGGTTACTAGAACTATAGAGCTGCGGAGGGACTTTTCGATCGCACTGTATTGGTGTAGGAAATAAAGACTAGGATCAGTCATCATCATAATCATCATCGTCTTCGTCATCGTCATAAACCCCAATGATATTCTTTCATCACTCATTATATATAAGTGGTCCAGCCAGGTTTGTCGATATTTGTGAATGAATGTCAAATATAATCCATAGGCCTACTGCAATCTATGTATATCCCGTTAATGGTCTAAATCTAAAATAGTCTCATTTCAGCGGCTTCTAATCCTTTTTGTCGATTATTTTTGTGAGAATCCATCTTTCGGAACTTCTTTCAGTTCTAACTTTCCATTTGCACAAAATAATTTCTAAGAAACTTATTTTCTTCGTATAAATTCATCGGTGAAAGAAAATTCTAGAGTACTTGAGATGGTATCTGACAAAATTCATGCTTTTGTCCACGAAGTTTCCTGCTGCACGGAAAGATATCTCTGCAAACTAACATCGCACCAGAGTCCGTGGATTGATATCCACGAGTCAATCGCACGAGACCGAAGGAGGAAATGTGAAGGCGATGATAAGCCAATAGTCTTGTATAGGAGCTAAATATGAGTTGGCTCTATCAGTAGTAAATGTTTTTTTCTGTGTCTCCAGAACTTGTTAAATAATATTTAGTATTTTACAAAACCAATGTATGCTGTAAAGAAGAAAGCGGACATTCTCTGAAAGGTTCCCAACGTATACAATAATTGAAATCCTTCACTCGAAGTTAATGTTGTCGAGAATATATTTTCTGTTCTGTACGTAGTTGAAGTGGACGTATCCAGAATTTGTTGCTTCTGGGAAATATACTAGGTAGAAACACTTTCGTTGATGGGACGTGTTACGCGACAAATGTAAATCAGCTTCATCCTTTGACTAAGTCTCCCTGCAAACAGCTTTTAAGTGTAACCAACAGTATTAACTGCAGCACCCACGTGTAGGGTGTCAACACAACAATGTTCAGAGGGCGTGAATAATGCACTGAAGTAAAATATGTATCTCGACTCGTAATTCGGAGGTAAGACCGTAACAATAAAGCATCGATGTGGTTGAGAGGTGTTCAGCAATGTAGAACCGAATTACACAGTCTGGCGAATAGGGACTTGCGTAATGGTGAGCATGGTTTCTCTTCCTCTACTAGAGTGGAGACAGTTGATCCATAACAGAATTCATCATTGTCAAATGTCTCAGGTAAAACACGTGGTTGTTATTCTACATATGATGAGAATTACCACTTTCAACACAGGTTTGTATATATCAGCCATGTGTAATAATAATGATTATTATTATTATTATTATTATTATTATTATTATTATTATTATTATTATTATTATAAATGGCTGATATATTCGTTATCTCGTGAAACGTACTTACGTGTAAGTGAACGAAGAAAGGAAAGTGGACTGGGAAGCTTTTTCCACTTGCAGCTAGCTAGCTCACTCATCCCCACCATAAGATTCTTACCATGAGCTACGGCGCACGCATGCGTTTCGTTTCACGAGATAGTGAATGACCTGTATTACGCGGCCAAGTGTTCAACGTTATCAGTGAAATACTGAAGTCAACGTTTTACGTTACTCATGACAATCTTAGAGCTCATGTAACGCCAAACTTGCCAACCTACGTGATATGAAATGCGGGAAATGGAAATTTAGTAGGGGATATAATAATAATAATAATAATAATAATAATAATAATAATAATAATAATAATAATAATGGGACGTAAACATAAAGTCACAAAAGTTATGCGATCACCTTGCATTCATCCAAGTATCCCCATCCAGGTGTGATGCGCCGAACCTACAGTTATTTTTTGTCTCCGCTTTACAGTAATATTGCTCTCGATGCACCAATTGAAGCCAGCTACATAGCACCGTAAGATGATGGTTAATAAAGCAATGACGGAATGCCGGAAGAGGAAGCGGGAGTCCAACGCGAAACCTTCTACCAAGCACAGTTTTTGTCCGTCAACAAATTCCACTTGGACCCGTTAACAACAGTAATAATAATACTGGGATGATATTATTATTATTATTATTTTTATTATTATTATTATTATTTCTCCGTCATTGGGTTGATGATTGAAAACCGTGGCACGATCCCAAGACAGATTTTAAATTTCAGTAGAAGTTTCGCCATTCCGAAGCAACTTTAGATGTAGCCCTTCTTGCTTTGAAAGGTTTTATAGAAATATTAAGCAACCGTTTGTACAGTATGAGTTGAAGACCAAAATAATATATAGTCCTATTATTATATTTTTTCTCGTACTACCATGTATTAGCAAATTTAACCTTTGTTACTGTTATAACCTTTGTATGATGAAATTGAAATTTTGTGTAGTAGGCCTGTTCTTTGTCATTTAGGTCAGGAATGTCAAAACGCCTGAATTACGTGCTCTTACTACAAGCAATACAAATCCAACAAGGTTCACTTATCAGGAAGATGAAGTAGACTACAATCATCGCTCTTACGGAAATGTGCGGTTCTTCAGAGCACGCAGTGCAGGCCTTTTGACATCCCTGATTTAGTTAGCCTGCTTTGGCAGAAAGAATGTTCAATTAATTTATAATTACAAGTTATAGTACCGGTACTTAATAATGTTGATGGTATTTGTGGTGGTGGTGGTGGTGGTGAATATAAATGGAAAACATATGAAATGAAGATTTCGTAAATGTTTCGTTTCTTCAGAACAGATAAATTCTTGAAGCCATCGCTAATATGTTTGAAATATCTAGGCTTGAAAATAAGTGTATCGAAAATAGTAATTGTAATACTTTTTTTCCAGATAGGCTACTAATACTATGAAATTACTACAAATAAATCATTATTAAATATCGGACACAAAACTTGGATAATAGTGGCATCGAATGTAAACAAACCAGTATAGGAAGAATTTAATTAGTAAATAAAAGGTAAAAGGTAAAGGTATCCCCGTAACATGCCATGAAGGCTTTTGGGGGGCATGGAGGTAGAGCCCCATGCTTTCCATGACCTCGGCACTAGAATGATTTAATTAGTAAATAGTAACTTAAATAATTAAAGGGTGCCCTTAACTAATAAATATAAACATGAATAGAAGGAATAAGATCTAACAAAAGGAGAAACTAATTTATATCAAAAGGTAGTATAATAATTAGGGATCGGATTTTTATGTGCTAAAAAATTTAAATATATTTTTTTATGTGCTAAAAAGTACCAAAATATTTGCTAAAATTTAAAAAATATTTTGTTTTAAATATGACAAAAATACCTTATTTAGCTTGGAAAAAAAAAATGTTACTAGGTACTCACCAACCACACTTGAGTGCTAGTAGTTGGCCGAGAATTGCAGTGAACAACAAAGGTCATCTCCAAATTCTCCATCACAAATGCATGCCGATTAACTCTGAACAACGACTTATACTGTGAAAACGATCTTTCCATATCACAGGACGTCAGATGTGCATATTTAAAGAGAGGAATGTCACAAACACAAACACCGTCAATTTCACCTACAGGCACACCCTCCAATACTTGAGCAAATTTACACATTTTTTTTATATCCACTGTTTTTCCCAAACACATTCTGGAATTTGTCCCTTAGTACTTGTACTTCTGAACCTGGTAGTGAGTCTAGTTTAATTTCCACGGCACGCACTTCCCTGTTTCAGACAACAGGTTTTTGGATGTTTCGAGTTTTTTTTTATGGTGTCACACAAAAAGCTTAGATTTGCTAATAGGAAAGCCAAATCGTTTTTTAAACAACCATCTTTCAGTATATCTTGAAGGATATCGATTGACGAAGCCCGATAACAGGGAATCACAACAAGATGTAGGCCTATTGCCTTACTTGATGGGCAATGAGCGAGAGGCCAGAGATTTATTTAAATTAAATTATGTTTATACCCGAGCTCTTATCTGTTGTGTTTCACAAACAAAGTGTGGAATGAAATCATCTTCAGCAACAATAACATTCCTAATTATGTGTTGCAAGATCTCTCCTCCTTGTCCATGTTAATTTATTCTCTACCAATAACACTGATATGCTGCCTAGCAGTTCTCAGAACTTCAGGCGATACTATTACGAAAATGGATACACCACACTGCGCTTAGAAACACGAAGCAACCAAGATTTCTTAAAAAACATAACATACTTCTGAGTGATATAATTGATTTAGTTTTAAAATATTTAAAAGTTTTTGTAAAAAAATTATTTAAGTACAGTAAAAAATCTCCAAGATTTATGTATTTATGATACATTTCCTGAAAATATGTATTTACATAATTTTTTGTGAAAATATGTGTTTTTGTGTGAAATAAAATTCGGATTTTAAACTTGAAACTTCATGTTCGGAATGTTTAACTTTGTTAATTGTGTTTTATCACACGCAAAAAGAATATTTAATTACATAAGAATCCGCTCCTTAATAATAATAGTTAAAAGAGGCTTTTTTGTTGCATTGGTGGCTGGTATGATATCTTTTCGAGCTCACTTTGAAAGCCAAAATTACTTGGAGGTATTGGGGGAAACTAAGGTATTAAGTTTGACGGCAGTTTAGTGTTAATCTCCTGAGGGGAGGGGACGAAGGTTGGGTATGTATGATCTGTGTATGTTTTACATCACGTGGTCAGAAACATCAGATTAATTCGGCTGACCTTACTTCAGTAATCTTCCATTTCGTTGTCTTCTAAACCTATATCATTATCTATTGCATAGCACGATTATAAAATTCTTGGATCACAGCCCAAAGGCCGGAATTCTTCTTCGCCTTTTATATATATTGCGTAGTAAGTCGTTACCACCCACCGAAAAGTTTTTATCTGCATTCACTAGCTACGTCTTGGTATAAATGAGCTGGTAGATAAGTCAGTCAGGCCTGCTTGGTTGCTAGTAGTTTGTTTACCCAGCCACTGCTGAACATTAACTAAAAGCAACGTCGTCGCTTCGTAGAGAGTCGTTTGTTTGTTTTTATTTTAGCTTTACTTGACAGCTCACTGTAAACCATTACAATGTGGAGAGCAGTAAGAGGCGAGATAGAGAAAAAAGAAGAGTTACACATTCCTTTTTCTCCTCTTTCTTTGGTTAAAGTTAATTGGAGCTTAGATAATGTACTTTTTTTAAAGTAAGAGAATGGGCCCCCTCCTAATGTTCGCTCTGAATCTCGTGTATATATAATGTTTCTCAGCCATTTATGTCTTCCGTGGAGAAATTAATGGTTAAGTTTATTGTGGTTTCAGATCTGTCTTCTTCCAAGTGTTGCACATACTGTTATCGGTCACTTAGGGGCAACCAGCAATCCCATATCTTAAAACGAAGAAGGTCAAAGATGAATACAAAATCCATGCGTAATGCACATTGACATATTTTGTAGCATGGTTATGATGATTATGATATAGGCTAATAATTTATTTTATATTCCAGCATTGGCTTAGTATTTTTTTTTTCTTCTCGAAGAAATGTAGATAAGGATTCTTTTGTGAAGGTACTTTTTTTTTAATAAGTAAACTCTCGCAGAACTTCTCAGAATGGAGGGCCTAGTATGTATTGTTTAAAATTTTACTTTCTCCAGACATGTTGTCTTCCATATTATTATTATTATTATTATTATTATTATTATTATTATTATTATTATTATTATTATTGTCAGCATAAAAATGTTGTTTTATTTTTTTTTTAAGTATGAGATGCAATAATGAAGACGCGATTATATAGGCCTATGTAGTGGATGTAATTTTGTTTCACAAAATATTGAAATGTTGTCAATACCTAATTTACATTCTGGTCAAATATAAAAAATATAAGTACGAGGATCATCTCTTCAAAATGAGTTTTCTCCATCTTAGTTTTTTTTTTTTTTTTTCGTCAAGTGAAAAAATCCGATCTGCTCAGATTAATACTGTACTTCCTTTTTAACATCATACAGAAGATGGGAGAAAACGGTTTCTGTTGCGTTTTCGTTGAAGATTTGAAGTTTGCGTTCATAAAATGTAGAAAAAAGTTATATGTTCAACTTTTTAAGAATGGGGAAAACATTTTGAAGCTTAGGTTAAACCATGGTAGACAAATTCATACAGCCCTTGAAGAAAAACCAGAATGGTCATAATGTTGACCCGACTTAGTACGATTCATAAAAGTTTACACTCTCTCTTTTTCCTATTTTTGTTTTACGGTATTTTAAACTTAGTGTGAAGGTTGAAACCACCTTCATAGCATTTAGTATTCCTTGTCTTGTATTTGTTCTGGATTGTCTTAAGCAGAGTTTTTAGTACTTTACATCGTTTTCGTTGTGATAAGTTGATATACTTGGAGGAATGTTTGCCTTTATCATTGAATTATTTGTTACTTTTAGGCATTAGGATTTGTATATTGTATTGTAATTTTAACCGTGTTAGAATACAAGTTAATATAATACAGTACATTTCAACATGCTAATCATCACTTGATCGAGTAGTCCCCTCACAAGAATTTAGGACACGTGCTGACAACCTTTCAATATTCCTCAAAATTTGGTTGTAGTGGTGGGTCACATTAAGATTAGAGCTATTTTCAGATTCAAATATTCTCTCATTTCTTTCTTTGTACCAGCTTCACTTTCAGGAATGTTCTCTTCAACAAGAAATTGAATGCATTTTCATCGAAATGCTTTGAATCTAAAGACTTACAAGTATTTTCATGGGAACTTACTCATGACTCAGAACATGCAACTAATTCTCATTTTTCTCATGGGTTTTGTCTATTCACATTCGCTAACTTGTGCATATCACATCGTTTCGAGCGATGTTGATATTGTTTGAATCCTGTGGTTATGTTCGCTGTTGGCCTTGGGGATTGCAGTTCCAAAACTCTCCGTATCAACTTCGTGGCAATGAAAGACGATGATTGATGACAATTACAGAGGTGGAGGACGGATGCTGCTGCTGTTGCGGTTTCAATTACAAGAAATTACTGTTCAGGGAATATACCATTCGAGATGAGAGTTTTGAGAATGAGAATGCTGCACAGTTGAGCGCTGATTGAATATAGCGAGAAAAATGTTAAACTTGTAAATTGACAAGCGATTTTTATGTGAAATGTTTGTTGAAGCTAACAAATAGTAAGTACTGTATATTTACGCTTCTTACAGGATGGGGTTATGCAAGAACAGACCTTCCAGCAATTTTTGTAAACATGAGCTTTGGTGCCATCTGCAGGCAAATAGTTGAAACTATCTTAACAAATTACTTTAACACTGATCTCTTAATTTTTACTCTTAATATTTACTTTTAGTTCTTGCTCACTTCGTTTTTCCTCCATTTTGTATTCTGCGACAGGAGAACAGTAGACTACATAGTTTGTTATTGCAAGATTTACATCATATTTTTCTCCTCTAATATTAATAATTGTTGTCATAACAGACGTATTCTGTAGGACCAAAAAAATTAATTTTTACGTAGATTATTCGAGCAACAGTGCATATTACTGTGGAATCCCAGCCACCTAGTCACTCAACTGAGTGCGCTCCTTATATAATGGCAGTTGACTTTATATAAAAATGTCAACATACATGTCGAACTTGGAGTCAGGCCACCAAGGGAAAAACACTAGAGGAGAGAGATTCGATCCGGAGTTGTGGATTGAACTTCGGCGTATCTCAGTGGTTAGAGCGCTTGGTACGTAGAACCAAGGACCCGGGTTCGATCCTCGACGCCGGAAGGAATTTTTCTCCTCTAATATTAATTGTTACCGAAACAGACGTATTCTGAAGGAAGTTTGTTGGTTGGTCTTACGTAACGCTGCTCATATATATGAAACTAAAGATCAACCACGGCCTCTTTTCTGATATGCCAAATATAAGTCAACGGTAGCCTACTTTTTATGTAATTTGACATTTTTGCTAAATTAATTATTATTCCGTGTTATACGGATTTCGCGAAAGAAATAGACTTATACGTTTTGAGGTAATTTTTCAATTTTGTAGTGTACTGTATATACAGTTTAAAGGGGTAATTTGCAGTATATATGCATAGATACTACGACTTGAGCTGTTTAAGTATAATATAGGCAAATGACTTCAAATAACAATATTATTTATAATTTGTGAATGATAAGAATGAACCTTACATTCATCTTAGCAATAATATTATGATGGTGATGATTTATGTTTGTACGTACATTTCCACATATTGTAAAGGAGAATACTTGAAAATTTCGTGTATGCTATAGAGCAGCCGTGGCGAAAAGGCCATGGTGCGCCGAGTCACTGTGTAAGCTGCAACGTGCATAGCACCTATGGAGGGAGGCGGACAACCGAAGGGGAAGTTAATGTTTAGGACGAAGAAAGAAATGAACAAAAAACATAGGACACATTATCACAACCTCAAATTAACTGTCTTCAGAATGTCTCTGCGACAAAGTTTCAAAATCAGGAATTATGTCACTTACTGCCAATCGTAGTTGATCACGAAGGTATTTGTCTGTCAGTCGTGATCTAAATTTGATTTTTACTATTTTCATTGTTGAAAATAATTTTTCACAAACGTAAGTTACAGCGAACATGGCCTCAACAGAGCAAGCGAAAGAACGAAGCTTCAAATATTTATTTTTTTCCAACGATTTGAAAAGTTCAATATCTGTCAAGTCCTTACATCTACCTTTCATTTAACGTCACATTGTAAATCTGTGAGTTTAAATTGAAAATCTAACCGCATTATTCGTATATCTGCTGTAAAAGAATCGACGTATAGAGATGATAATGATAATGATAATAATAATAATAATAATAATAATAATAATAACACTTAACCTTTTAATGTTTCATCACTAACATGTAGTAACTTATAATGCCGTTTTATGTTATACAACCGTTTTCCTAGTAATATTTGTGAACAAATCATACATTTAATATTTTCATCATATTGTAAGCAAAAGAATGCATCCTCCCATCCTACTTGAAACTTTCGTTTTTTATAGAGGTACATGGTTTCGAGAGAGATATTGCGACGATACGAGACAAATGCAAATAGAACGGAGTTTGACTCCAGTGAGTGAGAGGGTGGGGGTTGTAGGTAGGAAGCGAGAGAAAAGCACTGCGAGCCACAATGTGCTCGTGAGTCGCATTTTCGCCGCGGCTGCTATAGAGAAATATCTCGACTAAAATTATGACCAAAATGATTTTTTTAATTCTCATATTTTTAAACAAGATAGCAACAGCAACAGCAACAGCAAATAGCATGATTTAATATATTTTTAGCCGGTTTGTTCACATTTCAATGAGTTAAGACACAACGTCTCCACCTATGGTATTATCCATGTGAAAAACAGCCGATCACAACATATAATACAAATAGTTTTTTTCTATTCCTCCATCTTGCATGGAATGTGTCCATAGGCCTACTTCACCTGTAACTTATACAGTTATTCAATTATCTGTAGATAATCTACTTAGGCCTCACAGATTATTTATGAAGCTTGTTAACATTTGTATTTGGTTTCTCTCTCTTTTTTTTCTTTTTCGGGCGTCTTGATTTTCAAATATCCTTTCTCTGTTGTGTTAGGTTAATGCGAAGTCTTATAATTTGCTGCGGTACGTACTGAGTAAGTATTCTTTTAGAATGGACAAAGACAGTGATATTGGTGAAATTTATTCCTGAAAATGTTACAATTTCTAGCAAATGTTTTCTTTTCACATATCTGATAATACTACAGACTCTACATTATACCCTATGGTATTTTAATTTGCAAATCGAGCTATGACATTTTGTCAATACAACGCTCTCCGTTCATAGCTAGGGATTTCGTGTGGAACGATGTGACCGATATCTACAAATTTTCTCAAATTCATTTACTTTCGCTCTAAATGTCTCCGGTTATATGCGCGAGTGAAATCCTGTCTATGTTTTTCGCTCTATTCGATGAATTTTTAATTCTTCCTGCAGATCAACGGCAGTGATACCCGCGGCATGTCCGAATGCGAGATATAAACGACGATATTGTGGCAGGGGAGTGGTGTATCGTTGGTTTAAACATATTGCTAAACTAAATAGGTATATGGGATCGATTGAATATGTAGCCTCTGTAGTAAAATATAGTAGAATTCCAAGTGCCGTATAGAAGCAGTAGCACTTTCTAAAATCGCTTTCACAGTTAAAGCTCGACGTGTTGTATAATGTAGCTATATCCTATTGATAGCGGAAGTTGGAACACTTTAACGGATTTCCGGATATGAGGCAGTGTTGGTAGCGCTGTGTCTTTATTCTTGTGGGCGGGTACGCTAGCACAATAGAACACAGCCGCCGTGCTGGCGCGGTTTGGACTATCATTATGTTTAATACTCGGTGCTGGAGGCGGGCCAAGGAGACGGGGGAAGAATAAACTCCTTATGTTATCATGAGTCAGACTCCAGCCGACCGACATATTGCTTCGTATAACTGCTATGTAATTTACAAGCTGTTTGAGAATAGGCTGGTGAAATGGAAGTACACTCCACTCAAGAAGTGGAGACATCCTGCTCCGTGGAGTGTTGTCACACGGTACTAATGGAGTACCTACTCGAGTCATCCTTCATTACTGGAGACGGTAAATGGAATTAACAACCAATAATCATATATTTAATGAATGAAAGCTGTAATTCTTTTATGACCTTGTAAAACGCAAACTCCTCAAGCTCTGTCATTATGGTTGTGTGTATTTTATTCTTCGCTGCTTGAGATATTTGACTTGTTTTTTTAAAGCAACTTGCCTTTTTCTTTAGAAACAAGGTAGTTCCTGACCATATGTGCGTCGTAACGAGCAATTTTATCACGTTGAAGCTTGAATAAGCACAATACGATGGTGATCGGGCTGATGATCCTTGGTTTAATTCTCTGTAGACGTATGGAAGGCTAAGACAATTTTCTTTTTGTGGAATGGCGTTTATTGCAAGGTAATTCTGTTTCGTCAGTGAGCAATTATTTATTAGTCACTTTTCGCCAGAAAATTAATTAAAGCCAATTTGCTGTTTCACATCAAGGTTTTCTATTCGAACTATCCTTCTAATATAGATGGCCATCTGCTATCAGCCTCGGCTATACTGCAGTCCCTTGACTTATTGTGCTGTTATATTTCCTGCTACGTTCCGTATTTTGTGATGGGCGAGAAAAGACTAATTGTAAATTTTGCTTAGGGTTCTCTCATTCATTGTCAGGATGCTTCTATTTCCTTCTGAAGAAGCCATGCTAATGAAGATTAATATATCTGTCCCTAAAGAGTTAAGTTACGTAGTACTTCACTATGTTAATGTTAACTATGTTGGTATTTTACCTTAATTGATTAGTTCCGATGAATTCTTATGAATTCTAGTGAAGTTCTGCGCTATCTTCCGGTTTTCTGTTATTGTCTTGGCAGGATGTGTTCGTGCTTGGTAATGCATTGAAAAGGGTTTGTGTTCTAAATTCAATTATGCGTGTGTTTTTGTGAGTCATTAAATTTCGTATTGTTCTACTTGTGTCAGGTTTTTGGCTTTTGGTTGAATGTATAAGATTATATTATTGTATTGTTGTTTAGTCAGGCTCTGTCAGGTTTGAACCTCATAAGTGGCATCTATATTATATTATATCTAAAAAATTCAACATCCTCGACCTCATTTTAATCTGCGAAATTCATATGCAATGGAAAGCATTGGTAATCACCAGACTTAGGATTTTAGGTAAAAACCTATTTTAATCCTTAAAAGATATGTTCATAAAAACTTGCAAGCACACGTTTCATATAAAACTATGCCTAAAATTGGTATTTTAATAGCACCTAAAAGTGCCTATTTTGACCTATTAAGTATGTTTTACTGTAATAGGTCAAAACATCCATTCTTATTTCGAAAATTTGTATTCTAAATTCGAAATGTGTCCCTGGTTCTGTTGGAAATAAAGTACGGGATAATCTGGAGCTAGTTCTGCAGAGAAATGTAGGTCTGAAGGACCTGCGTACTGCTTCAGATATCACGGATTTACAATGTAACATTCCCGTCCAACTAGTGTCAAAATTGAAATACGTTCCTGTTACTTCAGTGGATGTGGAGCGTTCATTTTCAGCATACAAATTTGTGTTGAGTGGCAGACGACATTGCTTTTTAAGTATGACGGAATGATGCATAGATATTGGGAAAACTATAGAACCCCGGGAAAACCCTAAATCTGCCTCAAGTGTCACTAGGAATCTTTCATGTGAAAAATCCCACGCCAGACTGGGACTCGAACTCGAGGCAGAAGATTAAGCTATGATACTCGAATTATTAAAGATGATGAATATTAGAATTGATAAGTACAGAACAAATAGAACTGAGACTAAAATGTGAAGTCCTCAGTGGTCTTGTCATTACTAGGGTACGGATTTTTAGGTCATTAAAATGTAATTTAGGTGGCTAAAATAGGCTTAAAAGTATAGGAAATAGTCTCTAAAGAATTGAAAATAAGCTCTAACAAAAAATAATGTTTTCCTTAAAAACATGTTCCAAATCATCAGGAATTCACTTCCAGAATTTAATAATTTTAAATGCTTATACACCGTTACCACTACTACTACTACTAAAAGTACAAGGACAACAAATATCTAACTAGTTATACATAAACTAAACAATTAAATGTGAAAATAAGTTTTAGACATAAATTCAGTGTACAAACAAGTCTAATATAATCAGTTTTTTTACCAAGCCTTGTCCGTTAATGTCCATAATTAGCTTCTCAATAAATTACTAATACTTTTTCTACATTTTCAACTGAAAAGCAATCCATTTTGAATCTTGGGTACACTACTTTTAACACTTGAATATAAGTAATTGATTAACTAGCGGACTTACTCGTGTTAATTATGTCTGTGCGGCTTATAGCTGTTTCGGTGCTTAATCACACCAACCTCAGAGCCTACTAGATCTAGGCGTCATCTCGAACTTCTCTGCCTGTTATGTGGGTGCGTTTGATTGTTGAAAAGTGGAGTCAAATAGTGTGTGTGTACAGAAATTGATCTGTGTGTTGAGAATTTGATCAGGGTGTGTTTTAGTGTGTTTGTATATATACTAAAACACACCCTGATCAAATTCTCAATCTGTGTCTGTAGTGACTCGATTGAGTTATTACCGCCCAGGCTTGATTTAACCTAAGATACCGGTCACTATGCAACATTTGTTGCTCTCGCTTTGAATTACTGAAAGTGCGATCCGCTTCGCTAGTTTAATGAAAGACATGAATGTACAGGTTACTCATTAATAGGTACATGGTAAAGTTCCTAGCCTAACCTGCTTAAGTAAACAACTAAGTGCGTAATCTTGGGAGGATAGAAAGGGTTTAATCCACAAAAAGCGGAACAGAAAAATGAGAATATATGTTATACATAAGTCATACCGAAGGCCTTATCACAAAATATTCTGGATACAACTTGTGTAGAATGTTATTAGCTGCTGGTTTATTAGCAATGAATTAAATTATATTTTAAAACGTCTATCTCTTGTCAACTGTAATTCGAAGCTTCACCAGATAAAAAAATGTAATTCATATGTCTTATTCTTTACACATATTAACGTATTTCGATCTTAACTACGTGCATTATATTAAAACTGAGCAGATCCATAAATTTTAGCACAACTGTACATGTCACGTGCGTTTCTGTTGTGTCAGATGTAAACGCAGAAAGGGGACGCGTTATCCTATACTAGTCAGTTGAATCGCTATTTGGAAACGAAATGAGCGTAACAAATGAAATAATGCTAGGATATATTATGAACGCACACGTCGATTCTGCTTGAGCAGCTTATCCTACCCGCACGTTTGTTCGACATTTTATTGCACAAGTTTATTTTAAAGACTTGTTTATGCATTTATTCATTTATAAATTTGACATATACAAATGAAATACAATTATATTTTAATTAGAAGATAAGATAAAATACAAACTACAACAAATAGAATAAAATAATAATACATATAAGAAAATAAGCCAGGGGATATCATTAAAAAAATTTGAGGATCGATGACAAGTGCTCGAAACCCATACCAAGTTTTAGGTTTGAAGAACAGATTTCGAGACATCTAGCTTATAGGTGTATTCAGGCGCTGTCCATTGTCATCATTTCTTTACTATCCATCAGTTGCATCATAATTTATATCTGCTGACCAGCAGAGTGGTCAACGTCGCAGACCAAAATAGATGCTTCCATTTGATTCACTTATCTTTTTCGCGGAAATACACATTTTCAGCATTACTGACATCGAAAAAGTGGTTTTGAATATGTAACTTAGTTATCTGCTAAACCACTGTGCTGATTTTGTTAGTTATATTTAGTATCTTCAAGTGAATTTATCCGGGAATCATGAACACAGTATGTAATAGGCTATGAGGAGCTGGATGCAATAAAAACGTTAGCCGGTTAACGCTGTTATTGTATAGATAACTCTTGTGACTCTCATTTTGAGAGAGGAACAAAGGTTAAGGGTGTCTGAGAATAAAGTGCTTATGAAAATATTTGGGGTTAAGAGTGATGAAGTTACAGGAGAATGGAGAAAGTTACACAACGCAGAACTGCACGCATTGTATCCTTCACCTGACATAATTAGGAACATTAAATCCAGACGTTTGAGATGGACAGGGCATGTAACACGTATGGGCGAATCCAGAAATGCATGTAGAATGTTAGTTGGGAGCCCGGAAAGGAAAAGACCTTCGCGGAGGCCGAGACGTAAATGGGAGGATAATATTAAAATGGATTTGAGAGAGGTGGAATATGATTATAGAGACTGGATTAATCTTGCTTAGGATAGGGACCGATGGCGGGCGGCAATGAACCTCCGGGTTCCTTAAAAGCCATAAATAAGTAAGTAAATACAATATACATTACAAAATCTTGAATTTTATTAATAATGTAAGATCAATTATTAACTTACCAAATGAAAAAAAAAATTGTTTCTAATGGTGAAACCTGCATTTTAAAGCTTCATGCTCCTGTAAAAAATAAAAGGATCGTTGAAATTACTCCAAATTCTGTTAATGATGTTTTATATTATAAGCATTGTAAGTTTCAAATTAGGGTATGTTAATTGGATTTTGCGCAGCAACGTGAACTTTTAAAATTCAGGTTTCTCAGAACTTTAAATTTTGAGTTGTTTCCCTACTGAACTGTGCCTTCGATATGTAGCTGAAATATTTGAGTATATGTTCTATTGTCATAGAAGTAATATTAACAGGCTTGTTGCAATTTCTATCCATCTTGATGTTACATGTAATAGCCCTACAACAAAATGCACAATAAAATTCGGCCAACTTAACACACACACACACACACACACACACACACACATACAGCATAAATTTGAAATCTTCTATATGCTGGAAGAATGCTCGAGTGAGATAATTGCGTAAATAGTAATGCACTCGCTACATTCGAATTCTGGAGTTCTCGTGTTCAGATCCCAGTGTCGGCCAGTCACACAGAGTTAGTGTGCAGTCAATGTTGGTTGCTTGACGGTTGTCAGCCCACTTTGAGGTCTGTGGATATAGAGGGAAAAATTGAATCGGTGTCTGGTAGAGTTCACGAGTAGCTCAGTTGGTAGAGCGTTGGTACGTTTAGCCAAAAGTCTCGGGTTCGATGCCCGGCCCCGGAACAATTTTTCCCTCGAAATTATTCAGTATGATTTTTGTTATACTGATTCCCTCGATAATAAATAACCACCGTATGAATCTGTTTATTCAAAATAGAAATGCCAGATTGATCCCCACTTCCATTACAAAAAGTATACAAATAGTGATTCACTAGACATGAATCTATAGTTGTACATACATGGTGGGCAGTAAATGACAGCAAAATGGCAAACCAATGTGTCCCTAGAGATGATAGCGGTATGACCTCTCGCTTAAAACTATTATAAAATGAAATCTAAATGAAAAAATGCCCGAGATCTGGATGTGAGTACCTTCATTACGTATTTTTCTTACAACTGTGAATTGCCTTGAAATATTTTTATGTAGGCGTATTACTTTAAATTTTTAAATCGAAGAACATTTAAATGGCATGATTCGAAAGTGTTTATTATTACTGTAACCGAGCATACTGTTGCATTAGCGTGACACCAGTACGTGTTTAGTTCGACGTTTGCCGATACGATTCTAACCTTGTTGGGTAGTACAAGCCAATAAGATTTCATAGTAATAGATATCGACTTCATAACAAGCCACTTCGAGACTAATGGGTCCTATTGATGTGGAGTACCATTTCCAGCTGGGGCGTATATGTACTGTGTGGAGTTGAGGGGCCCTCCTATCGATTGAAACAACATAATCTTTCAAATACAGGCGGCGTTTACTTGCTGTGCAAACATTGAATAAAAAAAGCTGTATGACGAGAGACAGAGAGCGACAGACATGTATCATATGCAGCGGACGCCTTCTCCATCCAAACATCCGACAGCTTACACTGGCTCAGGGCAGGAAAAAAAGTTCTACTATTTTTTATTCCCCCCTCGGCTTATTTAATTCTTTTCTATAGTATCTGGCTCACCTCCAAGCTCGCCCATACTCCGCAGTTTGAAGAGAACTAACCACAGAAGGCTTTTTAAAATTATTTTTTTTATTCGGGGCTACACAAGCAAGGGGGGGTTTCGAGCCCTGGTGGCCGTTTATCCTCAAGTCCGTGGCATTGTGGGAGATTCTGGGTTTTGGGGAAGGGATTTGGAAACATTGGGGTTGTAGTTTTTATTTATTTCGGCTATTTCACTTCTACAACCTCCCGCTAACAGAGAATTCTAAGGGGAAGAGAGAAAGAAGAAGAAATTAAATCTTATCCAGGAAATTAGAGTTGTATCATCTAAAGTGGTTCCCTTGCTTTCTTGTTCAAGCAAGTGGCGCATGGCCTTCTCTATTTCCGTGTCAATTTAAGGTGGTGTTGACATGTTAAATAATATAGCTATAGAAAGTCCGAGGGTGACTAGAATTTTCTGGATAAAATTCGTAGGAAAATTAATATTTAGTAAATAATTACACACTCTTGTGCAATTTATCTGTGGACAAAAATATAAGTTACGTTAATAAATGGGTAAGAAGAGATTTTAGGCGAGAACGTAAGAGTAATATTTGACAGTGTAGCATTGTCATATTGTGTATAAGGCAGTGCACGTCGATAGTACATAGAAGATCTTTCATTTTCTGTTGTCTATCAGAGAGACTACATTTCAAGACTTTGAGAGACATCTATCCTCCAACCAAGGAGTTGGTTGAGTTCAGTACAGCAGAGTAGCACATTTTATCGAGAGTACTCTTAATCGTGAAAGGGTTTTTCATACTCCGCAAACCTGTTAGCGGAAACTGCTTTTACTTCCCTTTCGAAAGCAGTCGTTCTAAGGGTGTTTATATATTTTAAAAAAATTGTACTGTGGGAAGAATAATCTTCGAATTCTTGGGAGAAAATTGTCTTTCGGTCTCGAAACGAATCGCACATAATCCTTGACTAGGCATAGAAAGTGCCCGAAATTGTTTTTACTGTTTTGGAAGTGTATTTTTTTTATTTGTGTTGCATTTTAAAAACATGACTTTGTATTCAAGATTTCAGGATTGACCAAGGCACATTAAAAATTGTAGATATGACAGCTCGTACTTACAAGGTCTTTTTAAAGAAATTTGGCACAGTCGTCATCATTTATCCGGAATTACAAAACTAAATATTTAATTCTAATTAATGTACAAACCTGAATATCTTGAAGTGAACATTCTAGATTCACGTACATGTTCACTTCATTTGTACTTGCCAATGGTCTTCAACAATAAAAATTGCCACATTCCAATCAAATATTGAAATAATAGAGTGAAAATTTGCTCATATGTCCGTATTCGTTGTGATTTGTGTTTTCGTACAGAAAATTTGCTCATATGTCCGTATTCGTTGTGATTTGTGTTTTCGTACATTCTGTTTACTCGATCACTCTGGATTTCCAGTTCTGCTGTAACAGTCGGCTGTGAATTTAATTTAGACAGTGAAAGTACTGTACAAAGTTTGGTTTTGGGCATCCCAGTGAAGCGAGAGTTTGGTGCGTTGCAAAAAATGAGAATAAAGCGCCCAGGTGTACAAATCGAGTGGAATCTGTACAGGGAATTGAAAACTTGCGTTCCTCGTCAGTTAGAAATTGGGTGTATATCTCATGTTACATTTGTCTTGTTTCAAAATTTGACTTTGCGTCATACTAATTACTTAGCTATGTAGCTTACTGTTACTACTACCATAATCATCACTATCTACGAGTACTAATGCTACTACTTAATACTATTACTACTGCGCCTACTACTACTACTACTACTACTACTACTACTACTACTACTACTACTACTACTACTACTACTACTACTACTACCACCACCACCATCATCATCACTACAAGTTTACCTACTGGAGTAAGCTTTAATGTGATTTGGTACTTTAACTGTGGATACTGGAATAACAATAATATTAACAAGAAGTACAGTACAGTATATACATTTCCATTGTTGTACTTCTTGAAATTGAAATTTTAGATTCTAACTAAATGAGGACCTTCTAATTAATTATGCACCCATACGCATTTTTTAAAATATATATTGTTTCATATAGTACGTACATATTAATGAGTAATATATACGCCTAAAAGTTATGTGTCGGTCCTTAAAATGGTCTTAAGTGATCCATTATAACGCTGTAAAAATTACAATAAATTATGGCTATAACTTTTTTACATCTGCAGTTTTGAGTTTCAATATTGGGAGATTTATTAATGATTTTCCATGCTTTCCCATGCAGATCCTCAATTTTATGACTGACTGCACAAAAGTATCTTACTTTTACGTCTTCTATCACAATGTCAGAAAATAAAAATATACTTATTCGCATTTTGTTTGTGATTATTTTCTTTTATGACCAGTGAAAAGTTTTAATCACAAGTAGATGATATACACCTGCAGGATTCTAGTGAAGCTACAAGGTGATGGATACGTTTGTTTTCATATAACTGTAACTTTTATGCGAATAAATTTCACATTTAATGTTAAAAGTAATTTTTTCGTCATTTTTTTCCTCTCCGAGAACCGTGCCCAGCATTCCACACCGTCCTCCGTAACAACGCAACCCTGGGCGAGGTAATCGGTGCCTCTTATTATATTTCACGGAACAGTAATTTAGAATTATCATTATCATTCAAATCGGATTTAAAATTCTACCCTTTTAAACTTTTGAAAAAAAGTCGGGGAGAGAGAGAAGAGGCTGGTATAAATAAATAAAGCATAAAGTGGATCGAGGGTGAAATAAAATCCTGTTGGTGGGGGATGCCTAGCATGCAGGGTGAGGGTAGAATGAGACGGGTGGACATGTGAAAAATGAAGCAGCCCGGGTAGTATTTTTCGTGTTACAACGGCTGTGTCCCCCTTCCCTTCTCTCACCCTCTCACCCAACCCACTAACAAAAAAAATCCTATTTTCCCCTTTTATCGTAATGGGCCCAGTCAGTGTTCTCTGCTGCGTTTGAAACCGCGAAACGCGATGTGGTTTTTCGGGTCCCGAGCCCCGTACAGTGGCAAACAAGCGAAGCCCGAGTACAGGCATGACAGAATGTTAACAAATTTCTCTTGTTTTTATGCGCTGGATTCAACAGGGAATGCAAGGATGGATTTAACATTTCTCTCAGAGAAGTGCCACCTACCCTTATCCCTGATAAATTATGCGTCTTTTCGATTAGATTGGGAAATATAATAGATGAAGTTCGTTTACTTTTATTTGCATGAAAAATTGAATTCGAACTTAATAAACTAGGTTATCTCAGATATTAGGATGATTACACACCGCAGAAGTACGGGTTCGATCCCATGTAGAGGAACGTAGAATCCGAAATACAGTAGTAGTTAACGAATCTGTAGATTCGTCTCTCTCTCTCTCTCTCTCTCTCTCTCTCTCTCTCTCTCTCTCTCTCTCTCTCTGCCTTAACTCTTGAAAAGGGTCAGAGTTTTGACAACTGCTTCCCCTCTCCCCTCATTTAAATTCTGTGAAGACTTAACGAATTTATTAACCTCTTCTTTCTAACCACAGTTTATTTTATTCTCTTATTGTTAAGTAACTTTTGTAACAATATGGAGATTTACTGGCACACTCTGTCTCTTATTTAATAACATATTACTTTTGGAAGTACTTTAAATACTGCTGCTGTTATTTTCTACTCTGTATTATTATTGCTACTGCTACTACTACTACTACTACTACTACTACTACTACTACTACTACTACTACTACTGCTACTACTACTGCTCGAGATATTATTCCTCCCCTTTTAACCTTAACATTTTAATGAGCCGGGCATACTGACATTCTTCTCTTCCATCTCGTATCCTGTATATTCCTTCTTCCCTTTCTCTTTTAGTCCTAAATTTGAAATAACTCAGGAGTCTATTGAGTGGTCTCTCTGCTCTCTCTTAGCCGTATCTTCTATTAAGTAAGTGGGGAATTACTCTCTCACTAAGTAGGCATATTTGCCAGGGATTTTTTCTAACCATATAGTAGAGATTTCTTTTCCATTGCATTTACTCGGAGCTCAGCCAGTACTCCTGCAAACTTAAAAACTGTCCATTGTTAGTTCCATGTCCTATTCGCAAAATAGTGTTTCGAAGTCATTAATCATTCCGCCCTTAATAGGGATTAGATGCGTCTATCTTGTCTTGTATTTCTTCTGTGTTATCTTAAGCAATAATTTTGTGCAGTGCTGCTGACTAGTGACTATAAGAGTATCATCATCATCATCATCACCATCATCATCATCATCATCATCATCATCATCATCACTGGCATGACTATACCAGTATAATCAGGAATTACCGCCGCTCTCATAGTATCAGCTACTAACAAGTTATTTCGCGTAGAAGGAATTTGTGATAGTAAGGTGGTATTTTGTGATATAAAGCCAAGGATTCTCCTGTGTTTACCTGACATTCGCTTTCCAGTTGGAGAAAATCTCTGAAAAAATTCAGTCATATAATCAGCCCAAACGAGAATCGAACTCATTGCCGAGCGCAGCCCCGGATCAGTAGGCAAACACGCTATGCCGGTGGCTCTTGGTTTATTCTCACGTGGGGGCAAATGAGAAAGGAAGCTCAGCCCTTCGAAGTGGTGCTGAAATAGTAAAATGCGGAGTAGCCTATCTGGTGACACCAATTAGTGGATCAAGAATAAATATAAACGAATAAACATACGTCAGTTTCAAATTGTGTCGAATAGTGGGAGTTAAACTAAAGTCGATAGTTTTCTTGTTCGTGGCGTGCGGGACCCGTATGCATATTGAGATATCTTGTTATTGAAATATCTGTTGTGTGCAAGTATATCGTAGTTACGTGTAGAGAACAGTACCTGAAATATGCCTTCGCGTCGTACTTTTAATTCATATTAATCCTGCCATCCATAATTGTATACACAGACGCCGCAGAATACAGCGCGAGATGAAAAAATATTACCTACATACAGTGATGAACGAAAGATCAATAAATAAATGGAGAGGGATGGAATGAGGTTTTGGTGGGAAATGTGTACAATCTGGTGACAGGGTTACTGTGGAATGGAACGAGTAGACCTGTGAAATATGAAGCAGCTCTTGTATTTTTCGTGTTACAAAGGCAGTACCCCAACTCCTGCGCAGTACCCTAACAAAAATATCCAATTTTCCCCTTTTATAGTAATGGGCCTAGTCAGTATACTCTGCTGTGTTCAAAACCGCGAAATGCGGTGTGGCTTTTTTTGGAGAGGAGGAAAAGGGGGGAGGGGGTCCCGAGCCCCGCACGGCAGCCAACGAGCTAGACGAGCGTACAGGCATGACAAATGTTAACGAATTTACATGTTCGTTTGAAATTTCATCTGTTTAAATTACTGTTTGTGCTTAGATTTAACGAGAACTTCAGTAATAAAGCTTAAGAAATGAAATCATTAGTTATGTACGGTTTCTTGGACATGTTAATATCTTGCGCACATGGCCTACGAATAAGCTTGTAACCTTTGAAGTGAGAAGTAACCTCAGCTTTCTTGCAATTCTCTGGTAGTGTGAAGAGTGAATTCATTCATTCATTACCCAGTGCCAGGTCCTTCACTGCAAACCCAGAATTATCCAGTCTTCCCTCTTTTCCACCTTCCTCTTAGACTCCGCATACGATCAATATATCTTAATGTTATATACCATCTGATATCTCATTTTGCCCCGATGTTTTTCCCTTTCATCATTCCTTGCAGTACAGTCTTCACTAGGCAATTTCTTGTTAGTCAGTGACCGACCCAATTTCTTTTTCTTTTCCTGCTCAGTTTCATTATCATTTTTCCTTCTCTCACTTTTTCTATCACAGCTTAATTTCACACTCTCCATAGACAAAACTCACTACAATATAATATTGATGATAGACTATTGTTAAAAAAAAATTGACAGGGACCGGTAATATCATGGTACCGACGTAAATAGCTGGTGTCGGTTATACATTTGCATAACACTCGTACATAAAGTAGGCCACTGTATTTAGTAAAATAACACGTATCTGCCGTACCGAAGTTTATGTACAAAAGTAATATAAATCGTGTAAAATTCATCGAAGTTTTACACGAAAATAAACATGAAATATATATTTCATTCTGTGTTCTTTCCCTAAAATTAGTGAAAAAATGAACCATTTAAATTGCTATTTCATAAGAATGTCAACAAAATATTTTTAAAATTTGCTCTCAATGCGCCAGATTTTTGACAAGAATACCTGCCGCCCTCTTTTCCTTCAATTTTAACTTCTCTATTTAAGGTAAAAACGGAGAAGAATCTCGCATTTTAACAGGAACAGTGATATGGGATGAAATACCAGCACTCGTATGCTTTGGCATGTGCGACATTTAGTAGATTCTTGAACTTTGTGTTACGCTAGTGGAGGAGGTACAAACGGGAAAAAAAATGTGTAACAGGAAGCATTGACGTCATGCAGTGAGAAGATACCAGCGCATCTGCAGTATTGTTGCTGTCGGCTGTAGTCACGCAATCAGTAGAATTTAAAAATCCCTGGCCATTTTTTTTTCTGAATGATAAAATGCATAAAATATTTTTTGGCACGTGATATAACAAGGTAAGATGTTCTCCTCCTCCTCGTCCTCCTCCTCCTCTTAATCATGGGTAGGAGTTTTCATTATTTATATATTTTGTGAAGAACATCTTTTCGTAACTTATTCGATCCACATATTTCAAGGTTTCTCAGATCAGTTCTAATTTTAAATGTTAAACATTTATAAGCCTACATATTGGTCACCTTTCAAGGCCAACCTTCTGCGATATACAGTAGGCTATAAGGACATTATACGACCTTTAGCAAAACTGATTCTCAAAACTAAGGCGAAATCTTTGGTCAGCATTTTCTTATAATTTTTTTAAATTCTGCAATTTCTTTTAGTACGTTTTACTTCTAATTTAATACCACTCGTCTTGCAGGCGTGTTCCTAGATATATTAATTCACTTCCTCTGCCACCTCCGTTAGTACTATAAAATTTAACGAGATGACGTGATTAATGTGAATATTACCATGTGAATACCTGGCCACTTATTATCACCTCTTGGAGCTTGTGCGAAAATAACTTATTCGAAAGGCAGTTGTTGCTGACTTTTTGCCAGGGAAACAGGCAAATTTTGTTCATTCACGAAGATTGAATGTCCTTCGGCCTGATTTAATTTGGAAGGAGTTATAGGCTACAGTTGATTTTTTTTAAGAATGTACGAGAAAAATGCCTTAGTAATTATCAGGTTTATTTTCATGGGAAAATTACGTTTCTGGAACGGAGTACAAATCTGACATGTATGAAGCACAGTTATCTAGTAGATCACTGTCTGTGAAGAAGTAATCCAATTACACGATATCACTCATAGGCTAAGCGGCACACTCGTTCAAATTTTGTTCAAAGTAAACGCAGAGTAAGTAGCCTATTCTAGACTCAGCTTTTTATTTTGTTTGTAAAGATCATAAATTATTTAAGGAAATTGATAATTTGGAGCATACTATGTCAGTAACCTACGCTTGACAGATATTATGGTTTTCTCTATTATGTAAAGTCTCCCCTTCTGTGATTGATCCAACCTTTCGTGTCTTCCAATACACCTGCTCCAAAATGTTATTTTCTTATTAACCCTAACAATACAATCTTTTTATTTGTGGCTTGGCTAGGAAACTTTTATTGTGTGTTTAGGTGAAAAAAGAAAAAAAGTTGCTAAGGAGGGTCTCCTTCCTACACTTTTGAACATCCAGTGATACTTAGCTTTTCTCCCTTACACTGTCGGAATTACTTTATACATATTAGCCTACTGTTACAAAAAAAAAAGAAACGCGTATGTAAGAAACATTTGTTTATTTGAATTGCCATATATCCATTAGGCGATCTCTTTGATTTCCATTATTGTTTGCGTTCTTTTACTTTAACACCATGCGGACAATCTCATAGATGCTTTCAATTTTTGTCCCTTTCTGCTAGCGAAGTATTCAGTATGAATGAGAGAACACATTTTTACAAATTCGATAGTCCTGGGGAGGAATTGAGCCCATAGAGTAATAGTGCAGTTGTCCTACCCACTGATCAATCATATGCTAATGGTTATAAAGCTCTTCGTAAATCTGTAGTTTATGGTGGTTCTTTTCTGGGCCGACCGAATGAATGTTCTTGCGCAGAATGAGTACCGCTATCTCCTTTTGCGGGTTGAAAGGAGTTATTATGTCCTGATCGTTTCGTGCGCCAATATAACAAATATACAGTAATTCACTGTAACATCATTCATGGAAATATCTAATGTAGACCTACAAAGTAGCATTGGTCGAAATGTCACAATTGGCCAACAGAAGTTTTGGGCGGATTTGAGAACAATAGACTTTGACCGCTTTCCGAGGACTGGACTCGGGTTGGATCTTTGCACATAGACTTACGTTGGCCCATATACATTATGAAATGATTGTCCAAGTCCGGCAAGTAACCTGGATTATATTCATGAATCTGATGCTGAAGCTGAAAAGTGGGTCATCCTGCTTCAGCCGAGCCCGGAGCCCCAAACCCTTCCTATATTAACATCAGAAACCCGTATTACCCGCCAGCCTTATTTAACTGTTGAGGATATGAGGGGAAGATGGAGAGTGTTGGTGGTATGATAGAGGAAAACGGGATTACAGCCGATAAAAATCCTGGCCGCCAGGATGGAAGCAACAGGACATTAGCGCTTGAGCTAAAGACGCGGCGAGGACAGAGCATTCAGAAGAGTTGAGAGAAGTGATCACAAACCTTTTTAGTGGATACGCAGCACAAGGAGAAATCTTACCTGGTTGTAGAAATTGTTTTCTGCTCTCAGATTGCAGTTGTTAATATTTATGGAGATTGGTGCCCTGCCTTTCCATTTCACGTGTTCTGAATGACTACTCGCTCAAAGCATACTAGTGTCAGACGTTGCGTTCCAGTTACCGTCCTTCGGTTAACTTTTGGCGGACATTGCTTAATAAGGGTGAAGGGGAGATTTGAATTTTAAAAATGTATAATTTCTCTGCTTTTAATGGTTCATTGGACTTCTATACGTTTCAGCGATGGCATTATGAATGCATGTATGAGAATGCAAAAACAAACTTCCACTTTGATTCGTACTTTTGGTACGGACCGTGGTGGCAAGACTTATGGGGGCAATTGTACAACACATAAAAAGAGTGAAAGAGAAAGAGTGTGCTTCCAACATAGCAGCAAATTGTAATGGGCTTGTTTGGAAACTAGAACCGAGTTGGAAGGGCGCGCAATGCGCGGTTTTTGGCTAGTAGAAATCGGAGCAGAGATGGACGCCATGCAACCGACCACACAAGCCCGTCGCCATAGCAACTCGCGGCTTCTGAAATGTTTTTGTACTCTTTTTTTCCTCCCTCTCTCTCTCTCTCTCTCTCTCTCTCTCTCTCTCGTATTTATGTGGAAGCAGAGGTTAAAAAGTTAAGCTACGCAGTGAGTCCACTCGGTAGGGTTCCATCATATACTAATTGAAACGTTGTTTTTTTTAATGCTGTATTTTTGTTTAACCACTCTCAAACGCATATACACGAAATCAATTTTATACTTGTTAGTGTAGCATGCCCTTTTACTGTTTATGTATGGAATGGGGGTACTATACGGATTACTAACTGTTCGGTCTTCCGTTCAACATCAGAGCAACTTTTTCGACAGTAATTGGCGAATTGTTGTACCTCATAATTCAACTAGCTATAGTATGAGTATTAGAGACGAGTATGTCATACAGTCTAAGCCTACATAAAATGATGGACGTTATATAGATGTGGTCAACATATTCTGATAATTGGATGCTGGCACAAGCTACAAAAAATGAGTAAAGCGACCACAAAGTATATATACGCGAGTATAACATTAATTGTTCGCATTAGTAATGTGAGCTCTTTTTCGTCGGCGATGAGTTATTTCGATATTGTTGACCTCTTGGTTGTGTGCGTTCTGCAAGCGTTTCCCAGTCTGTCTCTGTATAATGCAATATTGATATATTAAAACAGAGAATAAATATTAATATACGAAATATATAGTTTCGTGTGGAATATCTCTTATATTAGTTGAATACTGCTGAAACTATGGTCTCACGTTGTAGGCTGGTGGACCTTAATATAGGCAAACAAAACTCTTGTGTTTAAATTAACATTATTTAAGTCGAAATCGTTAAAAAGAAACTAGCAGTGTTCAAGGAATATATTTCATGTAATTAATAAGCTTAAACACACAAATAAGAAACGCAAATGAAAATATTATTGTTAGAAATTTTAGGATCTTTTTGCACCTTGCCATATGCAGTGTTTCGAATCTAATTTTCTGTTTACTTTATCACGAAGGTACAAAAAGGGGGAATCTGGGTATTGGGGAATAGATTTCGTTAACATCCAACAGATAGGTTTCCATACGTTACTGGTCCGAAACTTGGTATATGATTCCGCACCCACGGCAGGATGAAAGAACCGGAAATTATATTAGTAAAGATCTCACTGTACTCATATTGACGTCTGGTTTGGACTGTTGTGCCATAAGTATACAGATCTTTGATAAATAGAAACATCAGAAATGACTATTCTTAAGAGTTCTTCAAAGCAGATCGAATAAACAGTAAACATGTCTATGATGTAACAGAAAATAATAATTGATTGTAAAAATATGTGCGCAGTGTGCGTATATTCTGAATTTCCAAGAATATCGAGGATATCGAGGTGCAGATGGTGAAGCAACATGCAATCATAGCCTAATGCTAGAAAGTTATAAGAAATCATTTATCGTGGATTTTACAATGGTCAGTATAGGCCATCGTATTACGATATTTTATTAAACTTTATGATTCTTAAAAAAAAAAAAAAAAAAAAAAAAGTGACACGCTTCGTAAGCCTATGAACTATAATTTACGCAGTTCTACGGACTTTTACTGCTAGAAATTAATCTTCTTCGGTACGGGTATTGCACTTTTAATTCCATTTGAGTAAGCGAATTGTCATTATCGGAAAATAACAGCATAATGCATTGCACCCATACACCATGAAGGTATGTTGTGGCCTACTGTCTGTGTCTGCACACCTTGTAAAGAGAGATTCTTCCTAAGCTATGCAACGAATTTTGTTCATATTCAGTATGTGGTAATAAATTCATCTAATACTGATGCATATGAAATGTGATATTTTTACTTCAATTGAAATATTGCATGATTTAAAAATAAAACAAAATGGGATTTATTAAAAATCAGCTACAACAATTTTAATGTGGGATTTATTCCTTCCAGAAATTCCAAATGAAGAAGTGTATAATTAGTGCCAAAAACATTGCTTCTATGAGAATTATGTACAGAATTAAGCCTCTAATTGAAAACTTTGAGACAAATTTTTCGCCTTTGAATTGTATTAAAATTTACATAACTCGATAGCCGTTTCGTACATAGAGGAAGAAGCGTAATAAATAGTTACAGACTCTTGTGACCTATTTTACATTTTAACATTTCTTTATAGTATTAATATCCATAAACTCAAATTATTATTTCCTTTGCTCTTCTGCGGAACTATGCGTTGTTGTGCCTTGCTCTACAGTTGCAAGCGTGGAGTCGCGCGTGAACCCCACGTCGCCTGAGTCAGTCACACTCACACACACACACACACACACACACACACACACACACACACACACACACACACACACACACACACACACACACACACATATATATACGTGTATATGTGTGTATATATATGTATATATATATATATATATATATATATATATATATATATATATATATATATATATATATATATATATATATATTAGAGATTTAGATTTTCACGATGATTGTTTTTAGAATGGTGTGATTTTACTGTTTGCGCTAATGAGACACAACGGATCTAAAAGTAGATGACCCTTGGGGTGACCGACTGTAACTCTTAAGCGTGGAAGATATAATTATTACGTCTCAACACACAGTTTGAAATTGCTAATTCTTCTTGTGTAGGGCCTATATATTCTATAATGTTGAAAATCAAGAAAACCACGTTTAAGGTGAATCCTTTCCAATGTTATGAAGTCCCTCGCTGTATAATGTTATCAAAATAACATGCTGACAAACCGCAATTAGTACAATTGATGAAGGGATGACAAACGCAACGAACTGGCAACACGAACGGGATGCGGGCTCGGGATCCTCGCTGTGCTGTTCACCTCAGGCTTCAATTGTTGTGGTCCCTGTGTAATTGAATTGATTTCGCAGTGAGAGTTGGAATAGACAGATCAACGCACAGAAGTACAGAATTTCAATATGTGTCCATTAAAAATTTATGATGGGACGAAATCTCCATTTAACTATATGGTTTCTTATTGATACGGTATAACTGTTCAATTCTTAAAAGCAAATGATTAGAAGCGTTTTAATAAAAATGTTGCTTTTTAAAACTACAATCGGTGCCCAGAAATGTTCAAGAAATAATTTGATAATCGTAATTAGTAGACTTCGGATTTTAGGTAAAAAGCTATTTTAATCCTTAAAAGATAAGCTCATAAAAACTTGCAAGTACACGTTTCATATGAAACTATGCCTAAAATTGGTATTTAAAGCACCTAAAAATGCCCATTTTGACGACAAATAGGTCAAAACACCCATTCTTATTTCGAAAATTTGTATTTTAAATTCCAAATATGTTCCTGGTTCTGTTGGAAATAAAGTACGGGATAAACTGGAGCAAGTTCTGTAGAGAAATGTATGTAGGTCTGAAGGACCTGCGTACTGCTTCATATATCCTAGCAGGGAAGAACACGGATTTACAGCGTAACATTCCTGTCCAACTAGTGTCAAAATTGAAATACGCTATTATTTAGTTTATGTATAACTAGTTAGATATTTGTTGTGCTTGTACTTTTAGTAGTAATGGTGGTAACGGTGTATAAGCATTTAAAATTATTAAATTCTAGAAGTTAATTCCTAATGATTTGGAACATGTTTTTAAAGAAAACATTTTTTTTTTGTTAGAGCCTATTTTCAATTCTTTAGAGACTATTTACTACACTTTTAAGCCTATTTTAGGCACCTAAAATTACATTTTAACGACCTAAAAATCCGTACCCTAGTAATTAGTGCAAGACTATCGTCATATTTGCAAATTAAGTCAGCATTTGTTCCAACTGATCAAAATTAAGAGGGTCAGAAGCAAAGGAGTATAAGTGCACTTAAGTTATTTATTTTGTGAGAGTGTGTGGTTGAAAGTACTTAGGATTTCATAAATTCCGTGAAATTTTTTATTTGAATTTTAGTGTGTACACTATTCCTTCTCCACTAAAATTTTAAATCCTCTTGGATGAACTTTAACTCAAGGTCTTAAAAATGTCACTTCTACCCCTTTGCTTCTGATCCCCTCAATTGAAAGTGCTGTATTCGTATGTTAGATTCTCGTGTTGCACATTGACTTTAGTGGTGACCTTTTCTTGGGAGAAATGTCAGCACTTATAGAGATGTCCACACCAACAGGAGGCGTAAACACCGGTAATATCTCTTTGGGGAAAGTAAACATAGATCCGGTCATATCCTCGTATCCGGCATTTGACTGTGAAAGACGACTGATACCGAAAACCAAAATATTTTAAGAAAATCCACTCCATAATTGCTTTGAAATACATCTTGTAAGAGAAATCTTCAGCTCCAATAAATACATTGGCCCGCTATTAAATTTATTGGTGAAGTATAGAATTAGTCAGTTAAGGCGAGGAGGTTGGTAATTTTGCCTGACACAGAGTTCTTTTATGGCTGTACATTTGAGGCATCGTACTTGTTATGCTTCACTTCCTTAATAAACTATGCTAACGATTTTAGGGTCCTTCGAAAATTCGTCTCCCTCTATAGGATCTTAAAGCGCGAACTTAAGATTAAAGTCTATCATTTGACTGAAAGAAACGATTGTGTTTTGTCTTTGATCACATCACGTAATTAAGAATATAACATTACCTACGGTAATTAGGAATATACCATTAATTACGTACGATCGTTTGCTGTATTGTACCATTTACTGCATATACACATCAATATTGAAGAATTTAATTACGCAAAGCTTCCTTCTTAATTGCTCGGATCATCTTACTGAATTGCTTGATCAATCTGTTTTTGAAGTAGCTTTAAATTGATAAGCTATTTTTCAGTATTACTGCTTTTATGCGCTATTGTACAACGCATCTTTAACGCATTGGCATAGATGATCTTATTCTGTTGATTGTGAGTTTTAATGAGCTAAGTCATTAAAGCCATTTTACTTGCTTAATAGGGACATAATTATTCTTAATTAATAATTTTGTTTTATGTTAATGTATTTAAGATAATTGTGGCTGCATAAAATATCCATAGTTAAATTGATAGATTTGCATTTTAGACGCATGCACTTGGAGATATGAATATTATTATATCGTAAAAAGCTTAAAACAAGCCTTGGTATGCAATAAATTTTGACATTTTCATCACATTAACTTTACTTAAACACTTGCTTTAAAGGGTAATGGTTTAATGAAGAGAATTTTATTAATAAACGTGGGATGTGTGAATTGTTCGCTTTTATAGTTAAGGGCTTTATGAAGGAATACGCAGTTCAATAATTTTATTTGAAGTCCCATAACAAATATATTAAGCCTATTCCTTCACTTAGTTCAACTTATCTTAAGTGACCACAATTGGGAGCAATTGGGTTGATATTTTAAAATATTTTTTACAAATTAGCTCTTAGTATACTAACTTCATTAACAAAGTATTCATTTCAAATGAATGTGATTCATGAAACTTAATTATTTTCTTACGTTTAGATACAGAAGGTCCTTATGAGCTGAGTTTTTGTCAAAAGAAATTGCGTTGTAGTCTTGGTAGTGTCATTGAAAAAGTGTCGAAACAACTGGCTTAAATGTTTTAACTGTTATACTTATGTAACAGAAATATATTCACAGTGTCGTCAAAGAAAAATTATATGATTGGTGTGAATGCTGTAATGCGCTCATGATGTGTTGCAAGAAAAGAAACCGGTAAGTAAGTTATTATATTCGTAATTGTCGTTACCTAACGAATCTTTATATAGATTAATAGACCGCTATAGCGACATTTAATGAACTCTTAGTTATCGTTACACTTAGCTCTGTCGAGCGAGCCAACGACGCCGACTGTAGTCACTTGCACAACTTCTACAACACATGGCACCACCATACGTGCCCAATGTGATTGCTAAATATCCATAAACGTATCATTCCATAGAATAGACTAAACCACATAAGAAATCAATATTTTAATAAATTTGTGTCAGATTAGATCTGGTAATAAAGCAGCCCTGAAAACTGGCCGACCGTCTTTGAACATGGAGTTATCACACTTCGGCTATTAGAAGACTGCATCGTCTTACCGTAGTTAGTCGTCAGTATTAATAAGCGAGTGAATAACTTCATTTTTTTCTCGTAAATATACGTTTTTTCTTCATATTTATACGACGAATTAAAATTTGATATTTGTAGATAAGTATGCTTATAGGGTGTTGGTAAATAACACAAATTATTTTGACAGGTTGTAGTTAAAATCACTGCGAACAGAAAACTCCTGTGCAAATTTTGTTACTGTAACGATCTGTCCAGTAATAGCAGCATATCGAGGCCATATTTTTTTGTAATTAATGTAGCATTTAAACGCCTGCAAGATTAGGTTACCTGCAGAGAGGAATTATGCTCATTAGCCTTCTGATCTTCAATGTCAACCGTTCTCAGATCGTTTACCTGGAAGATAACATGAGAGAAATATTAAAGCTGAAAATAATTTTTACGCTTTATGAAAAGGGTACGAAATATGCAATAAAGCATGAGTTTTTAATTTCATTGTCCTGCATTACTTACTTGCATTTACTTCCCTTACTCACAATGTTTGGATACGTTGATAGCCGCATATCTTTGTATTGAGATTCTTACATATCTCTTCATTTTGTTTTTATACAACACTTATCCCGCAATTCATTTCATATTCGGTATTTATTGGCCTAATTTCCTCCACCATAAACTTTTTAGGACATAGTTTTCAGAATTTTATTTCCGTCACGTAATTTAACTTGTACATAAAAAAAGCCTCTTTCAAGAGCTTCTTTCGTGAAGATTCAAAGTATAATAGCCTATATGGAGAACCCAAGGCGTCATTATCCATCCTCTCTACTGTGAGAAACGATGATGACCTGGAACAATTGAATTTGTTGCATGGCTCAATGAAATTAATTTTGATAGGAACATTTTACACACGAGGTTTAATACTAATGTTTGTTTTATGAGAGTAGAGTCCGAAGTTAATAAAGGTCTGGTTACCGGCATTACAGGAACAAAGGAAAGCCTGAGAACCATTCATAATACTTAGATTGCGATTATACTGTATGTACTGTGTGTGTATATATAGGCCTATGTATATATATATGCAATTAAATACAATTTAATACCAAAATTTCAATTAATAAATCCAATAAAAATTTAAATTTAATCAAATCCATCAAATCATAGATTGCATCTTGACCTGAAATAATGTATGAAAAGAAATCAAGAAAATTATTAAACTCTAAAAAGATTTTCATAATGAAAATATATTAAAAGGTAAGTATTCCCTATTTTTGGTTTACAATATTAATATTGTTAAACCAGATATAAGTAAAAGAAAAATATTTAATCTCTCACTGAAAACAACTCGAAATGGAATTAATAAAAAAAATCCCTGCAGTATGGTATATCTAATTTCGATTGTTTGATGTTATGCCGGGTTTATTCCCCTTATTTCGTGGTCTTATAATTCTCGCCTCCGAATATTAAGAAAAAAAAATGGCAAGATAGGTATCCCATTTCTATTACGTATAATCTTCATATGGTTTCATTTTTGTTTTATCGCTGTTTGTAAAACTGCAAAAGAATTTTTTACACATTAACACAATAGCATTATGTATGAGATTCCCTTCCGTAAGTATTAACCTCGGAGCATAAGCCAACTGGCCTCGTAATTGAATGAACAATCCTGCCAGGTGACCGGTTACGGTTCACGGTACTGAAATTACATGGCTTTTCCTCTCAGTTATGAAATATGGAGGTTTTTATTGTTATTGGAACGTGACCACTGATGTCGAGTATTCGCAAATGTCCCTAGAGCGAATTTTCTTTTTGAAGGGAGATCTCCCAATTTGTCGCAGACTAATACCACTTCCGGTGTGAACGCAGGGAAAAGGACGCAACAACCGAAACGGAAGCTTAATGATAGTATTCTATGATGTAACGCATTAGTTCTGTTGTATAGTCTGAATCGTTACAAAATAGATGAATACTGTTGTACAGAGCTCACCGAAGCGAACAGATTTTGTTGTAGTTTACATTAAAAATATAGTTTATTTCAATTATATTATTTGATTGCTTTGGTCGTCCCTTCCAGATGACCTTGTGGTACCTGTGTCCACCCAGTTTCCCAGTCATTAATCCTCCTTCCTTTCCTCTGTCATAGCTGTAAGTATAACAGTGCGTAAAACATCGCTTCATTGCACATTTTATACCTTCATGCCTTGCTGAACAGTCGCTTTTGTATGCAATTCGTCAGTAGTTCCCCGTGCAATGAATGGAACGAGACATGTTTTGCTTGGAGTTAAATGCTCTTGCTTATGTCTAAGGTATTTATGAGAAATTTTCAAAACGCAGTAAAGTAGCAGTAATAATAATAATAATAATAATAATAATAATAATAATAATAATAATAATAAAAGGCTAATAATAAAGTAATTGTTTCACATTTAATAATTTCATAATAATTCAAAATAATATTCTTGAATATTTAACAGTGATCTTTGTTGTTAATAATGGTACTGCAAGACCTCTGGACTGATATTTTCCGTCTAGTTATAATCTATAGCTACTACCATCTAGTTATCCATCTGCATACCTACCTACCTGACTGTCTATATACAATAGCGCTCAAAAGTATTTTGTAGAAAGCATATGTCACAATTACATAAATACAAGTATTGAATAGAAAAAAATCCGGTGGATAATTGAAAACTATGTATTTCTAATCCATTTAATACGAAAATACTTTTAGTTTAAACAAAGTTATCTTGCGAAAAGAATAACTGAAAATTCTCCTGGACCAAAAGTAATTTGTAAGTCCAAGTATGTGATAATAAAACAAACATATTCTGGACTCTGAGAAAAAGAAATCAGTATTTCGTTGCATACCTCCGAACTTTGATCACAATAGCATATGTTTGGCATTGAATCCACAAGATTTTGCAATGACTCGAGTGGAAATTGTGACCATTCTTCCAATAAGGCAGCAAAGAACTGATCCTTATTTGAGTAACTTCTACGACGAACACGTCGATCCAATTCATTCCAGAGATGTTCAATATGATTAAGATCCGGACTCTAGCTTGGCAAAGAATTTTTTTTAATGGCCGGTAGTGTGTTTTGTATCATTCTCCTGCTGAAAAATCCAATTACGTGACATATTCTTCCTCTCATGTGGAACCATAGTCTTTTCTAAAATGTCACTATACATGCAACGATCCATATTCCCTTCTATTTGCACTAGAGAACTCCACTTCTGGAAAAACATCCCCGCACCAAGATGCTAACACCACCCTGCCTAATGGTCTGTGCCTGGTATTTCTTGTTGTCTCTTTGTTTTTTTGGTCGACGGTCGTACTGCACACCATCAGAAGGAAATAAATTAAATTTACTCTCATCACTCCATAACACCTTATACCAGTCTGTAGTGTTCCATGTTTGATTCATTTTTGCAAACTCTAACCTGGCCTTCCTAATTTTTGGATTATGAGTGATTTTCGTGATGGTTGTCTACCATTTAAATCACCAGATACTAGGCAACGTTTCACAGTAGAGACATGTAGGTTCAGTCCATGGTGCTGTTCTAGTTCATCCCTAATTTGTCGAGTCGATTTTCTTGGATCAGCAACCAACTGCTTACAAATCATTCTGTCCTTCCTCACTATTGTTTTTCGAGGACGAAGGACGTTGGCTTATTGTCTACTGACCCTTCTTGTTTTTGCCGTCGACTACACATACTTATGAGTAGAGAGAGCATTTGGCGTACGTAAACCGTAGAGTTAACTGCTACATGCACTATATCGTAATGTATTAGGGAGCAAGGAAGGGAGAGGAGGGAATGTCATCGTGTCGCTACATTAACGACTGGAGTACAGTTCCTGCAGCAAATTATCTTTACTATTCAGTAATTTCACTTTATAATATTAAATAACTTATTGTTTATATTGTACATTTAATTACAACATAGAAAATATAGTAATTTACTTTGTACTACTTTGCTCTTCTTCATGACTACATTTGTTACAGTGCACGACAATATACATTAAGCTTTCAGAGGTGAACTTGGTACGATATTCCGTGAAGCAGCGTTTATACTGATTGTGAGAAAATCTTCTTTCCACATCACATGATGTGATTGGGGCAAACTTGAAATATGCTATGTTATTATTTCCATTTGTTTAGTTCCTTGATAGTTTGTCCCTCATATCACACATTACGGAATAACCTGTATTTTTGTTAGGACATTTTTCAACCTTTGTTATACTCACCAATCCCTCCCGTCAGTGACTGTGCTAGTTCTTCTACTAAGCTGATTGCTTCTTCCATGGTTAAATCGGAAGATTCTAATTGAGGACCGTTTTTGCAAAACTTGCTACTTGCAAAATTTACAAAATTGAGATTTTGATGAATTCGTTAACACCTCGTGACGTAATCAAAGCTCTCGGTATAATAAACTTGTGTCCACTGATAACGTAACCCATCTGCTCTCTATGCTTATGAGTATATTGTGATATACCGAAATCTTTAGGAGCGCTAGACTGCGGTTTTTCCTTCTTCAAAGCATTTAAAACAGCTTGATCTCACATCCACAGAGAATGCTGTTCCTTTTGTTTTGGAATGCTTGCAATGGTCTTTACAAATAAACAAGCACTGTCTAAATACCTAAACACCGATATTTAATGTACAGTATACCATGCCACCAAATCAAACCACAAAATACTTATGAGCTAATGAAATATGCATTTATATTGTTATTTTATGAACTTGCCTATTTGGTAGATACGTAGCCACAGCAACGTGACGCTACTCATAGAATGACACAGCTGTGTGCTTTGCGTTGTAACTGCATGCAAACAGCCTGACAACATGCAACCTTAACTGCAAAATACTTTTTAGCGCTACTGAATAAATTTATATAAAATGTGTACTTTATGAATATTTTGTTGTATAAACATCTAATGGATTTCTTCATTTTCTTCGACATTTTTATAGAATGTCGAGAAAATGTAGTATGTAGAACAATTTCTATCTTAAAGTTTTTTCTTTCGAGCAAATGTTTAACAAAACGGGAAATATTTCTATTCGAAACCTTATTGTCTTATGTCATCCTCAAAATTGATAACAAGAATTTCACATTTTAAATCGCTAAACAGAAAAGCTAACGTTGAGCATGTGACGATAATGTCATTCGCCCTCATTCATTACAGTTCAGTATTTAGCAGAAAGACTGGAAAATTGAGTAAAAATTGGACAGTGAAGATGATCTTCATAAAGATTACAGGAAGAGCATGTAGGAGATTCCGCAATGCCAATTCTGTCTAAAAGTTTATTGAAGTAATCATGGCCTGCAAATAAAGTGAATGTCGTCACTGCAGATTGTCGTGAAAGTTAAGTTATTAATTTACCTCCCTTAATTTTAATTTGCTTTAGAAACATTGTATTTTTTATTAAATTGTTATCTTCTGAACTGAACACAATATATATAGCAACGTACAAGCAGTTTCTTACATTACATATCCATTTAAACTGCGCAATCTTCACATAGGCTGTTTTTAAATCCTTTCTAGGACTAACCAGCACTCTCTTGCTGTTTGGTTTATAATAGGAACTTATTTTAGACAATCTGCAAATTTATTTTCAGAGGAGGGTATGTATAGGCTAAAATTTAAATTGGTAATTTTGTTCTGAGGACTAGGCGTAATAGATAGGAGTTGGAATGTTGAGATCTCTGATGAGCTGTACCACAGGTCAGTTTTTATGAGCATGGGAGTGTATGTGGGTGTGACGATGCAGTAGTCTGGGTGTTGAGGGCCACTCCATGAAACCGAACAAATGTTGTAAACCCCCCCCCCCCCACCCACTCCCTCACTCTCATCACGTCGGTCATCCACATTTTCACAATCCCAACTGTCCCTTGTACACTGTTATTCAAAATAAGGTTTTCTGTGGCAGGAGAGTGAGAGGGAAAGAGAGAGCAGAAAAAAAATAACTACTGGCCTGAATTAAAACCCCTCTGGAATAATCGAATCGATAAATGCAAATAACGAGGTAGTAAACGCTGTGGATGGAAGGGTGGAGAGAGAAGTTGTTGGTACTGCAGAGCGCCTGAAACATATGCAGTACATTCATAATTTGTGTCAACTGGGCTGCAGACCCTTCAGGCGATCCACTGTATAAATATACACAGCACGCACAATTTTATAACTGTTTTGAGGGTAGATTGATTTCTATATGGAGATTGTTTCGTAATATCAGCATTGCACGCATCCTATTCAAATGTTAGGTAAAATGTAATTATTTGGTATAGTTGGCTCAGAGTCAAAACATAGTTTGCTTTGTATGTTAAAAAAAGTGGAAAGGCCAAGATTACATTTCATGCTTTGAACAAGTAATTGTGTTAGGTTATTATAATTATGTACCTTCATATTGGTTAGTATTCTGCAGAAATAACCAAAACTCACACAATTCCGAATTTTTGAAATATGTTACAATAGTTTAATTTGAATCACACTGAAACAAATCTTTCTTCACAGTTTTTTTTTCTAGCACATACAAAATCAGAGAAATTCTGCAATGAAAAACGAATTGACAATACTGAATAATAGTATAAAAATGATGTTAATGTTAGGGTGTTTTTAGGTTTGGTTCTTTTCTCTGTGCAGGATATCATATGTTTATTTTAATCATTAAATATATCGCTTGGACACTTTAACTAGATTTTATTGTTTAAAATGTTATTGCTGTTTTCCATGCTGTATGTATTCAATTAATTACCAATAGCTGTATCGTGTTAAATGATTGTAGAATGGATTTTAACATTGATATGTTATTGGTTTTGTTTTAACAGTTCTGACTTCACAATGAACTATTGGATTCGAAGTGCGTTTGATCTTGTAAGGATATAGGTCTTCTTTCATACTTAAAACATTCTTGTCAAATTATGGTTTAAGAAACGTAATTCGCTTAACTTTCTTCATAGAAAGTTTGTAGTTTATTATGTTCAAAGATTTATCGTATTGCATTCAGATACGAACCCTTTTCCTTCCTCTTTCGCAGAAAGGTATGACTAAACGAGCTGTGTTTAAGTTGAAGCTCTGAAGCTCCAAATTCAATGCTGTCTGTATCGAAAAATAAGATTGAAATAAAACACACTAATGATTAGGTCTAATGCGCACTACATTATTCTGTTTTAATTAAAAAAGAGAAGTTAGTTTAGGGTATGTATATTTAGATATAAATAAAACGGTTGTTTTTTTCCTAACAATTCCGAATGAAGCCGATGAAGGACATCTTGAACGTAGACAGTACAGAGTATTCAAAATGTTATGTCTACATTGAGAGACGAAAGGGTCAGTATTTGCAGGAAACGTGCAAATCTTTCCGCGTCTTGCTCCTATTTTGTACGTTCTGTATAATAAAAATAATCTAGGCTTTAATACTAAGCCATATCGAAACTGGATAATTATTGTTGTTTAGTCAACTGTCCGATGGATTAAAATAGTTATCAAGTGTTTACTTAGTTTTCTGTGATTATTTGATTTCATTGTCTGGATATTGTTTCGATACAGTTGTGTTACTACGGCTGAAAATATAATTTTGTAAATAATTCATTACTTGAAGGCTATGTCTAATGGGGACAATGTGAATTTTAGTTTCTTCTTATAAACGACCGTTTCTCTCACCTAATGTATTGAAGTTACCTGTTTGAATCGACCTGTATAAAGGATTGGGTTTGTGAGGTAAAACTACCTAAGACGGAATTCGTTGTCTTCGAATATACGAATATTCGTATAGTGTTACATGAAGAGCAGAATTAAACCCGGTCCTTTTATTTGACCACATTAGATTAGATACACGTTTCAAGAAGTAAAAGTTAATGTCGGCTGTGAGTGTGAAATGTTTATTAGTTTTTTGTCTGGATTATCCGAAAAGGGCCACCAGAGTGATCTAGGGGTAGCGATCGGTATTCGGCCTTGTTAACCCGAATCCTGCTTCAGCTAATTACATATTTAGGTTTTCCCCAACTGAATGGTAATGCCTCGTAATCTTATGGCGAATTCTCGGGCTTATCTTGCCAATGTATTATCATTTATCACCAATTGCATCGACGCTAAATAACCGTCCAATTAATATAACGCCGTTAAATAACCAGTACTACCCGAGAAGTAGATGGAGGATGTATACGTGTAGAGGAAGAGAAAGATGAGAAAGTTCTGAAGTCCGTTAGAGAGAATGAGAAACTAAAGTCGAATGTAAAATACAGTCAACTCCGCTTGTATGAACGTTTAGAAACTCCGATATTTAGTTCACTATAACCGAAATGTCTTCCCTTAACCTGAATTGAGGATAGTGATAACAGACAAAATAGAGTAGCCAAAATATAATTGATTTTATTGTTGTAAAATCTTTCAATAAGAAATAAATAAATACAAAAATTGATCATTTTTACATTATTTTCCATCAACACTGAAATAATCAATTGCATGCAGGTGTTTGTTGTGTACTGTTTTCATTAGTATTGTTTCAAGATCTTTCTGTGCTTTTTCTACACTTGATTCCACATTTTTCAAACTGACAAGTATAGTTCGTACAATATCCTCGTGTATACTTTGGTGACTTCTTCGAACGCCTACTTATTACTTCCGACACAAACAACTTTGTCCATCCCCTTTCACATATTGCACAGTTGCCACATTCCTAGAGACCCTCGACCACTCAATGCCTGCTATTTCAATATATTCATAAATGTGGCAACTCTCCCTCCACGTAGAGATGAAGGGAAGATGTAAGTTTTCCAAACGAGGGTTTTGATTGATTATTAAGAGGTCAATACAAGATTTCTGTCGCAGTAAAGAAAAAGCATTTATTTATGACAACCAACTAGTAGGAGGCGGTAGGCAGTCAGTCGGTAAAGTCTTTTCTGTGAAATTGCACTCGAGGAAATTGAACGCACTATACAGCGCAAATAGTCACCTGCTATGCCTCATCTCAACACTCCTTCTCCCATTTACTATGTGTGTTCACAGCAGAGGTGGTCGCACTTGACCACGGACTTTCCTTGGGTCCTCCTTCATCCCGTCCCATTAAATCTGTGAGTAAAGAGATATTTGTGTGGGCCTGTTCATGGAGTTTTCCTGAGTCCTTATTCGCCCCTTCCCAGGTAGTACATGTTATCAAAATAACTCGGCTATAGAACCTGAACATGCGGAAAGGGTTGTTTGAAAAAGTTTTTGTGATATTACAATGAATTTTTTTTCTTGGAAGTTATACTCGTTCTGTTCACTGAAATCGAGAATGAGTTCACTAAAACCTAATTTTTTTTGTATATTTGCAGTGTTGACCTATATGGGTAGGAACCAATTATTTAATTTCACTATAGTCGAATGTTCGCTATAACAGACTTCAGTAAATACAGGGTTGACTATATTTTGCGTTGCTTGATAAAATAATAGATTTGGAATGAAACGTCGTTTAACTCTGCAGAAATAATAACATTTTGAAGAGTTTCCAAGAAATCCTGGTGTGGCATTTTAGGTTGTTTTTTGCTGCAGTAAACACAAGATGAGAATGTATGAAGTGGAAGGAACGGAAAAGCTTTGTTTTATCGCTAGTAATGAAATTAAATAGGAGAATTTATCTTATTGTGGCATAATTAAATTTGATTACGCGTGGTGTGAGCAGTTGAGTTTGTAGTGCTCCGAACGATTGTATTCTTCGTTTTGGAATGGTCGTTAATTGGTACCATAATTCTGAAGAACTTCCCCCGGTCATAAAATCCATTTTATATGAAAGTGGACTGCAAGCCGCTCTGTTCACTGGATTGCCAAGTTATAAAATATTACGTGTGGAGTTCACAAAGTACTTATCGGCGCTTGGTTATTCACATAAACGGTCTCGTCATCCGTCTTTCGTCTTTCAACAGCCGCCGCATTTTTCCGAGACTTTCATTTCATCGTCTACTTCGTCTGAGATAATTGCTGCCCTTGTGAAATAATGTTTATTGTTTCTGAAGTTTAGATTCTCGTTACTGTTTCTTTAACTCTGTATCCCGTTGAATTAAGGTCGTTATAGTTGTAACTTTTTGCATTTCATTTTCTCTTCTTGTCTTTGAGGCGTTGCAAATAAAAGACAACTTATCAAGTGCATTATGTATGTTTCAGAATCTTTTGGACTATTGGATTCAGTTAAATTTTCATAACATAATACAGCAAAAACATATTATTTTCTTCCAATCTGTACAGGTGAATGGCAACATAACTTATTAGAAAAATCTGATGTTAGTTCTCGTTGGTAAGTTAATTTCAGACTTTCATAGGGTTTTTGTGGTTAATTATGTAGGCCTATTTAGTATACTTAATGAGCTCTAATTAGGCTTTCTGAAGCTTCTGGCTACGTTAAAGAATAGGCGAGTGGAGGAAGGCGTACTGTTATAGATACACAGGATACTGATGGCACTAACCGTATTTAATTGGAATTCGAAATGACAAAAGTGATTTTATAATCTTGTATGAAAAGACATTTTAATAATACATCCAAGAGATACAGAGTGAGCAACTTAAAACCCGGCCCGCTGTAGGTCTATACAGCCACATGCGGAAAAGAATTGTAAACGAAAGAAAATTCTTTTGTTCCTGACTTTGATTTCTGACTTGATTCAACATATTTACCCTTACAAAATATTTTTGAGTGGCCTCTCTGTGCAACGATAGTAGTGCGGCATAAACCAGCTAAGGTGGTAGTCTGCACAGCTAACTGAAGCGGATCGGTTTTAAGTTACTATAACTCTGTGTATTCATATTGCAAATAGCGAATGATACTACATTATAATTTAATTTTTCTTTCGTGTGATGAGTTGTGATGTGGAGTCCATATATTTAGCTGAATGATGCAACGCTTTGGAGGCTTTGCTAATATTTTTCTCCTGCTGTCCCCCCCCCCCCCTTTAATGATCATGGAAGTCTCGTATGTTTTGTGACAAGTTTGAACATGTTGACATAATTATGAAAATTTGAATTGTGCTATATCAATTACACTTTTATACTTGTTATACATTCTCATCATTCTTAATACTCGTGAGTAATCTGTATATTTAACTACTGTATTCATATTTCTCTTAATTTATATAAAAAACGAAAATCTGTTCTATGAAACCTGGTATGAATTTACCATGTGATGCAAGTAGACTGCTCTCCTTGTTTTTCGCTAGCTTTCTTACTTACTGCTTTTAAGAAACCCTGAGGTTCATTGCCGCCTTCACATAAGCCCGCCATCGGTCTCTATCCAGTCTCTACCATCATATCCCACCTCCCTCAAATCCATTTTAATATTATCCTCCCATCTACGTCTCGGCCTCTCCAAAGGTCTTTTTCCCTCCGGCCTCCCAACTAACACTCTAAATGCATTGCTGGACTCGCCCATGCTACATGCCCTGTCGATCTCAAACGTCTGGATTTAATGTTCTTAATTATCTCAGATGAAGTATGCAATGCGTGCAGTTCTGTGTTGTGTAACTTTCTCCATTCTCCTGCAACTTCATCCCTCTTAGCCCCAAATATTTTCCTAAGCACCTTATTCTCAAACACTCTTAACCTCGTTCCTCTTTCAAAGTGAGAGTACAAGTTTCATAACCATACAGAACAACCTACAATATAACTGTTTTATAAATTCTAACTTTTAGCTTTTTGAGAGCAGACTGGATTACATAAGCTTCTCAACCGAATAATAATAGGCATTTCTCATATTAATTCTGCGTTTAATTTGATCCCGAGTGTCATTTATATTTATTACTGTTGCTCCAAGATATTTGAATTTTTCCACCTCTTCAAAGTTCCTTCTATTTGTAATATGTCGTTCCCATCTAAACTAACCTTACGCACTCCCACACAGTTTATTCTATATCTAGCTAGTTCTTTTGCTACTAATGTTATCCCTCCTGGTCTATATAGACTTGTAACATTCCAAGTACCAATTCTCATAACTTTATTCCTTTGTTGTGGTGGTGCCAGAGAATCAGTCCCATTCCGAGGTTTATTTTGGGATTTAGTTACAAGTTGTTTTTTACGATGATGGATGAGTGGAACAGAGAAAAATCCTCTGCGGCACCGGGATTTGAACCCGGGTTTTCAGGTCTACGTGCTGACGCTCTATCCACTAAGCCACACCGGATTCCCATCCCGATGTCGGGTTGAATCCTCTCAGTTTAAGTTCCAACTCTTGGCCGGAGAGAATTTTCCTCTGTTCCACTCATCCATCATCATATGATGACGCAGAATTTCTGCACTGAAATATCATATGTACTTCAGTACATCGTAATAATATATGTTTTCTTACGGTGATGGGTTGTTAGCCCTTCACCCAACCCACAAGGTGGAGGACAACTTCTCATCGGCTGTGCGCGACTGCTTATTCATTATATTCGCAGTTATCCTCCATATCTGGAGGCCGTCTCTTTTCTCCGCAACCTGAGGACGCGCCATGCCGTGGTGATAGGGACCACTATCGACTATTTTAAATGTAGATTCGGAAAAGTGCGCATTTTCGTGCTCTATTGATCTCGGAGATTGAAAATATGCTTTACCTACAGTTGATACTATCTTCACATCATTCTTGAATATTCCTGCGTAACTATTTTCTCATGAGTTCCTTTCTCTTCTTCAAATCCTCCCCTCCCGCAAATAGGTATTCAGCATGTCTAAAATTCTGTAGACACATAATCGTGTCTCGTAATTAATGGAAATATACTTGGTGAATAAATACAGATAACTGCAGTATGTATTTGTCGTGGCTGAATCATAACTAGTGCGCTTGCATGCTAGGATACAACCTCACGGTAAATTATCGTACATAGTGAGTGCGTGCAGACGTGCAACTGTGGTGTGCATTTCTGTACACACCTTATGTCCAGACAAAGATGTGTGAATTAATTAGGAGATGAGTGTAGTGTACAAATAGCTTACCTAATTCATGTTGCAATGAAGGAGTACGGAAGGGTTGAGCTCTTGTTTAGCAGTACCTACCTGTTATTACGTTTCTACCCGTATAATGACGTCCATGATACATTAATAGAGTACTTCATTGAAATAAATTCCCACTAGAAACCAAAATGAATTATAATATTGAGATAAGAACTCTGGATGCTCAATTTCATAATATAAATTGCAATTATTGTGTGAAAATACTTCGAAGTTAATATTAATTATATTAAAGACTCAGTAGTCTGAAATTAGTGTAATGTGCAATAATCTATGTAAAGTTGAATGTGTTTGTGTTTGTGTGTGTGATTCGCATCGAAGAATATTGCACTCTTAGGATTTATGTGCAATAAAGTGTACAAAATGAATCAGTTATATAGAAGTTTTAAAATACAGTATCAAAATGTCCAGTAATCATATTAAAAATTTAATGTCCTCGGTGATCAAACACTTAGCATAGTTGCTGTTGAAACCCTGGCGGGAGTGATGGATTTTAAAAGAAAGTAAAATCCGTAGCACGACTTTTTATGGGAGCGAAGTTAGGTTGGAAGGCTCTTAGATTTACTATATGCAATGAAACCCAATCCCTTATAATTTACTATGAGATTATTATTGTTGTTATTATTATTATTATTATTATTATTATTATTATTATTATTATTATTATTATTATTATTATATTCGAGAAGTTACTCGTTTATCTCGTTCCGTTCTTGATCTTATAGTTATTTTTACTAAGCATTAAGCCTTCAAAAGTAGTACCTTGCGAGTTTTCGCATTTTCATCATCATTATGACTGGCTTGTTCTACGTTGAACAGTAGTTTTCCTTCGTAACGAGTTATAGGCATTAATGTGAAGACCGAAAGTTCCTCCATGTGCTACACTTGAAGTTTAAGCTAGCATTCTGTAAGTTGAGGAATAGAGACGGCAGACTGGAGGCACAGCTTTGTCCTGGAGTGATCTTGTTGTGTTCCTGATCGATCACTTCAGCTTCAGCGATGTTGAACTAGGGGGCGTGTGTTTGTCTTGCCCTCCGTCTGTTTGAAGCGTCTATTCCTCCTCCCTCTTTCTTTTAGGTACGCCTTTTCTCCCTCTTTCCTACGTCTTGAAGATCCAAACCCACATCTTCCCCCTGAATCCACTCAGAAAACAGGAAAAATCAATTCTCAACCCTATACTATGGTTTAGGACAATATTTTCTTGAGCTCCAACTCAGAATGTTGCGTCACAACAAAGTATCTCCTCTCATTGTGCTGTGTTATTACACCAGCATAATGGAAGACATTCAGGAATGTAGCTTCTTATAGTTCAGGTCTAAAGAATATGAGAAGGTAGACTGTTTCATAATTTATTTATTATGAAGACTGTGAAATACTAACTTTACCAATGATATCCGATTGACGAATTTCCATTTTCATTCGAACAATTTTCACACGCTGATTCGAGTTTTCAAATAAAGTTGAAGAGTTCATACGTCACCTCTAACGTTTGCTATTCTGTTTATATAAAATTGTGATTAGAAAATTTATATTATACAGGGTGTAAATAAAAGTTGCGTCAAACGCTTGGGGAAACATTTTTGACATCTAGAGGATAAAATATGATATATGGAAGGTCAGGAAACTCTTCATTTCCTTCTTAGAGCTCTTTTCAGGAAACTCTTCATTTCCTTCTTAGAGCTCTTTTCCTACAAGTCTGTTTGCATTGTGTGACGCACAGTCTATTTTGTCTTTTTGCGTGGAATGTCATCACCAGGCTTCGGCTTAGGGACACAGAGTAACCAGTATGAGGTTTCTAGAGTACACGGAGTATAAATGACGTGATGATCCGTGTGCAGAAACTAGACTGCAACAGCACAGGTGGGTCCGTAATGTGCATTACCGTTGTGTGTAGGCCTATTGCTGCTTGGCTGCGGTACGGGTAACAGGCTTCGGCGTAAGGACACCTGATTGAAGGTTACAACTCACGTTAATACTTTAATGGTAGGCATTTATTGTCTACACTGGGAATGTACTGTATATGCTGCATCTGTACAGGCTGAAATATATTTTGTGCCGTACCGTGACTAACTGTTTATATGTTGAGACACGAAGTAACGGCGCTCTTCATCTCCTACTACACTCGACCAACACAACACTATCACCCGTGCGTTTTGAACTTCATGCGTTTCTGTACCCAGGACCGAAGCCTGGTCATCACAGGTAGGCCTATAGCGTACATAGAACATTACACCCCATACCAGAATACCGAACACCAGCACTCTGGAAAATTCAAGTACACATATAGACTTACATTACGAAATGTAAGACTGCATAGCAAAGGGAAATCCGCAAATAAAGTGTTTCCGGACCTATATCCATATAAATTATTTTCATCCTCTACATGTGAGAAATATGTCCCCAAATTTGTGACGTAACGTGTACAGTGTCCACAGTGTGTGTGTGTGTGTGTGTGTGTGTGTGTGTGTGTGTGTGTGTGTGTGTGTGTGTGTGTGTGTGTGTGTGTGTATATACACTATTTATATGAAAGAAAAGGAGAAGACTTCCTGATATTCCATTATCAGATTTTAAGACTTGCGTGTTCTTTCACTTAATGATAGTGAAAATTATATCTCGGTTCTCATTCAAACGCTGTATTCATAGCACCTTTCCGTTCCCAGTATGAATTTCAACTCTACGTTGTGACAAGTATCGTTATTTTAGTTGACTTTGATTCGAAAAATGGGAGTACCTAAGAATAACGTACCGGTAGCTTCATCTTTGGCTTTGTCCATGAGAAATTTCTCTTCCGACTCGTCGGGATTTGAGTTCAGGTTTTCCGACGCTCTGACAATGTCACCTAATGGTATTGGACTAAATATTCATAATTGCCTTATATTATCTAATGAATGTGCTTGTTGACCGTGCTAACCAGCTCTGTACCGTGCTCCGGTATTCGTAAGAGATTTCTAGGTCTATAGGTCTATAATCTGTTACTTGAGCGAAAATAGATTAGAAAGATATTGAATTTATTAAAGTTACACACGGAAATGTATCTTTCGTTTGGCTTAAACGTCCATATTATTCTTCGTATTAACAGAGCCACGAACATAGTTGATAATGCAGCCAATATTAGACCCCTAGACCGGGATTGTGAAATATTTTAGCATAACGAAATAACTGAAAGGCAACAGCAGAAGTTAAATTAACTTTACGGTATTGAATAGCTTTATCAAGAAATATACTCGTAGTTCGAATATAAACAAAATAAATAACTTCTAAACTACTAGCGATCTGATCTGTGATAATGAAGAGCGAAATCTATTTTGTTACTAGCCCTATTTGACATGTGTCTGATAGATAAGATTTTGAAAATACTACATATGATAAGGATGATTTATAATTTTTAGTTGTAATATTCTATAAAACAAACATGTTTTGCTATTAACAATCTGAATTTTATTCCGTATCTAATCTGATAAGGCTAGCCATACATAGTCCTACAACTTTACATATTTAAAATAATGTTATAAAATGTTAAATCACATATTATTTTAATAATTTCGAAGGTCATGTTTTGAATTGCTTTCTTAATTTCTATATCTCAATTGAAATGTGAACTAACTAGATATATCCGCCGAAAGAAATGTTCCTGTCTTGCTTATGTGATCATAAAGTGCACGAATACTTCATAAAATAACAACGAGGATTCAAAATAATCATTTTATACAGAAGAAGGTAAACGTTTTTGTGACATAATGCTCAACGAAGACACGGGAAGTCTTGCTTTATTTGCTGTTCAAACAGTGAATTATTTACCTTGCTTACATGAGTATAAGAGCACGTTTCAGCCAGACATAGAGGTTACAGACATTCCTGGTATAGCTGTGTCTGAAAAAAAAAAAACAAACAAACAAAATAAAAGTTGTAGATTACCGCATCAGCTAATAAAAAGGGGTAAACACCAGAGTGTAATTTGAATTAACAATGATATTCGTACTCGAGACCTGCAGGAATTGTCAGTAATCCTTTATTCCGATATGTTGCAAGTATTATTCGTTAATCCCTAATTAAATGAACGTGAGAGAAATAACAGAACTCTAAATTCAACTAGCGTTATGTAACGTTATGAGAAATATAACAACATAACTGAAAGGTTATTCATTAGCAGGGCCTTAGCACAATTCATAACAGCAATATAAAGTAAAACTTCGATAATCTGTTATTATTTCATAGACGATTTGGTACGGTGAAGTAATGACACAATGGTGACTGAAATACTACGAGAAAAACTGCTCCGGTACCGTCTGTGTTCAGCACTGGAGCCTCTGGTTTTTATTCGAATCATAGGTCTGGAAAGCTAGTGCTATAGTCATTCGCCCAGTGCGAAGTAATTTGACCGATGATATGTCTTAATATGTCTTCGTTCTCTGTTCGACATTGCGAAAAATTTATCTGTAAGTTCATATTTCCAACTTTACTGTAATGATGAGCGTAAAGTAAAGTTCGAAAGAGAGAAAAATCTTAGCATGAATTCCTCCGGAAATTAAATGAATTAGAGATCGTGTATCATAAATCTAGGCATACTGCATGTAAAATAATTCAAATTTAGGCAAAATTACTTGCTAGCTATTCCTTGCAGAAAATTTGCAGTTTTGCCGATATATCTCCTAGTCAGTGTAGTAATTGCAATACATAAATTTACTGCGGGATAACCTCATGAAACCGCAAAACCGTTCGGTAGAGAGTTAAGGATAGAGAAGTAGAAAATGTGGCGTAAGAAACCTTAAAAGAACTCAACGTTTAAGGGACGTAAGAAGACCATCACTATAAGTAATTTATATTTAGATTACCTACTTTACGAGGAGACTAGTTTTTGCTGTATCTATGATCTACCTGTGCGTTCTATTTAATGTTCTTTGCTAATCGTCAGTAAAATATATTTCTCTCATTTCTTCCCCACGTTCTGTTGCCACAACGTCATCACGGGAAGGATCGTTAAAAAAAGCTTGCTAAGGCGGTAGCGCGCCACGCAACCCACATGACATGACTTGAGCAACCTCTGGAACATGAAAGTATATTGTTCTTTAATATGCAGAAAGCGGAGAAGTATAGGGATGCTCCGACTTGCTTCCGTTTCTGTCAATCTTCGAAGTACAAAGTAGGATCCCGAGAACTTGGGATCAGCTTGACGCCTGGCCCCCACGTGAGATAACAGAACACACCAGCTTGACAACGTACACACGTCAATGCCCGAGGTTAAATAGCTGCCAATTACTGTATTTTAAAATGAGGTTGAACAGAGAGGGGAAAATGTCCTGCATCATGCGTAGCTGGGCGATTGGACGGACCCACAGCGACCTAAGCAAGGGTACAGTTTTTGCTGCGCTCTAATCCTCATGTTAATTTCATTATTGTAACTCCCATATGCACTGCCACAGAGCTAATTGAACTGTCAGATGAAACGTAATTACTGTGTTGAAAATAATCGCATGCATGTCAATAATGTGTGTTTTAAATTTGTCATATTTTGTCAACGTTTCGAATACATACAGTATATCACGTTTCCTGTAGAGACTTTTCACTGTTTGTGAGTTGAGAATGGGAATGATTTATATATATATATATATATATATATATATATATATATATATATATATATATATATATATATATACACAACTGAAACGAGAGGATGTCGAGTTGACAGAAAACAAGGAAATTATTTTATCGTCGTAAACCAAGTTGGTTATATATGTATATGTACGATTTCCTAGTTGAGTGACTTCAGGAGTATCACACAGAACAGATAGGCTATGTAGTTGTTTGAATATGAAATGTGTATAACTGTGTACCGCGTCAGCGAGACAGGTAACGGCAAAAATAAAAGGACTAAATCTTCAATCAAATTTTACTACCTACAGAATGACTAATCAATCAGTGTCGTGTCCTGTGCTAAAGCATAGGCTACAAGCAGTTAAGGATTTTGAATGTTACTTTTACCTACTTGCGCACTACGGAGTAACACATTTGAAAAACAAAGACCGGCTACGGATATTAATATCGCATTACAGGCCAGAATGAAGATAAATGTCAACAAGACGAAGACCATGGTCATAGGAAGAAAAGTAAAGAAGGTAAACTTGCGAATTCTAAATGAGGCAGTAAAGCAATTGTACAGCATTGATACTTGGGGTGTACTATAAGCAGTAATATGAGCTGCTGCCAAGAAGTCAAAAGGAGAATAGCAATGGCAAAGGAAGCTTTTAACAGAAAAAGGAGCATCTTGTGCTGATCTCTGGAGAAAGAATTAGCGGAGTGCTTTGTGTGGAGTGTAGCAATGTATGGGACAGAAACTAGGCATTACGACGAAGTGAAGAGAAGCGTCTAGAAGCATTTGAAATGTGTATATGAAGAAGGATGGAACGTGTGAAATGAACAGACAGAATAAGAAACGAAGCTGTGTTGGAAAGAGTGAGTGAAGAAAGAATGATGCTGAAACTGATCAGAAAGAGGAAAAGGAATTGGCTGAGAAGAAACTGCCTTCTGAAAGATGCACTGGAAGGAATGGTGAACGGGAAAAGACTTCGGGGCAGAAGAAGATATCAGATGATAGACGACATTAAGATATATGGATCGTATGAGGAGACAAAGAGGAAGGCAGAAAATAGGAAAGACTGGAGAATGCTAGGTTTGCAGTGAAAGACCTGACCTTGGGCAGAACACTATGAATGATGAACGAACAGGCCAGACGCTTCCAAAAGGGTAAAATAAGTAAGAAAAACAAAGAGGATGTTTCCCTACTCGCGGTGAATTCACTCTTTCGTCTATTGGACGAGGGCGCTGAGATTCTCGCCGCTACACGGAAGCAGAATAGGCGGGTAGATGCGCGAGCGGGATAACAGCATTTGTTAATAGACTAATGTATTTTATTTCCACCACATGGAAGCAATATGAGGCGTTTTGCACGTGTATAAGTAATTGACTATGCAATAGATAACTCCAATGGTTTTAAGAAACCTGCCTGGGAAGAAAAAGCCAAGATCTGGGCAAAGAAATGAAGAAAATATTAGACATTGAAAACTTCTGTACGAGGTGAAGAGTAGTTCCAGATTAAGGGTGGAACAAAGCCAAGTACAGACTCCGTGTACTATCTCTTAATTTTATGTGAATGCTTAATTAGATAGGGTTCTACGTGCTGTAAATCTATGACAACGGCCTCTCAGCTATACGTACTTCTGTTTTCTCCCAATTTTGTACGGGACAGTGTATTAAAGACTGTATTTTATTTCAGTTCTTAAACGGAAATGTCAGATGATGGTGACTGATGACAATACTTTGGTAATGATAAGGGCATCCTTTGGAAAGAAAGTAAATATGAGACCTATATCTTAGGTTTACGGTACGTAGTAGGATCTTGTCCCTGAATAGAAGAACTTCAGGTAAAATTTGCCCCGGTTATAGTGATTATGATCTACTACTACTACTGCAACTACTACTACTACTACTACTACTACTACTACTACTACTACTACTAATAATAATAATAATAATAATAATAATAATAATAATAATAATAATGGTGGTGGTGGTCGTTTTGTGACATTGCAACGTTGAAAGTTGAACTCCCATGTGACATGGAGTTAGAAAACTCATGGGATGAGTATGCTGTTGCTGGTCTGAATCTTAACTTGGGAATCAGTGTGTAGAGAACGTCTCTTCTTCCTCCTCTGTTGACGACGTCACGGACTTTTTTCTGGGTCGTGTTTGGCCAGCATAAGAAGCATCAGTCCCTAGCTGTGTGTCTTCTGCTCGGTCAACAAGCATCCCCTGCTCCTTGCTCGCCCCGCCGGCTGCCTGGCTGACTGCGCGAACCTCCCTCGCTGCTCGTTCGGCCGACCTCCGCCTCCTGAACACGATATTGCAAAGGCTGTGCGAATCGAATGCCATCAGTCTCTGTTTGATACATATTGCACCAAGCTCGAGCCCAGAGCAAAACAAGGTTTTAGAGAGAGATAAGAGATCTCTGCAGATTCACAGTCTGAGGAGACATCTATTCGCGCGACGGAAAATCCTTGACCGAGAAAATTGCAACGTTGAAAGTTGAACTCTCATGTGACATGAAGTTAGAAAACTCATGGGATGAGTATGCTGTTGCTGGTCTGAATCTTAACTTGGGAAGTTACGGCCTTTAATTTTTTTAGCTCCATCTAACCAGGGATATAGTTATTTAATGTACTATCAGTTCTACAATTTGGGACCTTTCTATTTATTCCGCTCCCACTGATGTTATCTTAAGAATTTGTATAGGAATATTTTCTGCTGAGGAAATCGGCACTATCTTGCTGCTGGCTCATGTAGCAGAAGGTGATTTCGGTACTGGAAATTATTTGTCGGAAGTTTAATGGAATGTTCGACCGCAAGAAAAATTCATCATTCGCCAAGAAGAAAGATCCCTGTTTGTCAAGTTACTCAATTTCTGCCTAATGACTTCTTCCGATTCCCCATCGTCAGTCTTCTTTATCCACACCTTGTTTCTTCACCAGATCAGTATCTTCTGTGGCCTCATATACGCCTTATGTCCAGTTCTTTTGTGATATTTTTACTTCTCTTTTTTTGTTATGTCAGTTGGCAGTAGTAAACAAATCTTATTTCTGCCATGGTACAATACATGTTATTACAATTTTCTTTCCCATATTGCTGTACTTCGGACAAATATAGGGCGCATCCCAAGATTATTTGTCGTCTTTAAAGATCCAGTGACAGCTATGGTGACTATAAGACCACTAAAGCCGTTTATGAATAATGCAAAGATCTCGCTTACAAAAAATTAAGCTAAGGGCCATAAAATGATTTTGATGTAGGAATATCTAGAAATAAATAATAACTTAAGTATGTCAATAGTTTTCACTTGCATATAGCTAAATAATTCAAATCATTTTGTGCTGTAGACCTACATGTCAATATATATTCTGTATTTCGAGAACGTGACGATTTGTGAATTAAAACATGAAGTGTGCAACCGCGTTACATACGTCATTACAATATTGATTTCTTGTATTAGGACGTTTATATTGTAGATGTTTACGAGAACAAAATCAATTAATTCCGCTCCATTTCTGTTTCCTGTATGTTTTATTTTGTACTCAGAAGTCGATGGAAAAGTTTCGCATTGTTAACTATTGAGTTATGTTACACCGGAAACCAAATAAATCTGTCTTTTATGATGCATATGAAGTGTAATAATATTTACTAAAAATCAAATGTGCCATTATCTGAATTCAAAAACACACAGTGGCTGTCCACGTCAGTAATCGGTAGACTGCTTTCTTTGTTATCTTTTGCCAACTGAAAAATGAGACGAATGACGCAGCGTCGGCGGAGAAACATGTGAGAAATTATTTTGTACCGAATTATTTCTACTTCTGACATGTAACGCCTATTTTCGACCAACATTAATAGAAAAATGAAGTATTTGTTGAAACGGAAATTACACTGACGTCATTTCGATCGCCATGGAAATGCTTACCGGTACGTTATACGCTATGAACTTAACAATGTGGACGAGTCCATTCCTATATACACGGGAGTCCTAATATATGTACAGTAGTTGCAAAAAAAAAAGCGGACCGACTCTTGTAGCTGATTTCAGAGCCTTGTTCACGCCAGAGCACGATAGACTAGTAACTAAGACTTTCGTGGTTCGAATCCTGCCTGGGAAACTCTTTTTTGTTCCCTATTTAAATTTATTCCCAATACTTTTCCATTGCTGGTAAAATTCATGCTCTGGGAATAATAAGTTAATTAATTGGTAAAATATCGCTGCACTCGAAAAATATTGGGAATAAATTTGAATAAGGAACAAAAAAAAAGTTTCCTTCCCAGGCAGGATTCGAACCACGAAAGTCTTAGTTACCAGTCTATCGTGCTCTGGAGTGAACAAGGCTCTGAAATCAGCTACAAGGGTCAGTCCGTTTTTTTTTTTTTTTTTGCCAATACTGTACATAACGCACTTGGAAGAATTTATTATAATCCATGGAGTGGGATTTGCAATAAATTTAAAAGGAAATGTTCAGTCGTTCTTTGACACGTACGCGTTTAACAGACGTGTTAACAATACATGCCTAACTGTAGAAAGTTACAAGTTTGGCGTTACACATGTACATATGAACAAAAATAACAATAACAATACTTACGGGATAATCTCATGTGCATGTAGTCTATACAGTATACCAATTGATTTTTAATTGTCTGTGGCTCGAAAATAGTGCTTTACTTGTCTTGATAGTGCATTCTATTTAGTGCATTATCATTATGTTCTATTATTACTGGACTAGTATTATTATTTGTTGGAGAAGGAAGATTGACTGTTATTCATAGCTTACTTCATTCCGTTCATTAGACATACTTAAATCTTACAAGAAATTAATTTATCTTAATTCTGTGAATTATTAATGGAGAAAAATTCGTTCCGCCACCGGGAATCGAACCCAGAGCCTTCAGCTTGGCGCGCTGAGTGCTCTTACCATCTGAGCTATGCCGAGACCTGATCCACAGTGGCTAATTCTGTTACCCTAAATCTTGTAAAGATGTTACGTACAATCATAGGGATTTCCTCATATCCCTTGTCACTTTTTTCTGTTTCGGATTCAGTAAAATTCGGAGTAGGTATAGCGAAGAACAGGAAGCATTTGTTGTACAACAATTTATTATTCCTTTATTATCCCTTTAAATTTAAAAGGAAGGAGTTTCAATATTCCACTAATGCATTTTAACATATTTTATATCACGTGCATATGGTGATTTTCGTAAATAGAATAACATTATCAAAATGACTGCAATATACCTGTCTTTGATATCAATGGGGTAGCTATGCTTTAGATGTGTTGCGCAGTGTCATGTTACCGTGTATGTGGTACAGTATAGATGAAATATGGGTGAGGTGGTGCTGATGGAATGATAGAAGGAAACGGGAGTATCCAGAGAAAAGCTCTCTGGAAAATCTGATTTGTTCATCACAAATTCTATCACGACCTGACTGGAGATCGAATCTGGACCACCTAGGTGGAAGATCAGCGAGCTAGTGACTGAGTTATAGATTCGGCGAAAATTTCGCAATCACCAGGAATTGATCCCAGGATCGTTCATTCCATAGGCAGTTACTTTATGAACTGAGCTACCTGGTCTCATCTCACCATCACCAATTCTAAATAATCCAGTAGTTGATGCAGCGTCCTTAAATAACCAACTAAAATAAAAATGTGTGTCATCTTGGTGCCACTTCTTTTATTGTGAACCAGGGTTTCAGTCTTGACAGCATGCTCGCCAGTACACTGTTATACCGTATTCAGGGGTCTTGGAGAACGACAAGTGTTTGCTTTGCGCTGGCAGAACGCGACATATTGCCCACACTGTCCGTCCTCTTAGAAAGAGAAGACGAGATGGATCAAGATAGGTTTTCTATCATTGGGATATCGTCAAATATTGACTCTCGTTTTATATGAGGGGAACGTGACGTGAGAGATGTGTGCCTGCGCGCGTCTCGCCTTACAAACAAGAGACGAGCAAACCGCGCAACTCTTTCCACGTTTTTACCACAGGGGCTTCGGGTTTCTCACTGCGTTCCTAATGTGATTCACCCGACAGAAAATTTGCCAAGACCTTCTTTAGTATTGATTTATTTTTATGTGAACTTCGTAAGCGAAACAACTGTATAGTGAGTCGGTTTTGTACCCAAGAGACCCGGTTTATACTACTTAGAAGAATCTCGTCAGGTGCAGACTAATAATAATTTACAATTATTTATTCATACAGGTAATGACGTTTGGCTATTTAGGGGTTGAAAATACCTCCTATAGTCTGCTTGAAACTGTTTAAATAAACATGGAACATCTCTTGTCACAACTAGACTTTGAATATCGAGAAAGATGAGTATTTTATACCACTGAACATTTTGAGAATTCAAGAGTCGATATGCAGTACAGTATACCCTTAGCATAATGGTGTCATGTAGTGAGGTTTTACATTTCATATTTTTGCCCCCTTTTTTTTTGTCGTAAGTGCCTTTTATTGTTAGTGGCTTTGTTACTACCTTTGTTTTCCTTGAAGCTTATTTTTAACACTTAAATCGTGAAGAAAATGTTACACCAGTCAGGAGCGACTCGCTATGTATTTTTATACGCCTTGTATCTGTAAAAGTGGATTAACCTGTTAACTGTGTAAGCGAGTGTTAAATTCTTTATTTTTTCCGGTACACTATAGCTTATGTAGGTTCAAGTCCTACCAGCCTACTGCTGGGCTCATGTCTACATCTGTCAACAAAGGTAAACGATCATCAATCAGAACGGAGGTATTGTGTGGTCAGCACAATGATATTTTCAGCTGCCGTTATAGCTGGTCTTCGAATCCGAATTTCGCTACCTGTCGTAGCTCCCCAAATTCATCACGATGCTGGGTAGGCACCAGTCCCACACACTTGCCGAAATTTCATGAGAAAATTATAAAGATTTTTATTGAATTAAATTATAGTTTAGAAACAATCATTGTGTCAGTATTTTTTATACCAAAAGTAAATGATTGTTAAAGCTTTTGACAAAATTTTTTTGTGAGAAGGTTTGTCCTTTTTTTCCATTGTTTTGTTTTGTCTATGCCACGAAAGATTTTTTGTTGAAAATACAATCTTTTTCTTTTCATTTGCAGCCATAATGCCATAATAAATAATGATAAAGTCATGGCATAATATATTCATGAACCTAATGTTAATTAGTAACAATCATAAAAGAGACAGGAGCAATTATATTTTCTCTCTCTCTCTCTCCCTCTCTCTCTCTCTTAAAAAAGAACAACATAAAACGCATTAGATTGTCTTCGAACGCACGACCTCATGAGTACCAATCCGGAACGTTACCACTACGGTACAATAGTAGCACGCAGAACATTTCAGTTATAACTGTAGTTATCATGACACGTGGTTCAACAACATGTAGCATCGCCTGTCTCCGATTTGTAGCGAAGATATCCGAAGCGACCTTAGATTCTAGAAAGCGGTCACATTTTTTTGACAACTTTACCAATCTCGCTGAATCCTACGTAATAGCATAAACAGTATGGACATTGCCGTACTAACCTGATGGTATCAGGCAGCACCGTCATAGAGGTCTAGCTTCAACAAGTTCCTTATGCACAGTAGTATTGCTGAAACAATGGAATGACTCAAATTTCGTTAATGGAGCTTTCTCCGAATAGATTCGAAAATATTTCAGCCCTCGAGAGAATTCAATCACTTTTTGCACTTAATATTCGTTTAAACGTTATACGTTTGTGTTAACTTATACAGTAGTAGTTCTAAATCACATGACAGAATTAATTACTAAATCACATGACAGAATTAATTAATTGCTTTTACGTTTGAGTTTTATGTGATATGTAATATTGAAAGTAAAGTAAAGATTGGATATACTGTACGAAGTGCATACAATCGTGATATGGAAGAAGAGTTACAAGTCTTTAAGGACCTATGAAGTGAGAAACCTTTAAAACATTTGTTGTACATTTTTTTTAACAAAATAAGAAAGCATCAGTAAATGAGGAGTTTGCTAAACATGACATCAGTAAAACAGAATAGACACCGGGTTTCCTACAAATTGATTGGACATAGTTAAATAATGGAATAAACCAACCGACAGGATTTTACTATACGGACGTGAGCGGGCGATTACATATGCTTTCATTGTCGGTTCAATATTTGGCGAGCTCTGTTTAGTTATGGGCTTCTCTTTGCTGACGTGTTTATTTTTTTACGTATGTGAACACACATCACACGATGCGATATTGACGATGAAATCACTGGTTCGCATATAAATATCATCGTCACCGTCAACATTATAATTTTAAGGACTTTGTTCCGTCTTCTTGAGAAAAATACGAGCCAATGTTATTCATAAGAAACTATTCTCCCTGACTAAATTGTCAGCACGGTGCATTGCTGCCGCTTGAGACAATACAGGACAGAGGATGGAGACACATCCAGTTACTGCGTAAGGGAGATAGATGTACAGTATCTCCAGTTCACTGCCTGGAATTGAAAGGGTTAGCTTGGTTTGTACCTGTGAGTGCTGTCACTAGAGCCACAGCAGATCTTTATACATATACCTGTATGCTTGTTATACCAAGCAATATAGCGTGAGTAAGGATAATGTGAATAGGTAGGGGGTGTTAAATGATTAAAATTTACTGATCCCATTAAATTTATATTGCTATTTGAGGTATAGAATATCTCTTTATGGTTGAGCGGATAGCCTCCCGCGTAATAAAATCCTGGTTGCCGCAGCTAATCTCAAGTGTTTCGATTCGTGAAGCAGACGTAGACCCATTCATGGTCGATTATTGAAACGTATTTATATTGAATTTAATAGCCTTTATCATTTCCAGTAGCAATTAAACTAACAGCATATTTATTGTACACGAGTTTAAAAAACTGTGAAGTAATGTAAATTATCATCGACCAGGGTTATAAGTTCATTTCCATTTACTGTTTTACCGAGAGGAATAAAGACATAAAACTACAGGTATTTATATAGATTTAACCCTAGAGGCTAGGAAAATAAACAGAAATTGTTTCTTTGTTTATTTATCACTCATTATACATATGCAAGATTCTTATAGTGAAGATGAGTAGAAAATCATTAGAGGATACATACAGAATGGAAGTGAAATAACCCTGAAGATTTTCAGAGCGAATAGCTCACGTTGTAACAAAAAAGTATAATACCATATTGATGGAAAGTTCACAGTTTTCTCAGGAAAAAACAAACAAGTTTCCAAATGTGTAACACCCTTTTATTCGGTAACTATTAGGAGTAGAATCGTGAATTTTGTCCATATCGATAGAAAATCGAATAAATAATAATTATCCCTCTGGCATATTTTAATAGCGTGGGCGGTTTTCATGTAAATTTCATTTAAAAACCGGTAATTTCAAGCCACTGAACGATGCAACCAGATTGCAACTTTGTAGCCAGAGACGGAGGAGTGAGGTAATTCACGTAAGAAGACAGAATTCTTATAGCTGTATTACGAAAAAAAGAGGACTGTGTTAGCGGCGATGTTGCCAGACTGCTGAAACTTCAACTTAATTTTGTAATATTAATCGTGCATTTAATCACCAAACGTAATATAGGTTTTCTATTCATTTAAATGTACCCTATAGCCCCTTTCAATCTACAGGATTATTTCTCTTCCATTCTGTATAAATTATAGGACTAACATCACAAGGAAATGCTAAGATGCTACCTTCACCCAGTGTAATACTACAATTTTGAACTCAAACAACATATTCTTTAAAATATGACGGCGTTTAAGGAAGTCCCGATAATTGTGTAAAACATCTGTACTGGAATTAAAGTAAAAGTAAACAATGTGTATTGTGTACTTTCTATAACACTGTAGTGTATCTTTTATATATTCATGTGTGTACACCCTTGACATGTAAATTGTTCCCTGTTCAGAAACTAAGTCCAACGTCGGAATAGCTCGGGAATAATTGTGTACACGGTCAGCATGCCTGACCGTAAAACGGGCAGGTCTGGGTTCAAATCCTGGTTAGGGAAGTTACCTGGTTGATGTTTTATCCGGAGTTTTCCCTTAACCCATTAAAAGCAAATGCTGGGTAACTTTTGGCTCTGGACCCTGGACTCATTTCGCTGGAATTATCACATTCATCTCATTCAGACGCTATATAACTATTGCAGTTGAAAAAACGTCTTAAAATAACCAATTAAAAATAATCTTCGTGTACGCTGTTTATACGCATACGTTTTACATAGAGAGATTCGAACTCCGGTCTTTGAAACCAGCTAAGTCATAAAGGCTTTGTAGGGAATATGTAGTTTCGTGACATACAAATACACTAGAACTCCAATTATCCGAATCACGTTTCAGGACAGTTTGAAATTGTTTATTCAAAGAAAGTTGCATATGTTTAGGTTTTTTATTTCGTGTACTGTACTACATTACATAAGTAAAGTTCTATTTTGTTTGAATATGTGTAACTTTGTTCATTATAAACTGTAGGCCTATAGTCATTTTGCACTTTTAATACATGCAGTAGCTTACTACTGTTGTTTCTAGAGTCTTTTCATTTCCGACCCAATTATCCGGATTCCTGCATATCCGGATCATACTACCCCCTATTAGTCCGTATAATTGGAGTTACACTGTACGTTGCTGCTACGACTTTATTTCATCTTCTATGCTTAATTTTGTCGTTTTGATGGCGAATTGCGCGTTAAGCCGAACGACACGTAAGACAAATTTACGCTACAGAAGGGCGACCATTTTCCGTGTCAAAAGATGCACAGCTCATATAACAAATATTTCCATGACTAGTGTGTGATAAATGAATGAACCAACGAGGGTAAAAAGAGGAGTGTTAATTAAAAGGTATACGAGATTGCGTGCTTGTAAGGGCTCTTAGGATTCATCTTAAACTTTACTTGAGCTCCTAGCCTCAAGGCCACTTGTCTCACATCGTTCACGCTGTCCCAAATAAGGGACTCAGTAAATTTTGTAGGGGGAAGAACCGATAGACCCATTCACTAGAAAGAACATTAAGTGTCTGTAATTAAGCAAGCTGCGCACGAGTACCCGAAACAGCACAGACAGAAAATCTCGGGGCACATTAAAGAATGGAGCGAGACGAACCATGTGAAAAACCACTTAACACTTATTTCCATGACACACTGGATTCCATTAATGCCGTCTCGTTCTTTAGTCGTACTCACAATGAAAGAAACTACGTCTTGTACACCAACCCTGTCGTGCACGTGAGGCTTGACTCGCCTGTAATGTGTATTCCGGTTTTCAGTGGTGTTCATGCTAGAGTAACAGCTGAGCCGTCATTATAAATTAGAACTTGTTTACGATGTATGCCTACTTCTTACAGGTGCAGCGGAACGCCACTACTCATAGGCTATCTCTGTGTCTTGTAGGTGTACATATTAGCCGACAAGACGAACTTCCGACTTGGCCTTGTAGATCAGAGCGCTTCAGTCGACCAGGTGTCTGTTTTGTTACGATACGATGACGTCACAGCGTTGTTCACAAATTTTCCACGCTGGAAGTTTGTTTTGTCGGGTAGTACTTACCAGGTATGTGGGTGAGTTCCCTCCCGCGGTCAATTTCCACAGACCAATTCTCTCCCAGTCGATTAAAGTCCAAATATAATAATATCCCCATTCCCTTCCGGTTAAATTTTATTTAGAAATACAAGTAGCTCTCTTCCTTCCTCATTACCAGGGAAAGGATTTATATGTAAATACATATTTACTTATAAAGCTAATATAATTTATATTTTGCATTATCTTTATGTTTCACAATGTGTAGGGTTGAAAAATCCTACTTTTATTTTCCATATTTTTCCATATTTTAGAGTTTAGTACATATTTTCGTTAATTTCCATATATTTTCCATATTTCATATAAAACAGTCCATATTATATTAGGTTTAACAATAAAACAAAACAAAATTCCATTAACTTTTAAAAATACATTTCAACAATAGAGATTTAAACACATGTTCAGTAATCCCTTTAACATCAGAGTTATTTGAAAATTAGCAGTCCTATCAACAATGGGAAAGTAAGTTACAAAACTGTATTAATTTAATTTAAAATTTTTAACAGACTTCAGTTGTGCAGCTCAACAGTTAAATGCCAGTCAGAGTACACATAGGTTCAGTTTTGTAAATCATACTATAAAGACGGTAAATATGCCAAAAGTACGTCATTCAGTCAATTTAAAATCAAAACTAACAAGTTACATTTCAGAATTTAAAGAAGATGGTTTATCAACTGACAATAAAATATTATTTTGTAATTTGTGTCAGTGTGCAGTATCATCTACACAAAAGTTCCTGGTGCAACAACACATTACAACTAGTAAACATCAGGCCAACAAACAACTAAATTCCAAGCAGAGACAATTGTTTTTAACACAACCAACAACATCGAATGTAAGATCTGAGTTTAACATCGACCTGTGCCGTTCTCTCATCTCTGCTGATATTCCTCTCTACAAACTAAAGAATAAGGTCTTCAGGGAATTCCTTGAAAAATATACTCAACATACAATCCCGGATGAGTCAACACTTAGGAAGACGTATGCTCCATCCATCTACGATGAGACAATACAGAAGATAAGAGATGAAATTAAAGATAGTTCAATTTGGGTTTCCATTGATGAGACTCCCGACAAAGAAGGTAGACTTGTTGGTAATGTAGTTATCGGTTTGTTAAGTGAACAATATTCTGAACGAATTCTTTTACATTGTGATGTTCTAGAAAAGTGCAATAACAAAACTATAGTTAAACTGTTCAACGAAGCTATGGGTATCCTGTGGCCAAAGGGTATTATGTACGATAATGTGTTATTCTTTATTAGCGATGCTGCCCCTTATATGGTCAAAGCTGGACAAGCATTATCTGTTGTATATCCTAAATTGACTCATTTTACTTGTGTGGCGCATGCATTTCATCGTGTGGCAGAAGTGGTCAGAGACAATTTCCCTAAAGTAGATTTGTTGATTTCATCAGTGGAAAAAAGTATTTCTCAAAGCTCCCAGTAGAGTTAACGTGTTGAAAGAAATGTACCCTGAAATTCCATTGCCACCAAAGCCAATTTTAACTAGATGGGGTACATGGCTAGAAGCAGTTGAATATTATGCCGAACATATAGACTCTATTAACAATGTTCTCCTTGCATTGGACTCTGAAGATGCAGTCTCAATTGATACTGCGAAAACAGTTACCTGTGACATAAGTGTGAAGAATGACTTAGCTCACATTCAGCATACATTTTCATGCATCATAAAAACGCTCAAAAGTCTCCAAAATAGGCACCTTTCACTATCTGAAAGTTTTGAAATTATAAATAGTACTGTGGAACAACTGAATCGTGGTAGAGGTAAAGTTGCAGATGCAGTAAGAGCTAAGGTGGACACTGTACTTTCAAAAAACCCTGGATATGAAGAACTACAAAAGGTTGTTGCTGTGATGAGTGGTGAATCAACAGTGAAGATTAACTTGGACTTATCCCCAGCAGACATTGTGAAATTGAATTATGTACCAGTTACTTCTTGTGACGTCGAACGCTCTTTTAGTCAGTATAAATCTATCCTCAGAGACAATAGAAGAAGATTCACTTTTCAGCACTTGAAAGAAATGTTTGTAACCTATTGTTATGGTAACAGACAATAAAAATTGTGTTTTGTTGAAACTACATTGGAAGATAAGGTACGTCCATTATATTTTTTGTTTAGTTTGATTAAAATGTACCAATATTTAACGTACATAGTCATTTTTTTATAATTTTAAGTCCATATTTAATTCCATATTTTGGTAAAAATCCATATTTAATTCCATATTTTGGTAAAAATAACTACATATATATTTACATATTTCATATATTTTTAGTCCATATAAATCCGTTCCCTGCTCATTACTGTACACAGAGCAATATTATTTTGTGAACTCACTGTGAGAAACTACTTACATTTTGTGATTACTTATGTGACAATTATGTGAGGGGCTCACAACCAGAGTGGACAAAGTCCACCAGTGGTCAGTTTGTGGATTAATACAATTTCGGATGAAGAATACTTAGCTTTATTCATTGCAATAAAAAATAAAGTCCATAACTCGTTACTCAACAGAGGGCAGCATTTCTTATGGAAGATGAAGGTTGCTAAGCGTGAGCCAGGAACTCAATTTCTCAGAATTATTCCAGACGGACTTGGTCCACTCTCGTTGTGAACCCCTCATATATCCGAATATTCAATATTTCCACTAATTATATGGGCCAAAAAATGTGCTTTTACGGAACTAACTACTAATGCCTGTGAAAGCTTTCACTCCAAGTTCAATTCATATTCTTATGTAGCCTATCTGGACATTTATACTTTCATTGAAGTTTTAAAGAAGATGCAAATACACACAAAGATAAAAATAAATTCTGCTATGAAACAGCCTGCAAAGCCTAAGTTTTCTAATATTAATAAGATCAACAAACTTCAGTCCTTCATCAATAGTTTTGATAAAGGTGAACTGTCTATTCTGGGGTACGTATCTGCAGTCGCCTATCGCGATATGTCAGAGTATTTATTTGAAGCAGCATGGATATACAAATGTATAAATATGTTTTGTATTTTATCTTACCTCATTAATATGAACAAGTTCTGCAAGTTAATGCTATTCTTTTTTAATTTTACAAACAATGGAAACATAATTTTTAACCACACCGGAAGTGCAAGTTAATATACGTGATATTAATTTGAACTTATGACAGTCCGCAGTCTGTAAGTGGTACGGGAAGTTGTTTCCATTTCAGATGGGAGGGAGGGAGGTAGTTGACCCATAACCTCCCATAATTTTATTTCAAATGAAAGAGAATAGACCTGTACCTTGTTTTCGGGAGGGAATGGGACTACGCATTTACGAGAGAATCGGCCAACTACACTTACCAGAATAGCAGTGAGAGGGGGATGAAGTACCGAATGTAAACAAAACTTCAAAACATGACGGCATTAATGGAATAGATTGTACCACGAGTGTCGTCAAAATAAACTTTTCAAGTTAAAACATTACAATCTGCTCCTTTTTTTACCTCGAACATAGACGTTTCACGTAAAAGAAAGAAAAAAAAAACTAAACATCTTCAATGGTAATGTAAATTTCCTCTAAATTCTATTCACTGTGCTTTTAATCCTGATGTCAACAAATTAAATTGTATTCATCTGCAAGTGACGGCTGTGAAACTACAGTTCTAAATTGATGAGATTTACATTACTGGCATTAACAGTCGTCAGATAATGATATGATGCTTTCTAAATTTGTGTCAGGATTACTCCTCTGCAGAACTTGTATCACCAATCTATTCACTGCTGAGTCATATATACTTAATAATTTATCCAAGTCCCCAGATATTTTTTTTCTTCGTCTATTTATCTATTACATTACGAGGTGCTCTCTAACCCTTACCCTTTACTTATGTTTGTGTCTTGAAACGTAAGACTATGGGTGACTCAGCTGTTTCGGAAATGTTAGAACGAGATAAGAAGCAATGGTCTCATTATTTCTCCTGACCGTGGACCATAGTTTTGAGTTACAGGCTAAACAACTCGTAACATAAGAAAAAAGTTATCGTTATCAGATATCACAGACAGCTTCTCACCAAGTTGACATTAAACGAAGTAGGATCACATTGCGTCGTGCAAATGCATATTAAGTTATACTATAAATTGGACGGAGTTACGCAATAAGAGACCAAGCGACGAAAACATGTTTTCGAGATATTCACCATTGAAGTAAATTTGGGTATTTATTAAATATTTTATGCAAAGCGTATTATGCTATTTTTGTAATAGTATGAATGTTACAAATAATAATAAAAAAAGACTAACCGACTTTTAATAACAGACCAACAGTTAATTTGATATTGCAAAATAAAATAAATAAATAAACTTTATGCAATAAACGAATTTTATTTATAAATGACAACATAGTGCAGATATCTCAGTCTTGATTTTTTCTTAGTTAAATTATCCAGCCAGCAATAGATTTGTACAAATATCTCATTATTTTTCAAATTGTCGCGTGGTGTATTGTTGCATATCTCCGTCCAACTGTAAAGTAACGCTTACTAATAATGTATTTTAAAACATTTCCATTTCTCGATATATCATTTCTGTAATAATATAATAAGGTAAATATTATTATACATATTTTGAAGTAAAATGTATTTATCTGTGACGATAGACATGGAAATAGGTAGATCTACGTACCTACTTGAACTAAAACAATATCATACTCGTATTATAGAACTACACTTTTACGCACCACGCTACCAAATTGTTCGCAGAAATCTCTCTACCAATGACACCGATATTTGAGATTAATACGCCAGTACAAGAAACGAAACAAAGTAGGTACACGTGTACTAGTTGAAAATCCTACACAGCAGCTAGCCTGATACAATCTCAAACGTAAAATTATCAAATAGAACAAACGAAACCCAGATCACGTAACACATTTTGAGAGAGAAATGGAACTGGATAGGAGGTATTTCAAGAAAGATCAACTCAATAGAGTGGAATCCACAAGGAAAAATAAAGAGAACTTGGAAAAGGAATCAGTAGAGATGAGTAAAGCATTAATATGCAAAGCAGTTAAATGTGTGAGGGAAACACATTTTAACGGCGTTGTCTTGTTGATGACCTATGTTGGCAAGGAATTTAACACTTTAGTACTACTACTACTACTACTACTACTACTACTACTACTACTACTACTACTACTACTACTACTACTACTACTACTATTTCTGCTACTACTACAACTAAGTATATTACTACTTATTAGTGCTAGTGGGACACAGTAAGGGCTCTTATTGTCATTGCAATTGATGGGACGGGAAGTACAACACCGCAAGTCATAATAACCTTTTGATATCGTTAACTCGGAGACATTATTATTATTATTATTATTATTATTAGTATTATTATTATTATTATTATTATTATTATTATTATTATTACTGAAACGGTAACAATCTTAGGGACTCTTGCATAAATTATCGTCAAAATCGTCCTCATCCTATTAAAAACAAGAATTATGCCACATATTTTCCTTATCCATATAATTGCTAATTAATTTCTTAATAAGACGGCCAGTATCTCTTCGCCGCATGGATAATTCCATATTTCTTTGGAATGTTTTTATTACAGTATTTAGCGTTTTCTGTTCACTGTACGTACCAGAAACAAAAGTCCCTAGCGTTGAGTTATATTCTGGTGGGTATCAGGCATTGATAGTCATGTTTTGATTTAGCAACCATAATAGATGGTGCTGAATTGTAATCTATATTAGTAAAATAAGTGGCCTTCGTAACTGAATTTAACGAGTATGTACTGACAAAGAAATATAATAGATTTTTGCAATAAATGATATGTTAATTTATATAAATACTTATTGGATGTAGAACATTCATTGAATGTGTGTGGAAAATAACATTTTAAATCCAATCTTCCACAATACAATTTTTTGATTCCACTGCTTTTGTGTTTATACAAGATACATCTTTGCTCCTACTACAAAACGTAGCCTAGCCATACAAATGAAGAAAACCTGTTTTTCCCTGCGTTACTTTCAGTGTGAGCCCATCAGACTTAATATCAGGGTAATAGCACAGTCTACTATATACAGTCACGAAGCTTGAGTTTTGAGGATGCTAGAAACAATAGACTGTGACGGTAATATTTTGCATTGCCTGTAATGAGGCGATATTAGCGATCCTAGTGGTGAGCAACTATCTAATGTTTGCATATTTACTACGTATTGAGCTTCGTGACTGTATATACTAGACTGTGGTAATAGAAAGACCAAAAATAAGACGGGAATATTTATTCAGTGTCAGAACAGATCATAAACATTAAATTGAAGAATAAATATTTCTGTGATTCTGGAAAATAAATAATAAGGAAGTTGTATTCGAAATGTTGCAGCATTGAATTCCACGTGTTATAATACAAAGACTTAATGTAAATGTTTGTGAATGATATCTGCGTGGTGAATATATAATTTGTCATTTGTTTCAGACGGAGATTGCGAAACGACTGAATGCCATAATCGCACAGATCCTGCCGTTCTTGTCTCAGGAGGTGAGTTTGTTGTGCTTTTTGCATCATTTTAACATTCATAGCCAACGACTTCATAAGATATACTTGTATATACGGATATAGCTGTTATTGCTAGGTATTTATTTGTTAAGACCTCATTAACAAGGTGGATATATTTTCAATACCTCGTAAATACAATCACACCTATAAGCCTCTTATAAAATGGAATGATTGCGTAGGCATTCTACTTTTAAAATAAGGGCACAATCGATTGAAACTCGTTTAGCTTTGAGCATGAGTAGTGGTAATTGTTACTCTCCTTTGAATTACCAGCAACTATTATCAAATGAGATACCTCTTCTCTTGACATAGGCCTAGGGTGTTGTTCAGTTAAATAGCTTTATAACAAAAAGTTTACTCTTATACCAGTAACAGATTAACACGTTCCATTTTGGTGCAAGACTCATTAATACATATCGTTTTGGAATGCTGTGTAAATATATAAAAATAGGCTTTGAATTTATTATATTATGCTATGTATTAATTTCCTTGTTACTAGTGCTGATAGAATGCGTTAATAATAATAATAATAATGATAATAATAATAATAATAATAATGATGAAAATAATAATAATATAATGATAATAAATAATAATGATGAAGGCTATAAGATTATGTCTCGTGACCAGAATATTATACGAAATGGAAATATAAAAAGTTTTTCCTGTGAACAGATGGAAAAATTCAAGTATTTTGAAGCAACAGTAGGCCTAACAGATATAAATGATACTCGGAAGGAAATTAAACGCAAATAAATATGGGAAATTCCTGTTATTATTCCTGTTGAGAAACTTTTGTCATACAGTCTGCTTTCAAAAAAAAGGTGAAAGTTAGAATTTATAAAACAGTTATATTACCGGTTTTGTATGGTTGTAAAACTCGGACTGTCACTTTGAGAGAGAAACAGAGGTTTAGGGTGTTTCAGAATAAGGTTCTTAGGAAAATAATAGGGGCTAAGACAGGATAATGGAGAAAGTTACACAACACAGAACTGCACGCATTGTAGGCTATTGTTCTCCTGACATAATTAGAAACATTAAATCCAGACGTTTGAGATGGGCAGGGCATGTAGCACGTATGGGCAAATCCAGAAATGCATATAGAGTATTAATTGGAAGACCGGAGGGAAAAAGACCTTTGGCAAGGCCGAGACGTAGATGGGAGGATAATATAAAAATGGATTTGAGGTGGGATATGATGGTAGTGACTGGGTTAATCTTGTCAGGATAGGGACCGATGACGGGCTTATGTGAGGGCGGCAATAAACTTCCGGGTTCCTTAAAAGCCATAAGTAATAATAATAATAATAATAATAATAATCATAATAATAATAATAAATAATTATAATGATAATACTTATATCTTTTTAGGAACCCCCTCACATAAGCCCGCCACCGGTCCCTATCCTGAGCAAGATTAATCCAATCTTTACCATCATATCCCACCCCTCAAATCCATTTTAATATCTTCCCTTCTACGTCTCGACCTCCCCAAAGGTCTTATTCCCTCCAGCCTCCCAACTAACACTCTGTACGCATTCCTGGATTCACCCATACGTAGTACATGCCCTGACCATCTCAAACGTCTGGATTTAATGTTCCTAATTATCTCAGGTGAAGAATAAAATGCATACAGTTCTGCTTTGTGCAAGTTTCTCCATTCTCCTGTAGCTTCATCCCTCTTAGTCCAAAATATTTTTCTAAGCACCTTATTTTCAAACACCCTTAACGTATGTTCCTCTCTCAAAGTGAGAGTCTAAGTTTCACAACAATACAGAAGAACCGGTAACATAATTGTTTTAAAAATTCTAACTTTCAATTTTTTTTAGAGCTGATTGATGATAAAAGCTTGGATCCCTATCACCACGGCATGGCGCGCCTTCAGGTTGCGGATAGAGGAGACTGCCTCCATATATATATATAGAGGATAGCTGCGAATGTATTGAATAAGAAGTCGCGGACAGCCGATAAGGGGTGGTCCTCCAGCTTGAGAGTTGGGCGAAGGGCTAATAAGCAATCACCGTAAAAAACAGCTTCTTACGAAACGTCAAATTAAGCCTCGGAATGATGATGATAATACTGATAATAATAAATAATGATAATGATAGTACTGGTAATAATAATATAATGATAATAATAATAATGATAATGTCCTCCTGTACGCGACAGTCCATAGAGCGCCAAGTCCTGCTAGCCAACTGCTGGCCTGATGTACACATGTCTCACTAAATATGGACGATCATTCAAAAAGTACGGGGGTAAAGTGTGATTAGCAAGTTGATCCCCCGAACGGTTACAGCTGGCTCTCGAAACCTGATTTCACTGTTTACTGTAGCTCCCCAAATTCATCACGATGTTGTATGGGCATCGTTTCTATTGGCCGAAATCCATTGAGAAAATTTCTTCTCCCCTGAACTAGCTCTCTGCCCGTTTAGACCACAACGACACGGCGCGGGACACCAGAATGGGACGAGTGGGAACAAATCAGAGGACAGGAGTTTGGTTTCCGGTTTTCTGTATCACTGTGTTGTCTTTGATCACTCTGACCATGTAATGTTGTTGTTCCTCTATTTGCTAGTAACTTAACGTTGACTCATAATCTCCACAAAGTGAGGACGAAACGGATCAAAATACCCAGTCCTTGATGTGATTGATGATGGATCATGCTGTTAGCCGTGCGTGTGTAAATATTTCGCTAAGATGTATAAAATGCTTTTATGGCGGTGTTTTGAGTGTTTCAGTGATCATCATGCTTGCCACTGGATCCCGGGTTTCCGGGTTCAAATTAAGGCGAAGACTATATATTTGAAGAGTAATAAAAAGTTTCTTCAGAGGGAAAGTAAAGCTGGGGAAGGGGTGTCGTAGATGTATGATATGTGGAAGAGTACTGTCTCTCAAAGAAAGGGATTCACGCAAGAATTACTCACCATTTCTCTCTCACGTCAAAATTTAATTCCGAAAACAATATACGTTTAAGTATGCTTAGATTTGTCCTATCGTCCACCCTCAATCAACTAATCCATCCATCCTTTCTTCCTCCTCTCATAGAGAGCATTTTGTAATTTCGTAGCATTAATTTCGAATATTATCGTAGGTAGTATCACTCTGCGCTCATGAATTTATCGAAAGGCAATGAAAGCAACGCGTGATGCTTGATAAGATTTTCACGGATAGAATAATAAATACTTAATGAAATAAAGATAACACGTTATTGTTGTTATGGCTGTTATTATTATTATTATTATTATTATTATTATTATTATTATTATTATTATTATTATTGGATGTTATTTCGTTTACTTATATCCATTCGGTGTCAGACCTACTGAATCCGCAAAAAAAAAAAAAAAAAAAAAATATTGGCTTACTTATTTAGAAATACGTTTGGAGCCATCTAAATGTTCACCAATCTAACTCCACACAAATGACAAACTGAAAAGAATAATGTGTATATCTTTATATAGCTACAAACACGAGCCAATTTAAAAGGATGAAAATTTAATTAAATGTAGAATTGTGGAAGAGCCATTTCATGTAAGTAAATTTATTGGGCTTGCTTAGTGCTAAGGAAATTTATATTGATTATTTCTGATTTTATTGATGAATTCTTGTTTTAAAAATGAGAAAATGACAAATTAATATGTTTACCAGTAGGCAGCTCGCTCTATGAATTTCTCTGTGATCTCGTGCAGTTAGGACTTTTGAAGTGCGTGTGTGTAGATTATTTGTGAATTATTTTTTTTGCTGTTTTGCATTTGTTAGGAATAACTAATGTATTTACGATAGCTGAATAATGTTAATTTTTATGTTTTTATTTTTAATGTGTGAGATTAGGCCAAGAACACAGCCCAGAATTTTTGTTTTATATTATAGTGTTTGCTGGTGATCGATTATAGGAAAATTTTATTTTTTTATTACGCGTGCTTTATTTCCGATAGGAAACAATTAGGCTACTGTGTGTCATTTTTCATTTTGTGGAAGATCTTTTACAAAAACCATTTTCGTAGTGGAATGTTAGTGAAAAATTCCGGACGTTCCAAACTTAACCCAAACATCGAAAACTTTCACTAGACATTTCAAGCCTAGTAATTATGTGATTGATTATATATGTTAGAAGTTAATGGACACAGAACCAGTTTTTTTGAGGTCACAAAGTTTGCATCACAAGGAAGAAGGGTGGAATTTAATTTTCGGATATGATTCGTTATTACCCCTTTCTCGACCTTCTAACAACCTGTGATGTCCAGCTGTAAATGGTTACTCAATAATTCAATATTTCTTCACTGTAATGGTGAAAACGGGCATGATGTACCAACCAAATATCTATCAATACAAGTGCATAGATATTAATTACTTTGTTCACGCATCTCATGCTTTCACAAATGCTGATAATAATAATAAATTTGTAACAACAGTAATGTCAATATGGTATATTATTATAAAATAACATATATATATATATATACCAATAATAATAATAATAATAATAATAATAATAATAATAATAATAATAATAATGTGCTTCACATATGACTACGATGCGAGCATGACCTTGAGTTGATGCCGCTCATGCACGAGGCCCAGGTGGGAGCCCACGGCGTCTGGCGGCCATTTTTGACGTGCAATATATCTCGCGACTCCGATGTTCTAGTGCGCTGATTTTTGTGCTAAACCTAAATGAAATATCTCGTTTAGATGTGTCTATTTATATTTAAGATAGCTATATTCACGTAAATCCTACGACCGTGTCCCCGACACAGCCACAGTCCGATTTTTGTCATAAACACATCTATGCCGCTGTAATAAAATTACCACCTTTTCGACAAACGACGCCATTTTCTTAGATGTGGACTGTACATCTGTGATTGGCTGTAGGCGTCCGTCTCTGATTAGTTATTACACTAAGAGCTCGGCCGTTCGGCTACCCAATCATTCATAGAATAGGAGTGGTAAGCACAATAAGCCTCAGGCTGCAGTGTTTTCCTTCGGGTCCCTCCTCCGTACAAGAGAGAGAGAGAGAGAGAGAGAGAGAGAGAGAGAGAGAGAGAGAGAGAGAGAGAGAGAGAGAGAGAGAGAGAGAATTATGCGTGGAGGCTTGGGAGTTCTCAAGGTCGTAAGCTACTTCTAAATTTTTAGTGTAACGTTAAGCTAATTTTTTATTCCCTACTTTTTATGAACGCCTTCTTTAGAACGCATATACAAGGTTTGACGTTACGTTAACGTTGTAATTATTTAATTTTAATTGCGAATGCTTCTTAACTTGGCATACAAAACAATAAACATTGGCGAATTATCAGCAAATAGACAAAAGTGGCAATGTATAAAATCGCCAGTTGTGAAGTGATAGATGACTCTGATCAGTTGAAATTCAATGGATTCTTACGCTCCATTGATAAATTTGTATAATGCCAATGTCTTTTTACTTTCATATTTGATTTAAAATCGTGAATGAATGTGTTATATGCGTTCAACTTTACAACATATTCCCTAGGTGTGTACTTTATTTTGCGTAACTGTGTATTTTCTCCCTTTGTTGAATGTTAAAATCTCTGGCCTGCATGGAACGTGATCTTTACAGTAGATTGCGAACCGAAAGAGTACAGAGGCTCTAAATACCCGAAGTAAATAAGCACACTTTGATTACATATAAGCACTTATTATTGAAATCAAATGTAAACACGATGAGCTAACGGACGGATAGGCACAGAGGAATCCAGCATTTTCCCCCATTCGTATAATTAAACGTGGTTTAATATTTGTATCGGATAATGTATACCTTTGAAAGCAACACGGTTACACAACTGCTTGACAAACAGATTGTTGTACGTTGCAGAGGTTTGTGTGTGTGAATATTTTAACAAGGTGTACATTCCACTGTACGAAACATAATCGTTTTTGTTACTACTGGAATCACAGTTCTGACCCTCGTGGAAACAGGGCAAACGACCGAAAGTATATGCGGTAAACCGTGTTTATCCGCAGATAATAATCTTATTGACAGTTGTCCATTCCCAGAGATTTCACGCTTGAAAAATATGTTGTTTGAACTTAATACTTTCCTTTCCTTTTTTAATTGTTTCATCAATCTAAAGATAAGATAACAGGAAAAATAGTGAAATGGCGATTATGTTTTCTACATGTCATTAGTTGATAAAAAACATAATTGTAGTTGATAATAAAACATAATTGAAGAGGGTAAACAACAAAGGTTGTGTATAGAACAACATTTTTCAGGACAGACTTATTTCTCCATCCAAATCATATAAAACTTGTAACGGGTGTGATTGCATACATAAACTAGGGCCTACATCCACTTCGAATTTCAACATATGACTTATGTAGCTTATCGGGCTTCAACCTGTTTTGACAACCACTTTGAAATGGCACTTAGAACCTTTGTTGTTTACACTTTTCAATTTTATGACTGTGAATTAACGTTGAGCCTACACTTTTCAATTTTATGACAGTAAATTAACGTTGAACCGTAGAAAGTGTAAGTTGAACCGTTCGTTGCTTACTTGATAACACGGCCCAGATATGGGGGAGCACCTTGAAGACCAAATTATGATAGGCGAAGATCCTGGCCACTTTATATAACATAGGTGAAAGACAAGGCAAACGACATAGTCCTCTATGGAAGGGAGACGCCCGTTTTCCTGCGGAGAATCTAACTTGGATCATTGCATATGTGAATTGAAACGTAGAAGAACCTGATACATAGGCCTAGTTACTTGTATGGAAAATTGATATTTTTTTCATGCAATTTACAGTCCCTCACCGTCGCGCGAGGTCTAAAACGTTGTCGGTTATGCGTTGGACTAGGTATACGGAATGAGCTTTGGGGGAAATAAATTTTTTTCATGAAATTTCTGCTGTTATGTGGGATTGTTATGCCCACTTAGCATCGGGATCAATTTCGGGAGATACATTGTGTAGCGAATGACGATTCGTAAGTCAACTGTAACGATTGTGTATCATCGAGCTAACCTTACCTCCTTACTGGATGAATGATCGTTCACCTGTGTTGAGGCATGTAGATATGAGATCAGCAGTCGGCTGTTCGGCTTTGACCCTTCATGGGTGTAGCGCCATGCATTTCATACACTTTACTGAAGACCAGTACATTCTGAGTTCGAATAAAAAGGTGGCATTTCAATTTCTAATGTGTGGTTCTTAGAGAGTGAGGTCACATGACTCTGGCCTTCCAGAAGACCTAGCATTGACAGAGAACAAACACCCATGCATTTACGGACCATATCATAAATGTAAAGTGAAAGCTGGACGTAATGTAGATTGCAACACTATTTTTAAGCTTTTTTTTTTTTCGTAAAGTGAGTGTTTTAATACAATTTGATCATATTGTTTTTCTTTTACGTATTAGACAACAGTTCATTTCACTATGTTCATTGAAGATTTATCGAATTTCCACAATCATATTCTTAGAGATCACTCACTTTTGCAGTCATACTTCCACTACTGGCGTTATCTACCTGTTCTAAGTGCTAGAATATTCAGTAGGCCTAACTTGTCTACTACTCAGCATGAGTTCTGCTAATAAATCTGAGCGAAACAGTTTTGCAGACAAGTTTACAGAAATGTTTTCTTGTGTAACAAATTCAAGCAAAATAAAGCAATCAGTAACGTCGTATAGGAGCAGATTACAGCTTCGTACAGTTTGGTAGCCTAGATGTGTTTCAGACTGTCTAATCTTGCTCAGCTACACATTTATTTAGTCTGCATTCTTTCCGGATGAATTGGCTCTTAAATTTTGAATACCATACAGGCGTACAGAGGTTAGGAAAATGAAATTGCTCGGACCTCAGTAAGTTGGGTTAAGGCGACATTTCTGGCTGGCATATAAAATATTCCTCGGTACCAGAGATGTTGTAAAGCGAATCGATCAGTCTTTATTTATTTAGATTTGTTGAGCATATTTCAAATTTACTTAGGCATTGCAGCCCGGAAGAGCAGAAACTCGTGTTCGGGCGCACATCAGTTTAGTTATAGCCTACAAAATATTTTACAAAATTGAAGAGTGTTCATTCAACGCAATAACATGATGTAAATAAGAAACTTAAACTTTAAACCCAATTAGTTTAAGAAAAGAAACACTTCTTTACCAATGGCGGATACTTGGTTGTTGTTCATTTACCCAGAAGAAAAATACTAAATAATTAATAATATGTTTCTTTAACCTATGTGTATTAGGTATAGTTAGCGCAGCGTTAGCTCTAATTATTGTTGTTTAGTCAACCATCTGAAGACAGGTTTGAACCTCGCAAGTTACACCAACAAGGCATCACTCATGAGACAACTAAGCCAGGAGATAATGGGGTAGGGCGACCAGTTCCTTTCCCCCTTCATACATCGCTGAGTTGATACACATTACACTAATCAGACTTCAGATATATACAAACAATTTGTTCTTCGTCTGATACATATCTTCAAATGAGATATACTGCCTGATCATAGATGTACATACCAAGCAGAACCTCAATCAGAGGTATAGCTCTAAGTAATGAGTTATATATCCTGGGTCCAAAATTTCTGCTGTGTTTTAATTCAGCAATTGCATGGCATTTGGGTCTCGCTCCGTGTCGTTACTGCAGGCCGCCAAGACAGAATGACACAGCTAATTTCGGGAACGGAGATTCACATGGAACATCCCACAAGAATGTTTCATTTTGTAAACTTATTACCTTTATTAAATATAATGTAGTACGTAAGTTTTAATCCAGTGAAGCTCCGTGAGTTCGCGGATGCAAGCAGCAGCGGTAGCGTGGGGGACCTGCCGATGATCGGCCGACGGGAACACCGGCAACGTTCGCTGGTACTCACTATGCTAAGAAAATATAGCTTTGCAAACATCGATATTCGCGGCATTATGGTGAGTGCTAGTGAAAAGTGCGTCACCCTCCTTCAAGATCTAAGAGCTACAACATCGGATTTTTAGACATTGGCTCTTCGAGCTTTAAAATTTTCAGTTTGTGTTTTACAGCATCACTTATATACTAGAACATAAATCCTTTCCGCCCTCCCCCTTTCATTTATTTCTTCTCTATTCTTTTTTTTAACTGGTTATTTTACGACGCTTTATCAATTGCTGTGGTTATCTAGCGTTTGAATGAAATGAAGGTGATAATGCCAGCGAAATGAGTTCCGGGTCCAACGCTATTTTACGACGCTTTATCAGTTGTTGTGGTTATCTAGCGTTTGAATGAAATGAAGGTAATAATGCCAGCGAAATAAGTCCGGGGTCCAAAGCCGAAACTCACCCAGCATTTACTCTTAATGGGTTGAGGGAAAATCCCAGAAAAAAACCTTAACAAGGTAACTTGTCCCAACCAGGACTTGAACCCGGGTCCGCTCGTTTCACGGTCAGGCAAGCTAATCGTTACTCCACAGTAGTGGACTTTTTCTCTTGTATATCGGCATGCTGCACTCTATTTTTATTGTTATTCTTTGTGTATAGGCAGCCTTTCTACGCGGAGAAATATTTTAAACAAGTAAATGAATTAATGTAATTAGTTAACAAATGCGAAAATTAACCTTTAAATGCCGGAAGACTTGCATTACTATTTAAAATTATTTTAAGTACTCGCAAGTGTAATGTCACATAACATTTAAGAATACCAACGTACTTTATAAATAATACATCATTTATCATTTTCCGTTTCGGCCATTTGAGACCATGAACAAATTTGTTCGTTTAGGATTTAAATATGTATACACACATATATAATTATACATATATAAGTGTATATATAAATATATATCAATGTAAATATAATCTATAATCTGACATGACTATTGCAATATTTATGTAACTCTTTGGCTATTAACTTTCGACGCAGAAATCTCGGAAGCCATCACGCAGACATTTTTTCTTACCCTCAGTATTATAAATTGCACTCGTCGAAGCGAGTTCACATTTGGAATGCTGGCGTCTTTGTTGCAGCACCAGCAGCAGGTGGCCACGGCGGTGGAGCGCGCCAAGCAGGTCACCATGACTGAGCTCAACGCCATCATCGGGGTGAGTGTTACATCAGCTGTCAGCTGTACTAAGGGAAAAAGCCATTTTAATTCTCTTTCTTTTACAACTTGACTGTATTCCTATAGTCCTATAGGTTTAAGAACTGTTAGTTACAGAATTTTCAAACATGTTAATTACGCTGAAATTTATTTACTTAAGTCGATTTTATTTCGTAATTTTATGTGTTTTACGTACTGTTTCAGTTGCTTGAAAAGGAAAGTAAATGTAAACGGAGAGTAAATTGAAAACGAGACCATAATCGAGTCAAAAATTGTAACGCAGTGGTGTGAAATCTGAAGAGGATTACATTAAAAATCATCGCAAACTTTTTCTTTTCGGCCATGCGTATTTTATTGCAGGCATTTATGTGATATAAGTACACACAAACCTGAAGGAACATAATATATCTTTATATTGACACAGATCAGTTTGGTATGAAGGAGTGTAAATAAATGAAGTCTGAAATATCCTTAAAATACAAATATCTGTAGTTGCAAAGGTAGCTCAAATTTTACTCACTTGGTGAGGTAGTCGAAATTAATTTTGTAGATTATACGGTATGCACATAACGATGTGGATTATAAGTACAGTACATTAAATATTAGTTGCAATGTATTAGTCTATGATAAGCTAACTTTAGTTGGTACATTTGGTTTAGGTTAGATTTAATAAATGTAGATACAGCTTGTGTAATAGTGTTTTCATAGGTCGGTGGACGTTCGACGCTCCTGTATAATATAACAATAATGCATTGCAGGTACAGTTAACACCACCTCTGTACTATTTATTGATGACAAGTGGTTAGTTGACGCGAGTGGTTGTGTGGACGTGAAGCGAATTCAGAGTTCAAATAAGACATTTTGCCAGAAATTATGGATATTCTGTATGACGATAGGAAGTTATCACAAATGCAGTGTAAGTTCTTCAGTCTATTTTTATTTTTTATCAGGCCTGTTTATAGCATTCAGCATTTTTAGAGATTCATTTGTAATTAGGTATGCATACGGTACCAGAACCATGTCATTGTTCACAATAACCTCGCAGGCAAAGAAAACATCTGTATCTCCCACATACAGAAAGCAAGCAAGCAAGCAAACATGCATTTCAGAATCACCCTTATGTTTTCATTGATCATCGAACATTTTAACTTCAGATTGGCTACATTAGAAATTGCATCTTCGAGAGCACTACCAAAGATGAGAAAGATGCAAGTAGGCCTATTGTCATTTTCATCGTGTCCAACACATTTATATGAATGAGAAAAAATGATTACCTCTCAATGCCTGTTTGATTTCCGTATTGTTCTTATTTTGGTCCTTCGTAGACCACGTCCAAGAGGTTCGTCTCGTGAGTGTGTCACTTTTTTATCGTTGATAAGATTGTAAGCTTATGAATATTCAGTATGCAGTTATATGACTTTCCCAGTAGTTCAGTTACTCTTAACATGGAATGCATATCCTGTCCATAGCCGCCCTTAACAATGCACAGTGGGTTAAGATTTGAATATGGTTTTTATTTTCGGATTGTCTCTTATTTATTGGTGGTTCCGGGTTTGGAGTGTCGAAATGTCATCTTTTTCCTTTAACACGGAACCAGGTCAGGCGAATTTTCGTTTCCAATAGCCTATAGCAAAAGTTTGTCGACACTCGTCTGTATGATATGAAACATTGCATGACATCCCTACTTTCACTAAGTAAGCATTAATATTCAGGGTGGAATTAATTATAGCCTATTTCACCACATTCAGAGTTTTGTCTTGTAAAACTAAACGACACAGAATAAAGCCAAGAGTATTGTATGAAAAATTATCATCATAGCTTTATTGAAATTTGTGCTTTTGCGGCGATTGTAATATAAGATTGTTGTGTTCTATACTATTGAAAAAGAGTATCGGTATTTTATAAATGAGCAGATTATATTGAAGACTGTTAATTTCAGTGTAGCCTATGTATGGTTAAAATTTTTGTAATTAAAACAAATTAAACTGTGGTTCCGAAATATCTATGCTTTGTTTGCATTACTTCTTATTCTACACTCCACACTGATATGATCTTATTGTGCTAATACGAAGAACGTGTTATGCCATATGCATAGCTTGAATTTTCTGCAATAGTATGCGCTTGGCCAAAAAAAATTCTATTGTAATGACTTTTCAAATAACTCTCTCATATTAACTATGTTAAAATAATTCGTAACATTGCTGTTAACTTTTATTTGAATGTATGAATTCAGAAATTGAACGATACCAAGTGTTATAAACTTTCTTGGGACTAGTCTTTACATTTTGGCTTTGAACTCTGAGAACAATAGGGCTATGAAGTAAGTTCTTTCCGCTTGTATCCAAGTACAGTAAATAAATAATGAATACTGTTCCTCATAAAAGGTAATATCGTGACGAAATTACTTTTCGTAACATGACCTGCACTTCCATATTTGCTCATGATGGCCAAATATGTGAACTTTGACAATTGATGTAATCAGACAGTTCCTATCATGACAATATATATTAGTTTTAAATGGGTTATTACATAGCGTTGCTAGTAATATTGCCAGATGGAATTCGTAAACACATACACAATTAGTAGCCTTAGATGTAGAAAGTTATTTTAGAATGTACAACGTGGAATGTAAAACCATAATTAACTTCGTAGCACAGTGGTTTGTGGAGTAGACAGGTTGGTTGTGCAAAGACGGACGCATGATTGGGTGATTATTTGGTGAAAAGCATTAGGATTATGTAGGGAATAGGATTAACAATACTGATCAGATTAAGTTATGTAGCCTACTTGTAGAGTAATGTATGAAACCGGGTTATCGTTTTTACTGCTTTTTCTCAATATCGATACATCACTTGATCAGTTTTGCTGTAATTGTGTAAAATAAAGTAAAAGAATATAAAACTTGGCATTACTTTAGCTCATGTTTTAAATAGAACTTTCATTGTGCTAAATATGCAGAAAAAATTATTAAAAGTCTATTATTGCAAATTAAGAATATACGTAAATATTAGTATTGAAACTTTAAATTACGAGGGTCTAGTTAATTGGTTGGCTTGCATTTATCTTGGCGTAATGAAGTACTTATTATCCTGCTAACGTAACATATTTTATTTTTTTTTTAATAATATGACAATATCTGAAATTAATTTTAATATTGACTATTTAGGCTTTGTATTATACAGGGTCCTTCATATGTGACGCTCTTCTCACTTCGCAAGTTCAGCGGAATTTTCTGTTCTACTTCTCGCAAAGTTACCGCGAAATTGGCCCCCAATTCTGCGGTGGGCTAGTAACTTTAGTTTCTGAGCCTGTTTGGTGGGGAAAATGCTTATGAACAACTTAAAATGAACAACTTAAAAAAAATAAATAAATAAAAGTGCATCTGACCTGTGTCACAAGAGTTGTTCGAAGTGTCCTCCTCCTGCTTCAATACATTTTTGACATCTCCGAAGATTGTTCTGAAATATTCGACTAATCTCTTCCTGCTAAATGTTCGAAATAATTTGTCGGATATTTTCTTTCGATTTGCATAACTTAAAACTACAAAAATTCGCTGAAATATAGGCCCTACTGTACGCTATTTTCAAATAATTAGAAAAGAAACGCAATATTTTGTACTACACTATGAACCAATGAATATTCCCTTAATTTTGTGCTTAAACTATTAAAAAAAAAAAAACAATAACTTGCACTACATTATATACGAATGAGCAATCCTTTCAGTAGCTCACTGCAGACTGAGATAACTGAATGCATGCAACACCCGACAGACGCCCTTGAACTTCGGTGCGTATATACGACAGGCGCACTGTGGGAGGCAACGTTTCTGTACGTTTCGGGGCGTCATATACAGGGGACTCTGTAGCATCGAAGTGTCTTATAAACGAGGATTGCGTTTCATTATTTCTTTCCGTTACGTTTGTACTGTGTAGGCCTCTTATAATAGTCCTTGGGTACTCCAGAGATTGGCGACGAGCTGCAATCGTGTGTATTGGGTGGGGTTCGAATTCCTATTGGGCTGTTTTTTCATACATTTTCTCGAACTGCAAAGTGAACGTCAGGTAATCCTGTGACCAATCCTCGAACTTACCTCGCCAACATCAGTCTCACCAGCTTTAGATATCCGCAGTTGATACAGTGTTATTTAATAATGGATTAAGGAACATTCCCTCAGTTGTACATTCAGTACTATTAATGATTTATTTTTTTTCGTTAAGATAACCAACAGTTACTTCTAAATTCATACTGAAAAAGGAAAAAAAAATTGAAACTATATAAATATTTTGTTACGGAAAATAATGACCCGTAATCTTGGCGTTGTAAGCGCTGTGAGGGTAGTATTTTGTTGGGTATCGCGGTGAATAGAGTTTTATGAATTGCAGTAAACCTTAAGTTTCCCATGGAATATTGCATTTTTTTTTTTAATTTTAGTTGCCCATAAAAACCTTCAAACAATACAATATTGAGTAACACAAATATAATAGGCTAGAGAGGATATTTAATTTATTTGTTGCACTTAATTGCTGTGTTATGAGTACGGATTGCCATTTTCCCATAGCTCTCACAGGTTTAAATAACGACGTATTGTTTAGTTATCTTGCCTTTACCAGTGCGAATTATTGGCGCGTGTTCTTATAGAAGGATTTCTGAAACATTGCTTTTCAGTACGGGTAGCTAAGATATCTTACAACATCGATTTCTTTCTTTGTTCCGATATTTCTGTGTAATACATCATGTCCATATTGTCTGTGTTTGAATCTCATAAATAGTACCCGGATTATATCTTCATGAAGGTTGTATGTAAAATTATAGATAAAATACATGCATAGCCGTCGGCCTCGGTAGCGTAGTTTGTATAGCGTTGGCCTTCTATGCTCGAGGTTGCGGGTTCGATCCCGGCGCAGGTCGATGGCATTTAAGTGTGTTTAAATGCGACAGGCTCATGTCAGTAGATTTACTGGCATGTAAAAGAACTCCTCCAGGACAAAATTCCGGCACACCGGCGACGCTGATATAACCTCTGCAGTTGCAGGCGTCATTAAATAAACCATAATCTAAATTTAATTTATATGCATAACCCACATTTTTAACAGTTATTGTTCGTAGAACTTGGTGACTATGTATTTGATTGTGCATCACAATTTCATATTTAAAAAAAAACAAGTAAAGGTAAAGGTAAAGGTAGCCCTTTCACATGCCACAAAGGCACGTGGGGAGGCATGGAGGTAGAGCCCCATCCTTTCTTGACCTCGGCACTAGGATCAGGTGGTGTAGTCGGCACTACGCTCCAACCACCTTTTACCCCCGGGAAAGACCCGATATTCAATTTGAAAGGAGACTGAGTGAATCTCGGGGCCATCCTGTAAGTTTGCCAACGGGAAAATCCCGTCACCACTCGGGATGGAACCCCGGACCTTCCAGTCCATAGCCAGCTGCTTACTCATTGGATGTTGCAGATACCACCCGTATAAAAAGTCAGTTAATTTCAGAATATTTTTTTTACTATTCCGGAAGCGATATTTCTAATGGAGAAGCAATGTAAGCATGGTGTGCGAAAAATTTCAGAGAAAATGGAATACTGTATTTAGGCTTAGAGAATTATATAAATTCGTTAGCAGAATATCTATCCTGTTATAGTTGGTGGCAATTTTAATTGTATATCTATGATCCATATTTGATTTAACAGTTTAGATCAGGCCTGGGCGTTAATACCTCAATTGAGGTACTGCAGACCATGGTGGAAACATAGTAGAGGTGTGGGACAAGCTGTGCGTGTTTTCGTTCAGTCTGCGCATGACGTCACCTTTACTGCAGGCCGCACTCGAGTGACACAGTCAACATAACAGATTGTCGATGGTTAGATCTGCGTCCATAGATTTAAATGAATAAATAAAAATCATGGTTTGTGTATTCAGTAAATATTGACAGTATAGGCTATAATAGGGTCTACCTTGAAGTGATAACATTATAAAATAGTGAACAATAAAGAGCAATTCCACGTGTAACTGACTGACATTTACAGTACACTTTGACAGCAAAATGGCTGCCTAAATTGTATAATGGGTTGAAATTAGACTGTGTCACCGCAGGATTTTATAGAGGGAAGTGTACACTTAAGATACATATAAAAATAAACGTCTTTAATAGGAAAAGTATACTATTTATTTACGTCCAAAGTGTGTGTAACAGACTGACATAAATGTCAACTCTCTCTTCGGGTGAACATGGTTCTCCACAGATTTCTCTGAATTGTCATTGCTGATACAATTTTGCAAAATATAGTTCGGAAAGGAAATTGTAATCTTCAGTTTAAGTTGAAAACGACCTCCAAACCATGATTATCAATGGAGTTATGGCCGAAAAAGTGATGTGTAACAGACTGACCTCCTTCCGTAACTGACTGACATCTCTGAATTTTAAAATGAAGTTGCACTTACAGAACCGTAAATAGTACAAAATAATATGAAACTTGATAAATAGTCAATTAACATAACGATTAATTTAAATGAATCATATGTTTTCCAGAATACAAAAATTAGTTTGCTTAACCATGCATCTTAAATGACACAAATTAATGCACATACAAGTATTACATAGGCCTACTTAATAACATATATAGTTCTTTCTGTGTGATTAAATACTGTATATACAAGCCATATGCATTGGTGTTTAATTTTAGGACTATGAGTGTCACAGCAACCTTGACAGCGCTTATCACTCTATATGGCATCAACTCCCCAGCGATAAGACAGTATGTTACGTTATTCAAGCGCTTTCCTAATCATCTGGCACTGACCTCCTTATCGATTACGATAATGTGACGCAGATCACAGTTTATATTTCCCATGCCTATGGCTGTTATATATTATGTTCATAATAATAGATTAGAATGTTGAGTTCTACTTTCAGATTGAATATGAACCATTGGAATTAAACACGTAGAAGCACTCCACGGCACTCGTTGACTCACTTATTTAGTCTAACAAGTACTGTATGTACTGCAGGAACACTGTCAATATGTCACTTGCTATCTGAACAATTTTTTAGTTTCTTTTCACACACGGAACCTGTGGACCTTTCGCACTGATTGTTCACAAGACAGTTGTACATATTCTACAACATAGGGATCTAACACTTTCACGTAATGAACTCCATGAGATGCCGGAATAGGTGCAAGATGTTCAAATTGTTTTTCGAGATACTTTTTTCCTTCGTCTATCTCAATCTGTGCTACCTTCTTAACAATAATTTGGATGTTTTTATTGCTCACAATGTTACAAAATTCTGTACCGCTTTGTATCTTCTTCCCCGATTTCGCAGGCATCCATGCCATCCTTTTTACTTGGCCTCCAATCACATCCATGGCCTCTTTGCCATGATGTAACTGAAATAAGTTCCATTCTATGTTAAATTCAAATATGCGAGCAAGCAATGTCACATTGCTCAATGTTTACTTCTGTTTAAAATGACTCTCTGCTTTATCTGAAAATATTTTTACCACCTCAATGTTCGGAAGAATCGTCAACATTTCCGAAAACACTTTTCGTAGACAAACATTCACTGCATAGCCCATTTGTCATGTGCTACATAATCTGACACTAATGCAGAGGATTTCTTCTGAACTTCCCTATCACCTTCCTGTTTAAACCAGGCAACAGCAGTAAATATTGAAACCTGCTTATTGCTCCAATGAGCTGCCTGAATCTCATTTTGCTTTTTGCAGGTACAATTACTGCACACTTATCACCAGTTCACGTACAACTTCACCAAGGCCTTCCAGTAACTAAGCACATTGTGAGAATGAACAGCATAACAGCTGAGAGCGCGACATGTCAGTCACTCACAATGCCGCTGCGGAAAACGAAATCACTTTAGAAGAAAATGTTCTAATACTTTTTTATTGGTCATGTAGTAATAACGCAGAATACCAAAGGAAATTTTAATCCGTCAATTATTGTGCTGTGTGGAAGAGTTTTTGTATGTTTATTGTGACGGACTGACCGTAACTTACAGTACAAATAATTATAATGATTTTAAGTTATTTAGGATCTTAGGATACTTCAACTAATTACATATTTACTTCAAGGAAAAACCAAAATATAGTATACAAAAAAGACGGCTCGAAATAAAACTAATTTACGTGTCCAAATTGTGACACGAAACATAAGTATCTATACGTGTTTTTTTAAGCGTTTGGAATATGACAAGATCTGCAGCAAGTTATAGACTAAAAGAAAGAGTATTTTAAACATTATCTTACGAAATAAGGCGATTTAAAGTATAAACAAACATATTTCTTCAACAAAAATACTCCTATATCAATTTCAAGAAATTCGCCTCAGTATGACATTTTCGTGGAATTGCTCTAAATTAAATTCAAGAGTCAAGAAATAATGTAATATGGTATTGCAACGTTAATAATTGCCTTCTGTAATATATACGTACTTTTATAATAATTATAATACATTATGCTACAAATATGCACAAAATTAGACCCATATATCACACAAATTATATTACACATGAATTCAAGTACAATAGGAACTACCTTGAAATGATAACGTAATAAAATTATGATCTATTACATATTAAACTAAAGTTTCAAGAAACAATGTGATATGGCAGTGTGTCATTAATAATATTGCCTTCTGTAATATACACATGGTTTTATAATAATTACAATACAATGTGTAATAAATATATACATACTTAGATCTATACAGTTATTTATAACATACATTATTTTGTACATGAATTCAAATACTTTTGAACCTTCATTAACATATGTATATGAATTTCTTGGAATAATTTGTCATTATAGTAAACAAATATTTTTATATATTCAGGCTATTGGAGACATAATATAGTCTACTACATTATTTACCTTACTATTCCACACACGACATAATATAATTTCACCATTATAAATCCCGCTCTGTTAAGTAAATACTTATTCTTATGCAATCTTTTTCATTTTCTTTATAATATTTCTCTTTGAAATTCCAGACATTTTTATTATTTTATTAATTTTTAAATTCTAATAAATGTTCTTGTTCTAACCAATGTCGTAATTACTTCTGGCGGAAGAGGAGAACTGATTTCTGCTTCGTTTTTCATGGCAGAATTAACCAAATTTACAGTCTTTTTTATTATAAATTTCTCATGAGAAACAGAATCTCCGTGCACATCTGAGAATATACTGTCAACAAGCATGGCAACCAATTGCAGATCCTTAGAAGGGAGAATTAAGTTTCCACGGGATACTGTAGTAATCCAGTCTTTTTGATTAGCAGAAGTTGACAATTTTGTGGGAATTCCAAGATTCGGGTATTGCTCCATACGTTTTGATGCAGCATATCCTGCAATATATTTTAATCCTTCCTGCGATATCCGCTGTCTTGCAGAGATTTCATATATTTTTTCTGGGAGGCCTATATTTTCTTCAGGATCTCGATCGTTGGTAAATTTAACCGGTTTCAGAATGCCTTTAAGAAATTCTGCCGTTGCACATAGTTCTTTCTACAGATTATCATTGACTTCTGATTGGCTTGTACTAGGACCCACTATTAATGCGTCTTCTTCCGAAAGCAAATCGGAGGTGTTTTTTGTTCTCACAAAACTGAGATAATGGATTTCGACCTAGTATGTACCACTTCAGTCTATGTTTAAAATCTAAAGCAGAGGGATGATCGTTTGTTCTACCCATGCTTCTAATTTCCGAAAAAAAGTTTTCTACCAGATCTTGATTAAGTTTTCTTGTGATGATGTATTCAATTTTGTACTTGTACCTCATTGCCTCATACAACAATGTTAATGATTTATTATTTATTAGAATCCCCTCCTGATAAGGTAATTTCCTGTTTGCTTCTCCTATTTTAACTGTGGTCATGAAGTCATTCATTTCTGAGAGTATAATATTCTGATCTTGAAGGTTTATTCCGTAACTATGCAGCCCACGGTGGGTACCGAATTTAGAAACGGTATTAAATAATCAAACCAATCATTAGTTCATTTTATTGCCTTTGAAGTTTCTTTCCATTCATTTGATCTCAACAGCTCGTTTTCACCACACCATTTCAAAGCCTTTGCAACTCTGTTGGAAAATAATTGTGCTGCCAAACTAACTTTTTGTCTTTGGGTACCACGGACACTTAAGTGTAACGGAGTTAACTTGTAAGCTAATTTTGTATCAGAGGACGAGGATGCACGTAAAAGTTCATGAATTGGTTCTGATGAAATGTTCAATCCGTTCAAGTTGAAACCATGATCTAGAAAGTGATTCCTGTGTAATTTCAATAAATGTGGAGCGTCTGAAAAAAACAAATATTTCTCGAGTTGAATTATTTGGGTTAGGAAAACTGCAATTTAGTTTGGTAGAAATTTTCAAATCACGCCACAATTTTCTGTTACTCCCATCTAAATCGCTAACTGTGGCCATAACTTGAAAACCACTGCCTTCTAATTGGCAAATTATGTCTGTTAGGATTTCTTTTGTCATTGCCTGATCATATTTATAGTATACGGGCTGCTTCCACCTTGCAAACAAACCACGTGCAAAAACAACCTGCACTGCCTTATGAGGTCCAATTATTTGTTCTTCCGTACTGTGAAAAGAAACCTCCTGATTTATCTGAGTCAGGCGTTTCCGATATTAGAAACAGTAATAATAACGCGGAATCAATTAGGCCTATTTCAATTGATCCAAATGACGCATATAGGACGAAATAAGGGGCGGAAATATTTTTCTCTGCCTAGAGGCACCAAGTAGCTAGATTCGCCTGTGCATGCAATATTAACATTTTCGCATACTTGTGTTAATCTGTGCATTCTTATAAATAACAAATCTTACAAAAATATTTTCATTGTAATAAGCTCTAGAAATACACACGCTTTTATTCTGCCTCAGTAACTCAATTTGAAAGTCCATTGTTAAATACTTACTCATCGGGTTCTGGTGTCTCATTTATCGAGGCTTGTAGAATCTCTCTCACAATATTCCGCCTTACTCTCTTATTTTGTCGCTCCATTCTAGTTGACGCATTTGCTGAATGTTTGCCGCCAGGTATATTTATTGTAGGTTTAGCATCAGGTTTAAGTTTCCGTGCACGAACTGGTGAATAGCCTAGCAGTCTCTGCTGCATTGTTTTATCAAAGTCATCATCTTTAAAATGCTGTGAGCATATACGTGCTGAAAATATATAGATATTATAATAATTGAGTGTTACATTTAGCGTCAGTTCTTATAAATAAGCATAGTATGGTTTTAGGCTATACTGAAAACTTAATATCCTTTATTGACATTGTTATGAATCCGAGAAGTTAAGAAGTTTAAATATATTTATGATTTGTTTCAGTCTATAACTTAGTATCTGTTAGCTGAACCAACTCGCAATTATATTGAAACATACTATTCTATCAATATCAAGATATAAAGAATATGAACTTACGTAATTTTGGTAGATGGTCTTGGCGTTTGCAACAATTCTCCCATTTTTCACGAAGATTTTTACCTTTCGGGAATGAAAAATATTTAATATTACTGCCTCTGGTTTTCCTATAATGATTACTGCAACCTTACACTGCACAGTGACTCATTATGAATTGTAATTAATGTCTAGTTAGGTTTATTAAAGAAAATGTACTCAACGCAATGAGCTGCGATCGCTGTCTGCAGTAAAGATGACGTCACACGCGTCGGCCGCTATCGCAACAGCATGCGCAGTCCCACACCTTTACTATGTTTCCACCATGCTGCAGACTACCCCTTGACTTCCCACTCCACATTTCCCGGCAGAAACAGTTATGTATCAAACCGATACGAGTAGACCTGAAAGCAAGCATTGTTGAGTGACAGATTGTATGAGGCATGCATCATAGCTTTCAGCTCTCTCTTGTCGGCTAAAATCCACCACTGTTGCACAGTGCTTTACTATGTGTTCGTTTCTAAAGCAGTGATGCGGAAAGGACAAGAGCGGGGGTATCTGTTTTCCTTCTTCCTACCCCTTTATGCCCAGGGCTGGTCTGGATCAATCACTAGTCTTACGAACCTCATTTCTGCTAACTCAAACTTCCTTTTATCATTGCTTCTATTATTTTGCATAAAAAATTCTGTTGCAAACTGTAAGAAGAGATTCTCATGGCGTGTTCTTCAGAATTTCCATAACATTTAATATAGTTATAGCTACTGGATTTTGAAATGTCACTGCTATACATGAATACAATATTCAGACTAATGGAGTTCTCATATTTACGCAACTCCTCTAGCTTTAAGAATGCAAATACAAGTAAGAAAAGGATAGTTCAAGTTGAGAGATGTTGATTTATTCTCCGCTGAATATAAATGAATGGTTAGGCATCGCTTGTTGGTGGTAACAAAACTTGATTTAAAGAGTTGTCAGACTAGTACAGACGTCGCGGATGGATACTTCATTATCATCGACTGTCATTCCGCTGCACCTTAATGATCGCCACATTTCACATTTTATGGAGTAATCACATCGGGTCGCTGCGAGCTGCATGTAATAGTCACTAATGCGACTTCTTACTTTTAGCTGTTGAGTTATTTGCAGGTTCATTGCTAGACATGAAAGTGAAGGAACAAGTTTCTGTAAATTGCGTGTAAATTTCTCTCTGTGTTGAGTAATATTAATTTATGCATGACATGTTTAAAATACACATGTCGCATGAGTATAGTAAAATTATACTTTTTCTCGAGAATTTAAACATACAAGAAAGAATAACAATTTATAATTTTTATTTTGTAAATTAACTATTAACCAGTAACTGGCGTAAATTTGTGTTATAGAAATAGAAGGAAACAATTTATTCTTTTTTATTTTGTTTACTCATACAGAGGCATGTAAATAAGTTATGTGTTTTGGAAGGAAAGTTTTATTTGCAGTTGTAGAAATAATTAAATTAGCATTTCTTCAGTCCATATTTAAAGGAAGCGAGTGATCACTTATAAATTTATGATGTAACATGACCGGGAAATGTTGTCTGTGCCCCAGTGTTGTGTTAAGTTTCCAGACGACATCAGCACCAAACCTGAGGTTCTGAGGTATCCCATATTAGGCTGCTTTCCTTATACGCCCGGATAAATAAATTTATATTTGCCACTCGTGTGTTTTGGAAGTTCCTTCTGAATCTGGCATATTACGTGGATGAAAAAAAAAAAGAAGAAAAAGAAACATTTTTTTTTTTTATTTTCTTTGTCGAGATAATACTTTATATAATCATATAATCATATAATCCTTACTGTGTACTTAAAAATATTTTATTCATTGTATGCTTTGTACTGCACTATTTTATTACTGCTATTAGTATTATTATTACTATTATTCCTGTTATTATTATTATTGTTATTATCATTATTATTATTACTATTCTTATTTATTACTATTATTATGATTATGATTATTATTATTATTATTATTATTATCAATAATTGTCTTATTTTTTTATACTTTGTATGCCTCATTTACTTTTGACCCGCTGTTCACATTTTATTATGCTTTTTTCTTTCTTTCTCTATGTTATATATTATGTCTGATTTCTTCTTACTTGTTGTTTACATTTTATTATTATTATCTTATTCAGTTTTGTGTGTAAAATTGTAGTGTACTTTGTAAATTTGTAGTGTTTTTGTAACGCAGTTTTTACTCCTGGTTGAGTGTTAGAGAAGGCCGTATGGCCTTAACTCTGCCAGGTAAAATAAATTATTATTATTATTATTATTATTATTATTATTATTATTATTATTATTATTATTACTTTTGGTCTTGGAAAATAGAAATTATATTCGAAAAAGTACAAAATGTCTAAAAACATTTCTCCGATATTTAGTTTATCTTTCTAGCAACAATAGTTCGTTTCGACAATATTACAACAGTTGATTAACAAGAGGAAGTAATGAAGCATTGTGCAGATTGGAATTAATGAATTCACAAAGTTTCAGAGATGGGTTTCAGGTAAAAGAGAGAGGGTAAGAAGAGTATCTTACTCGTTGGGATCCTTACAATCAGCTCAGTCGTCAGTTCAAGTAGAACAAGTAGGTACTCTTTTCATCCCGCCTTTTTTTTTTTTTTTAGCTGAAGACGAAAATAGAATAGAACCAATTTTCGAATCTTGAATTCATTTAAAAATAATCAATAGAAAAATCCAATCTGCATCTCTTTTTACTAGACTAGACGTCAGTTCGGAAGGCGATCGGCTGCTATATGCGCCGTAGCATTTCTGGTATGTGACGTCACAAGCTTGTACAGTAGAACCAATCGGAATAAGTCTATAACAAGTACTTCCCGAGTTCGTTTGTTCACGTGTGAGTGTTTCAATACACTGAATAAGTAAAACTGACATTTACTATGTGTGTTTTTAAGATAAATAAATGGAAGAAGAGACTGTGAAAAGACAAGTATTGCACAGGTAGGCGCGGAAAATAGTGTTTGTGTATTATTATTTTAAAAACGTTGACGAGCAGAACGCTGCCGGCCATCTTGAAGCTGGTTGCAACGTTGCCAACGTGCAAGAAACAACTGTAGAAGCGTATGGAGTGGGATTGAGAACAGTGCAAAGAATATTGTTAGCGAAGGAAAGAGTGTTTGTTGATGTCATGCTTAGAGTAATCAACGGCTGTCATTATTGTCTTTCGATAATTTAAATTCTCTCCTGCGCTATTTGTATTGCACGTGCGAATGAAGTACGATGTGGCAATGTTGTATGCTGTATTGCTCTCTCTATTTGTTTCTCTCGACGCAAACGCTAGCAGAGTACCGCCTTCCGAATTGCCGTCGACTCTACCACTACACTTTCTGAGGTGTTGTGGAAAAACACTGTCACTGTCACATGAATTTCCACGGCTTTTTCTGATTTAAAAAAAAATATCCCTTGTGTTTTTTTTTTTTTTTTTTCAAGTAAAGATCTTTTATTAACATTTGGTGAAGTCAGTACGCAAACCAGCCGCTGCGCTAGAACAATTTTATTGACGCATGCGTGGTATGCAGGCTACTCCTGTAAGGGAAGGTGATGAAGAGCCCGCGGCACACCTCTGCTTGCAGGTTTGAGTTTTCCTTTTGTTCCTTTAGTTGCAGTAACACAAAAAATTCGATTGGTTTTCGAGGGTGAGGATTACATTGTTTTCTCTGAGCCCCCTTTTGCGTATGACAGACGTAATGAACACAGACGGATAATTCCTGCACGTTCTATATACTGTATACATTGCTCGTGTTTTTGTATGCATGTTCTTTGGGATCCAGCCATCCCTCACGCAGTCTGTGCAAGTTTTCTCTGCACCCTCATCCCCCCAGGGGCTGGTCTGATCCCTCTCAAGAGCTGCCGGGTTTGTTTATTCTCCTCGGTCGGATCTCTCTCTCTTCGCAGTAGCATCAACAGCAGGCAGGACCCAGGCTATTAGCGCGGTTTGAAACCAGGCGCGAATTGTGTCAATATTTGACTTGCCTGCGCCGCGCATTAAAACACAAGTGAGACAGAAAGAGAGAGCAGGATGAAGGGAAGGAGTTTGCTTGTCTTCCTGTGTTTGCTGGTCAAATAAAGGTAGAGAGCGAGACAGGGAATGAGAACCGCCGGTGAATGAGACTAGAGAGAGAGAGAGACAGAGAGAGAGAGAGAGCGGTATGGTGTATTCTCAAGCTACATGTATACATGCGCATTTTTATGAGAAGGGGTTACCTCATACGTAAAGTGTACTAGCGTTGTGTATAATCTTATACACATCTCGTCATTGGATCTGAAACATGTATGACTGCATTTAATGTTGCTTTAAATCGAACTGTGTTATGATAAATTTAACTGCATTAACGTGTTCATTTTCTGGCAATGCAATAAAAAATTTTTGTATTATCGGTCGCTGTTTCAAAATTGAAGTAATATGCTTAACCTATTATTTCAGCTTTGGTCTTTCATTTGAGTTCTATATCAGCTGTAATTAACACGGCGGAACTAAACAAAAATGCAATGTTATTACGATGGTAAAACGTATAAACCGATCGATGTAGAAGTAGGCCTATTTCAGCTTGCAACGCAGCTTCTAGTTATGAAGAGCTTATTTGTAATTCCCGTTGTTTCCTATTTATTTACTCGTACTTTTAAATAATTTAATACTATAGCTTTTCGTGTTCTTTGAATGTGCCATCAGCAACACAGTTTGGTGCGTGATGAAACCGTTTTAATTTTTATTTTAGGTCGTATAACCCTAAATACGAATAAGTATTGTAGTAGTTTTCTATTATTATACTGTTCATCATCGTCATCCGTATGCTCCAGTTGAGTGTCATATCGAGGAGGGGCCGAAAGACTAGTACCACATAATAGAGGCTTATTCTGCCTTATCACTCGTTTATGTGGAAATGGTTGAGTACGAGTGGCCGTTTTCTTGTAGATATCTTGACTAAGTATGTGGTGCGATCTGTCGATACAGTCATATAGGCGTGAGGTCTGTTGAATTCCCGTTAGAGCGCCCTTTCACTGTCCGAGAACTATCTACGTCTCCTCAGACTGATGGCGTCTTTAATCCAGTCACCCACGTTCGCCATCTTGGGTAGATACTATTGAAATGATGATGACAGATGTTGAAATTGAGTGTGACAGTGGAGTGATGCAGGGAAACGAGAGAACTCCGAGAAAACTGTCGGTTTCAAACACGGGTTCACAGTCTTCGTGCTCTGTCAGCTGAGCTACCGAAGGCAACTTCTTACAGCATGTAGGCCTAGTTTCTATTCATAATTGGACGTCCTCTATATATGATCTAATGAATTATTCTGTCCGTGATTTATCTATGTTCAATTCATTCCTAATTTCATGATAATTTTTATAGTCTCTTCCTCAGTAGGCTATGACCGTTGTGAAGAAGCGCATTGCTGTGGAAATTCAGTATTTTTTCGCATTACCCAAATTGCTCATTGCTTTGTTTTGAAGATAATTTTTTATCCTCATCGAGTCTTTCCTTTTGAAAGTTACTGTCGTTTTTATAGCTTGTATTGTTCAGTTCTTTGCAGTTTGAATAGAGATTTTAACCAAAATAATTTAAAACAGCTCAACAAATTAAGAAATAAATAAAGGAAGTAAGAAAGAAATGTAAATAAAAGAGCTAGTCACAATTTCTTGGTAAACTTGAAGGTATTGAAAAAATATATAGATACCTACTTTACATATATAAGTTTTGACAATAAAATATTGGATGGATGGATGTATGTCTAGTTTAAATATGGACAGAGAATATTTAGGGTCCACACCTGTGGAGTAACTGTTAGCGAGTCTGGCCGCGAAACCAGGTGGCCCGGGTTCGATTCCCGGTCGGGACAAGTTACCTGGTTGAGGTTTTTTCCGGGGTTTTCCCTCAACCCAAAATGAGCAAATGCTGGGTAACTTTCGGTGTTGGACCCCGGACTCATTTCACCGGCATTATCATCTGCATCTCATTCAGACGCTAAATAACCTAAGATCTTGATAAAGCGTCGTAAAATAACCTACTAAAAAAAAAAAGAATATTTAGGGTTGAGTGAATGATAGCTTTTAAAGCAATAGTTTTACTGCGTTTTTCACACTCGCTTAGGAATGTTACAGCGGAAATAAATAATGTGTGATTCGAAACCAAACTTCGTTGATTATGCCTCCGTCCATATGAGTAGACCTAAGTCAATCGATAATATTTTACAGGTGCATTTTAGAACGTTATTTATTTTATATAAAATGTATAAGGAACATTTTAAAGTGTTATTAAATAGTTCTTTGTTGGTATTTCAGATTTATCAGCGATGTTTTTTTTTGTTTGTTTTATTTATGTCTGGATTAATCAATACTTGATTTCGTTCTGGATTGATAATAAATCCGACAAACGTTTCGATAGAAATTATTGCTGAGTGTTGCAATTTTAATCTCTCGTGTTGTACTTTTAGGTTCAAACTTAATCATGTTGATTTTGGTGCTGACGAACCATCAGCTTCAGAGCTACTGTTTATGTTTGGCCAAGTTTTCATCTTCTCCATCAGCTTGTTCTGTGTGTATGTAGAGATATGTTAAGCAGCCCACATACACATCTTTCTGCTCTGGACATGAATAGCTCTACAGGATTGCAAACTAAGCAGTCATCACTTTAGCAGAGTCATGCGTATGATTGCTCAGTATTGTGTACAATCCAGCCGTGCCTTACTTCAACTGTTCCAGGATTTATTGTATTGTTTTTCTCTGTCTACATTTCACGTCGCCGTTCTTCGCGTTTCTCCATTTCAAAGCGCTAAATAAATACACTAAATACCGGTTTTTCCTACCTTATTAACACACGCACAGACATATACACACGTCATCGTCGACTCTAGGCATAACTTATAACGGGTGTTAATTGGCATTAAAATAAAAACACGACTCTGCTCACTAAATAGTGCTCATACTGCTCATACAGACACAGGAATATAAAAAGCTTTTTTTTTTATTTCACCTGCTACAAAGTATCTCGTTCCGCTTTTCTCTCTTTGAATAAAAGCGTGTGTGTGTTTAATTCGTTTTATATAAAACACCCTTTGAAAACGCCACACAGTCATATAAAACATTACTCCCCTCTCTTGGTTAGGGGTATTCTGTTACAGAGACGCGCTCAAGTGGAGCTGTGCCCCTCTTCCCCTTGCATGACCCTTGTGTAGCAGTCATTCGAATTAATTCAGTTTGCCTATGCATGCTGCGCCCTTGTAATTAATTAGACTGTCTCAGATGCCTCGTTGTAATTCGAGTTTGCATCTAAGTTTTTTACGTTTTTAAATCAAACTATTGTTCCTTTAGTAACGAGTCGGGAGGTATTTTTGCCAATTTACGCATCCCTGCAGCACAAGGGCGTCACCGTGCTCATTCTGAGAGATGCGTGTTTCATTTCTGAAAAGTAAAAGCCTAACGGCAGCGTGTCTATTCAAGACACGTGTATGAAAATTGTGGTGAAACGGATTTAAAGTCATGGAACGAGTTTAGCAGCATCGATTGTTTGGGTTGTAATTTCACTTTCAGTGATAGTGAGGACGTAGCTTAAAATATAAATTCAACTACTGTGGGGAAGAATTAAACGCAACGAGCAAAGAAACACTCCTGCTGTTTTATAAATTAATAACCATTCCATCTTTCGGTAGCTATAGATGAAATGGTTGAACTATAGAAAAAAAGGGGGCGAGCAGGTGTTGAAAGAAACAGTTGAGATACGCCTACGTAGCAAAGTGCATTCTTATGAAATATTTCAAGAACTACATGTCTTTAACAGACTAGAAAGAAGAGAGCTATAGTGAACAAATTCCAAGAACATTTTAACAGAATAGATAAATGCTTATTCTTTGAATACAAATATAAACGCAAATAAAATGCAGGAAGTGACTAATTTTAAAGATGATAAATGCATTAACTTGGAACAAATACACACGTGTATAGTTCATTTTACTACTACTACTACTACTACTACTACTACTACTACTACTACTACTACTACTACTACCCGCCGTCTTGGCGTAATCCATACGTATGATTTTCTCACTCAAGCGGTCCGTGGTGGTTCGATTCCCGGCGTGGCTAATGGAAGAGATTAAAATTATTCCATGGAACTGAGTGTCCCTTGTCATCTGCTGGCTGTGTTGTCTCAGGTTACCATGCTGACCACACAATCAGACAGGCCCGCAATGTGTGGCTGTCCAGTATTGGTTAGAAGAATATGCTCTACCTTACACCGCATTTGAATATTAATCGGTATTAAAGGAGGTGAAACATGGCAAAGAATAAAATAAAGACTAGTATAATATAATTTTACTTGACTGCAGTCATTAAGTTATTTAAAAATATGGCGTGTAATGCATGTCGTAAAACAAAATTCACTATAATAATTATTAATATTATTACCTTTATTAAATACGGATACGGTAAGAATAACAACAGTGGTAGTATATTATGATAAAATAGAACGATGTGTACAATGCAATCATGGTCAGAATATCCACATAAAGATGTATTTCGTTATTAATTGCCTTGTTTTACAGGCGCAATGTAAGGGCAGTTCATAACGTTTCCTAATTAAGATCGGTGTGGTAGACTACTTCCTGGGAGGGTCATAGTCTTAACATTGTATTATACTCCTATTCATATTGACAAAAAGCTGCAACTAAAAGGTAATTAGGCGTGTGATATAGGCCATAGGCTATTATACAGTGGTTGGTTAGGGTAATTGATCCGTAAGAAATAAATTCATTTTGAATCGAATAACTTCTTAATTTTCTCATAACAGACATGCGCACATCGACCCTGAAGTAGGGAGTAGCGGTCTGAGGTGTGCGGGGGTAACTTTTTAATTTAGAGTCGTTTCAACTCCTAGGTCATATCGTGACTGTCTATAGTTTACTATTGGGAATGCCTGTTGCTGTTGTACTGTCTGTGGTGCTAACTCGTTGATATTATTAACTTCACACGCGGATCCACGCGCATCTTACCTGATATAGCATAAACATAGGGTTACTACCCGTTTAAGAACTTGGGGTAGAAAACGAAATACAGAAATTTTGGAAGGATTGAACGTCCAACCTATATTAAATTTTCTTTAAAATTACAGAATTAATTGGAAACGGCATGTCGAGAGAATCCCAACAGAAAGATGGGACGATGATGATGATTAATATTTAAATAGAACTACAATGCATGAGAAATAAAGTTGTGATTGACATTGCTTCGGCGAACATGCACATGAGAAGGCTCGGCGTCATCTTGTCCTATCATAGTTCATATCGGATCGTATGCCTGCAGTCCACGTCCAACTCCGAGTGTAATGAATGAATTGTGCTCTGTTTTAGCCAAAGTTCAGCAATGTAATGCAATTGACAAGTTTATATAGGCCTATATTTACATCATCCAGTTATATCATCAGATTTCCGAGGGCAGTGAAAACAGTGATAGTGATAGAGAAGAAGATTTAGGTGTTGCGCAATTAGAGACCGACAGCGAGTAAGAGGTGCTACAACACTGTGCTCTAGCGCCAGGAGGCAGGAGGTATTTTTTTATAACGTCAATCATAACTTTATTTCTCATGTACCTACTGTAGTAAACCTGCGATCTGAGAGCGCATGATTTTGAACTTTATTCTCCTGTTCCTTGTCTTTTTCTCCAGTAGATGGCTTAATACTCGGCGCATTCTTGCACTGGTTTTATCCAGGTTGGTGGACAGTACGAATATTGTGGGGGTAAGGCGTGTGGAAGGATTAACAGGTACAGTTACACAATAGAAGCTTATCTACATCTAACTCTGTATGTGAGGGTTAACGTATGGGGTATTTCTGGTCAATATATTTTGTACTTAAGCGTATCTGCTTATACACTGTAGATTGTCACATGCCTGCCACGCGTACTCAAATAATACTACGCTTATAAAAGTAAAGCCAGAATACAAAATCGTACTCTGTAATAATTATTACATAGTGTATGAAGAGAGGATAGGAATTGGCCACCCTACCCCTTTATCTCCTGGTATAGTTGCCTCGTAAGTGCTGCCTTGTTGGTATCAGACCTGTCTTCGGACAGTTGACTAAACAACAAGTGTATGAAGAATGTCAGCAAGTTATTTATAAACTGACAACATTAATATGCTACGTCGGAAGTTTTTGGTCGAAACTTTCATACATCGGTGAGATTAGGATAGGTTATTAATAATTTATATATTATGACCAAATCGATATTTGTATCTCAACAATTTACATGGCATGAATTTTTTTGTGACATCGCCAAGCGTTCGAATTTCAATAAGCACTGGTATTTTAGTTGTTTACAGGATTTTACGTCTAGAACCAGTGACGGGAACTAAAGTCTTGCGACGTGCAGCGACTATACAGCCTCTCCTCCAAGCAACGTTGACAGAATAATCAACCACTGTGTGGTCTTCCGAGAAGAATATTTCGAAATGGTCTGTGTATGTACTCAGCATTGTTTATTTAGCCAACATGCGATCCGGCTTACAGACTTTTCTGTGTACTTGTACCAGCTAATAAGTGAAGAGCGGATGCTGGTGTTAATGAGAAGAACCGTACACTCTGTGTGTGTGACGTGTTTGTGTGGGTCTCACGTCACACCGCAAATTAGTACGCACCGACGGACAGCAGCAACCTTGATAACACGCGAATAATAATACGATATGCATGAAGACTATTGAGCCGGCCACGAGCTCAGCTTCGGTTTTAGTTTGTTAGCGCCTGGTGCGTTTTCCACTTAACGCACGCACACACGCACGTACGGAAGCAAGCAAGCAGGGTAATGGATTACTGAGTGGCATGATGTCATGTGGCCAGCCATATCGTGGTTAGTGTTCGGTGTGAAACAAGCGTGTGTAGCTTATAGTGAGGAGGGAGAGGTTGATGGTAATATGTTATCGACTGTGTGCAGAGTGTCGGAACACCCTCTCCCCACCCCACCCCACTCCCTAAACCCTGCCACTAATAAACACCGCCACCATCCCCGCTCATGACACTATAGGGCTAGGCACGTGTTTACCCGGCTAATTACCGCGTTGGGCAAACTAAACGCGCTTGCATCGCTGTCCGTCCGTCCGGCCATTCGCTAGTGTTTAGTTTTGTTTGCTTGTACTTCTTCACTCATGGCCAGTTGCTCCTGCTGTAGCCTCCACTTTACACTGCTGACTAAGTAATTCATGGAATTATAGGACCGCGCTGGCCGAAATTACACAATTCGCGTTCATTGTTAATTCTGCTTCATTTTGTGCCCGCATAACTTCAGACCTACTTCAAGAAAAGAGTTACTGCACACAAGTTTTATTAGTTTCCTCTGATGTCAACATCCAGCCATAAGTTATTGACCGTCTGAAATGTAAAAATAAAATATTAAAGGCAGACTCACAGACAACGGTAATTGAAACCTTGTGATGTGTAACATGCTACATAAGGCATTACTCAAAAGCAAGACACTGATGTGTGCGAAAGCATGTTATTCATCAAGCAGTAGGCGCTTTTGCCTGCTGGTCCGGAGCTGCGTCCGGGTATGGGTTAGTTTCCCACTAGGGCGGATTACCAGGTTGCGTTTTTTCCCCGAGATTTTCCCCAGCTGTACGTTGAATATCAAATAATTCTATGACAAATCCTCGGCCTCATCTTGCCAAATACCATCTCGTTTTCACCAATTCCATCGACGTTAAATAACCTATAGTTGGTAAGGAGCAAGTTTAAATGTCACGCCAAATTATTTTCTTTTAATAATCTGCAGGAGAATTAAATTCCATTAGCGAAAATTAAAAGTAATGGCTTTTATAATAATAAGAGGCCGCTTGGAGCAAAAAACGTTATTAATCTGAACACAACAGAAGACATGAATTGAGTTCAGTTAGGCCTATCTAAATAGCGAAGCCAACTAGATTGGAAAGCAAAGTAAGTAGATATGAAAAGTAATAATTTAGGATATTTCTGTCGAATACTGAGAGGGGTCTTAGGCGACAGGTAAGAAATGAACAATGGCAACACTTTTTGGAGTGTGTGGGAATGATAGCAGCAACACTTTCTGGAGTGTGTGGAAATGAAGTTTCAGGTTCATTGCATAAAGGGAAGTAAAACCCAACAAGCAGAAAAGAAAAGTTAATATTTATACGGCAGAAAATAGTCTACTCATATCTTTTACACGAAATCCAAATTTAATTCCAGACTATTCCAAAAATAATCCATTGCAAAATTTAGACATATCACTAAATGCATGACTGCTTTGGAGAACGTTTAATTTTCTCATAATGTGTATTATGTAAACAATCAAAAAGGGCGGATGTAGAACATCAGCATTTACGAAACTACTACAACCAGTGAGGATATCGTAAAGAAATGTAACATTTACACAGTGACTAAAGTAGCAAGGAATGTTAATTTCTGTTAATTTTGCTTTGCAGTTAATTTTAAATATTTATTTAATTAAGTAATTGCAACGCTCATCAGTAGCAACAGTAACTAATTGCAACATAATGCGAACTTACAACTTCACGTACTAATTTATCTCACTTGTTGGTAACTTCTGTAACAATTTATAATATGTATAAAATCAAGTTATTCAGAGAGAAGCAAGATTTTGAGATTCGCAATAGGAGCTTGAATTTGAGTTCCCATCCCTACGCTGTAGGAGACGAATACCCAGAATCTCCGGAGGGAAATATCACCCCCTTTCCTTAACACTCTGGACGTTTCCCACTCCCTCGGGACTGACAACCTTAGTGGTGGTAGTTGCTAAAGTAGATGGTGGATGGAAGTTTGGGGAAGAAGATAAACTCTAGGACATTCAGACTCCCTCCGGCTTCTTCAACCAATTTCTCCCCTTTTTGCCCTTCATTCTTTTGTTTTAAAAACAATAACGTCGGTTGACAGAAAGCTTAAAAGGTAATTCACGTTGGAGGGGGAAAGCTCAACAAAATTATGGCAGGTAACAGGAGGTTATTTGATGCACGCTAGCAATATTACATGGAGGAACATTTTCTTCAATTGAGGTAGGCCTAATTGAAAAGAAAATAGAGGTAGGCCCTACTGTGATTTGGAGGAAATCGTAGATTTGTTCATTTTTCTTACATTCTTATAATATGTTATTTTAAAATCCATATAATTTTTTTACCTTTGGTGGAGAATTATGGGCTTCATCTCGCCAATTACCATCTCGTTATCATCTATGTCATCTACGATAAATAATCTATTAGTTGATATAGTGTTTAAAAAGTTACACAATGGTGGTACATGTTCGTCCTTGTACTTGTACTTCGAATAATATGAACATGTTTTTAGCTTTATTTTTTCTCCGAGTCGACTGAAACAAACCACGTAATTGTACCAACAAAAATAAATATTAACAACACAGAGTTTCCTGACGTAATGTTCAGTGTAAATGAACAGCCATTTATGCCATTTTAATTAAAGTAACACAAAAACCAACAGCAGCTGCATGTACCACTTGACGACACTCTCCGTATCACCAATGGTACACACACTACTACTGCTTGAAAAATACCTGTGTGTGTGTGATTGCGCGGATTTTTTAAAATGTGTTTCGTAATGGGGAAAAAATTAATGTTTGGTTGTTACTAATTTACAATTTATTTTCCCCTTTTTATATATAAACTGTATTTGTAGGACTTTTCGCTATAGATACAGTTGATTCATTTTTCCCGAAAAGCGTAGGAACGGGACACTCAACTTTTAATTAATAATTCCGTAGCTTCAGCGTAGTATACATGCATTCATTCATAGTTTTCTGCCCACAGGCAGGTCTTTCACTGCAAAAACAGCATTCTCCAATCTTCCCTATTTTCCGCCTTTCTCATAGCCTCCGCATACGTTCATATACTAGTCTTAACATTGTCATCTGATATCTTCTGTCCCGAATTCTTCTCCCTTTCACCAATCCTTTCAATGCATCCTTCACTAGGCAGTTACTTCTTAGCCAGTGTTTCAGCCAATTTCTTTTTCTCTTTTCTAATCAGTCCGAGAAATTACTCTTTCTTCACCCATTCTTTCTAGGACAGTTTCATTTCTTATTCTGTCTGTCCATTTCACGCGCTCAGTTCTTCTCCATATCCACAATTCAAACGCTTTTAGTCGGATTTTCTTCACTCCAGTGGAATGCCCATGTTTCTGTCCCCATACAACTCCACATTCCACATTAAGCGCTTCACTAGTCTCTTCCTTAGTTGTTTTTCCAGAGGTCCGCATAAGATGCTCCTTTTCCTATCAAAAGCTTCCTTTGCCATTGCTATCCTTCTTTTGACTTCCTAGCAGCAGGTCATGTTACTACTTATAATACATCCCAAGTATAGTATTTGAAGCTGTATGTTGTACTGCTTCATTTAGAATTCGCACGTTTATCTTCTTTATATTTTCCTTCCGATACCCATGCTCTTCGTCTTGTTTCCATTATCCCGTATTGCTCACAGCTGTCATTTAGCTCCTGTAGGCCTACCATATCCTTTAGCATAATCTCCTCTTTTGCTGACAATGCCATATCATCAGCAAATCTTATGGACTTCACGTATGTAGTATGTAATGTATACATTTTTTTTTTTCAGTTCGATTTAAAACAAAAGAATAAAACAGCTAAGGCTACTTATCTTGTTCTGTTCTTACACGCCACAACTCTAAACCATTTACCCACATAGAATCGCTTGGGTATTATACTTCTGAAAGAGGCATAAGCAAAGAATATTTGGAAGAGTTTGTCTGTCTTCATTTGTAATCCACATTTACGATAAAATATGAAAAAAGCTGGAAATTTATTTTTCTTTTTCTTTACAGTGTGTACATAATATATAATATAAACCAATAAAGATTAAAGCTCATACCCATGCTTCGTTTAGCTATTTTAATTGTGTTTGAATATGTATATGAAGTGCTTCTGCAATGAAATATCTGACCAGTGTGTCGTACTCTCAACATGTACACAGCTCACTGTTCATTTGGAGACTGATTTGTATTATTGCATTTTTGTATATGGATAACCTCATAGGTATTGAGCGTGAAATTAGTGGGTTCGTTGGACGTGCAACTGTAAAACGCAGCAGCTGTTTCAGGTTCGACTCCTGCCTGTAGCGGAAATGAGTGCCATCGTTACTTCTCACTCTCGTTTGCGGCTGCAGTAGTATTTGTGGTGATGGAAAGCGGCGCTCCTGTGCCTGTAATTGCGGGGGAATGCGATTCCATGCTGTTTAATTAATAGTTATTCATTAATAATTGGTTTGCCACTGATTTTCAGTTTGTATTCAGGATCATTGATCAGCATTATGGCACTTAATGAAGCTTGTTTCATAAATAGTATAAACTTCATAGCTGCGTGGGGAATTGGTTAAGGGGTTGAGTAATTGTTAAAATAATTTTACTCTCGAAGACCACTGAAGTTAATTACCATTCAATGCGCTAAGTGTTAGAGCAGCGATTTGTATCTGGGGCAAATTCATTGTTGTTTGTTACTTAGTTGCTTTCTTATACTGAATCATTTGTAATCTGTTCCGAAATTTTGAAAATCACAGTACCTGTATATTCTTTTATAGTGCTGCCATTATTTCATTTCTGTGACTCCTCAAAAATTCAGCCACTGATGCATTGAAATTTCTTAATTTGGTATCGGCCGTTAATTATCTCGTGAAGCCTACCTGTCCGTAAGGGGAAGAAGAAAGTGAACTGGGAAGCTTCTCTCCCTCGCTACGCTTCTATTTGTAGCTAGCTAGCTCACTTACTCCCACCATAAGGTATTTACTATACGCACGCATGCAGTTGGTTTCACGAGCTGATTCTCAAATTGTGGTCTGCTGACGACCAGTGACCCTCGAGATGTAATTTGGTAGTAGCAATGTAAAAGTTAATTTAGCAAGAACATTAATTCTTTTAATAATACAGTGTAATACTTTATTGTTAAAAAGTGCTTTTAGATTTTGAACATTTATGTAAGGATTTATACAGACTCATGCAGAAAAGTGTGTTGTTTTATGATGATCTTTGTACATGCTTTATAAATATAGTAATTAAAAAAAAAGAGCAATGAGAAATTTATGGGGTTTAAATTGTTCAACTCTTCCCTCGATTTTGTATAAACAGTCTAATATTCTTCCTTTAAAATTATGTATAAAATAATGCGATGGAATTTGTATGTACAGTACAACGTAATGAATGATAAAACCCACAGTAATATTGCTATAAATTGTTTTCTAAATATGCATTTACGTAACACTAGGCAAAAGCGTAACATTTATGTGTGTCATTCAGAATCTGTTACATTTTGGAATAAAATGTCTTAAACTTTATTTTGGATCGTATGCAGAGACTAATAGAAAGGCGGAAAATAGGAAAGATTGGAGAGTGCTGAGTATGCAGTGAAAGACCTGCTCTTGGGCAGAACACTATGAATTAATTGGTATTACTATAAAATAAATATAATGAAAGCGTGTGCGATAACAAATTAGGTACATTATAAATTTGATCATCTCTTGAGTTAAACATTGTTTACGTAAATGTTATAATGAATTACCAAAATGACTCAAAGAAAAAAAAGAATTTATAATATTTAAAAGTAAATTAAACACACTGTTTTGAAAAAAAAAATTCTTCTTAAATGTAGGGTATGTGTCTTATTTTGTACATTTCTATATAACTAATGTTTATATAATTCAAATTATGTATTATGTCAAATATTAACTTATGTATGTTGATTTTTCTATCAAGTTTAATTAATTTCAATCTTATGTATTATATTTTATACCAAAATTGAAGACCTCCCAGGAAAAAGGATGTAACATCAGTTTCTTGTAACATGTGATGTGGATGGAAAAAGTAATTTAAAGCATTTATTTGTAACAATAAATTGTTGCGTTCAATGGCTGAATAAACTTGAATCCTTGTTTAGTCATGTGGTTGTGATAGTAAATATAGGCCTAAAGGAATATGCCCCTGAACATGAATTACAGTTTCGTTGAAACACTTTATTTCCTCTTTACTCACATTTTTTATTTCCTTTCTCTCCGTCAGAGTCTTTTGAAGTATCGTTAGCCTGTATGTTTGTCACTACTAGATGCTAGCCCACATCCCTCCCTCCATAAGAAACGGAACATCAATATACAGTAACTGTTTAAAGATTTTTTCGCTCTTAAAACTCCGTCTCCCTTGACCGGATTTTAACCCATGAACTTCAAATTCAGTGACAATAAATGATCCGTTTCATGTAATTATTTGCCACCTGTACCCTTCATCCGGTCGTCGACACTGCATGCAGTATTCACCGGCTTATCTATGTCGATGAATTGAATAACTACATTTTATGCCTTTCCAGCGGATATTGCTGCAGTTATATTCAGTACAGTGCTGCACAAGTCATAAATATAGAATTTAATTAGTTTTCATTCTGAAGAATAGAGAGGTATGAAAATGCTCATGGTTTCTCAAGTATTTATTGAAAGTTTATTGATCAGACCATAAGTGCGTACTATGCTCTAACATCTAATCTTTGCATCCAGCTACATTCATAATTGCATGAGCTACTTATTCAATCTAAAGAGCTGGTACAGTATGCCACCATTATGTAAAACTGATTTAATGAATTTGAAGCATGCAGATCTTTATTCCTGTCAAATCTCAACGTGAACCAAACTTTATATTACACCAAACTTATCATTGCGGAGTACATGCTACTAGCTTGTATGATTATGTGAAAGTAGAGTCTTTATCATTGTGGAGTACATGCTACTAGCTTGTATGATTATGTGAAACTAGAGTCTTCAAATAAATATTATTTGGATTTTTCGGATTTATCCACAGTGCAGAGATTCACCATTGAGCCCTCTAGAGGACATGTTTTCCGGGGCGATGCTGTTACAGATAGGTGGCAGGCCTTTCGCGGAAGACGGTATGCTGTTGTATGAGAAATTATGATGAAGGTTTAATTAGGATTGATAAGGAAACGGGATGTGTGTGGTCCTTGAAATTGGTGTTGTACTGACACTCGCCTGGAGAGACTTGGAAAACTACGAAAAACCAGTCAGGATAGTCTGCTCCTGGGATCGAATCCCGGACGTCCCGAATATAGATCAGGAGTAATAACCAGGAAATTTGGTTTTGTGGTATAAATTTAACAGTGTATGTTAACTTGATTGTTAATCAGGAGGTATCAACGAAAGGTCTATTTTTTTAATTCTATACTTGAAGTTTAAGCCGATTTCTAATGTGTAATAATAATAATAATAATAATAATAATAATAATAATAATTTTCATGGAATTGAGCCAGTTGTTGACCCGTTCTGGTCCACGTACATAGTGCAATATTTCCACCTTCCTCTCATTCCTGTATTTGTTCTCCTTTTCGTTTATAGGTATTTCAAATAATTATTTTGGTTGTGACTTTCTTTGAATCCACTTTGCTTTATAATTTATTTTGTTGTTTAAAACTGGGGTTGTTTTAATTATTCGTAGTTTTGTTTTATAAATTTTACAAGAATAACTTACTGTTTTCATATCTTATTTATTTCTGTTTCTTTTATTCCTAGCTTAGTAGTACAGATTTCGCTGTCACACAAGAGAACTGGATAGCTGAATAATGTATGATCACCTCCTTGATGCAGTGGTTAGCTTGCCTGACTGTTAACCAAATGGTCCCGGTTTCGATTCCCGGCTATAGTAAAGATGGATTTTAAGGATGTAGGGTCTGGAGTGTCGTCTATTAATTTTTTGCGTTTGGAAGACTGGGAAGCCACTGCTTATAAGCAGCGCAACTGCACCATATAAAATCATATTAATGGCAACTTTGATGACTCTCAGCACTGGCTATGCAACACCCCTATCCCGTCTAATAGTCGCGCTGCTGACTACTAAATAGCAGGTGCCCGACTCGACCCTGGCCCCTCATACGACGTTGTGCCGTAGAGTTAAATTAGATTCATGTATACAGTCTTGTTCTTAAAGTTGTCCTTATTGTAAACGTATGTTTATTACGTTTATTATTTCATAGAAGTTGTAAGACCTATAATGCGTAATCTATGTACCACTCCTGATTTTAAATTAATTTTCCTAAACGCTTCAAGAAACTTCCTCATTATTTTTTGTCACATTTACACCTTATCGGATTCTTCCCCGGAATGTTACTTATTAATTTGTTTTCTTCTTGTAGTACCTATATAGTTTGTTCTTATTCTATATTATTAATAAGCATAGCTTAATTAAATCATGAATCATGATCTTTCATTTCCGCAATCCATTCTGTATGAAACGAATGTTTATTTTGTGATTGTAGCACAATTGATGTTTAGAGTCTGTCTTCTTCAATATCATTTGGGAATTTGGGCTTCCCGAAAATGAATGGTATCTAATAGAAAAGTACCTTACCAAGAACAAACACCGGATTAGGTCTTAAAATTTATTTTATCAGAGTTTAAAATATTGTAATTATTCATTTGTTATAGTCTCTAGTCTAGAGCACCAATTTTATAATCATTATTGTTCGTTTGTTAGAAGCTCGGGCCCATTTGTCTTGGCGCCGGTATATTTTTATGCTTCTGCTTTAAAATTTTTCCTTTACATTGAATTGTTTGTTGATGTAATACACGTAATATCCTTAGATATTTAATTATTTGGGGCTTGAAATCTTAGGCATTTTTTTAAATTACAAACCGAATATCCTTGTCATCCGTTCGTCAGTATTGTTTTGAAACCATTTTCTTTAATCTTAACTTAGAGTTATCATGTGTTTTCCAGAATTATGTTTATTTATTCCATTATTTTATTATAGATTTTTGCAATCTACCTATATCTGATATGCTTAAATTGTTCCACTCTTTCTCTTCCCTATAAAATATGTTATTATTAACATACGGAGTATTTATTAATAAATGTGAAACGAAATCATTTTGCTCTGTTTTGTGCCAGACATGTTTTGGCGCACGTCAGCTCTCCGCGCCTACTGCACCACATGCTCCTTCTCTTTCAGAAAAGAATAAAGAATTCTTGTTGAGTGCCCCACCCATTTTAATCTCCGCCCAAGTCTTCCATACACAACTCTTTCTCCGGTACTACTTGGAACTGCGAATGGGGTCGGTGGGGCGGAGTGGGAAGATTCTTATTAGAATGAGTAGAACTCTTGTAGGACGGAGTTGAGGACAGATTTCATAGCGTCGCACTGTACCTGCAAATCGGCGTTATATTTTAATATTACATTTGGAAATGTATTTCAAATACCTTTTTACTGTCATGAAATCATGTCTTAGGCCTAACGTCTGTTAAGAGAACTAAAGTATTGCGTTCTGAGTATGGACAGAGTTTTATTTCTAATTCTGGGCACGGCGACAGCCAACAGAGAGCAAAGGTCGACCAGCCGACTGCTGCCTCAGCAGAAGTGAACGATCATCCAACCGGTACGGAGTATCGTGTGGTTAGCCGTTATAGCTAGTTTTTTTAGCCGGATTTCGCTATTTATTGTAGTTCCTAAAATTCATCACAGTGCTGGGTGGCCACCGGTCCTTATACACAGGCCGAAATTTCATGTGAAATATTTTTTTCCCATGAGGGCTCGAACCAGTGCTCACTCTATAACGCGAGTCTAGGTATGACGAGCTAGACCACGACTCAACGGCACGCGACAAGCGCAGCGTTTAAAATAAATAGACTATTAGGTACAGTAGCGCTCAAAAGTATTTTGTAGAAAGCATATGTTAGAATTACATAAAGGTAAGTATTGAACAGAAAAAAAATGCCAGTAGATAATTGAAAAGTATGTATTTCTAATCCTTTTAGTACGAAAATACATTTCGTTTAAACAGAGTTATCAGCGTTAAAAAAAAAAATTGAAAATTTTTCTGGATCAAAAGTAATTTGTAAGTCCAAGTATGTAATAATAAAACAAAAATATTCTGGACTCCGAAAATAAAAATTAGTATATCGTTGCATATCCCCGAGCTTTGATCACAGCAGCATATCGGTTTGGTATTGAATCCACAAGATTTTGCAATAGCTCGTGTGTAAGTTGTGACCATTCTTCCAATAAGGGAGCAAAGAACTGATCCTTATTTGAGTAACTTCTACAACGAACACGTCGATCCAATTTATCCCAGAGATGTTCAATAAAATTAAGATCCGAACTCTGGCTTGGCCAATCCAAAAGTTTGATATTTTTATCTGCAAAGAATTTTTTTAAATACCTGTAAGTGTGTTTTGGATCATTGTCCTACTGAAAAATCCATTTACGTGGCATATTCTTCCTCCCATGTGGAATCATTCCATATTCCCTTCTATTTGGACTAGAGGACCAACTCTACTTCTAGAAAAACATCTCACACCATGATGCTACCACCACCGTGCTTAATAGTCGGTATCTGGTATTTTTTATTGTCTGGCATTTTGGTCGACGTACATACTGCACACCAACAGAAGAAAATAAATTAAATTTCCTCTCATCACTCCATAACACCTTATACCAGTCTGTAGTGTTCCATGTTTGATACATGTTTGCAAAGTCTTACCTCACCTTCCTATTTTTTTTTATGAGTGGTTTTCATTATGGTCGTCTACCATTTAAATCACCAGTTACAGCTACTAGGCAACGTTTCACAGTAGAGACATGTAGGTTCAGTCCATGGTGCTGCTCTAGATCATCCCTAATTTGTCGAGCCGATTTTCGTGGATCAGCAACCGACTGCTTACAAATAATTGTCCTCCCTCACTGTTGTTTTTCGAGGACGAACAGACATTGGTTTATTGTCTACTAATCCTTCTTGTTTTGCCGTCGACTCTACACACTTAAGAGTTGTGATATACCAAAATATTTAGCAACGCTAGACTGCGATTTTCCCTTCTTCAGAGCGTTTAAAATAGCTTGTCTCACATTCACAGAGTAGGCTATTCCTTTTGTTTTGGCATGCTTGCAATGGTCTGTACAAATACATAAGCACTGTCTAAATACCTAAACACCAATATTTAATATTATACCATGTCACCAAATATATGGAATATACATTTATATTGTTATTCTATGAAATTACCTGTTTCCTAGATACGTAACCACAGCAACGTGACGCTACTCACAGAATGACACAGCTGTGTGATTTGCATTGTTGTAACAGCATGTAAATAATACTGACAACATAAAACCTTAACTACAAAATACTTTTGAGCGCAACTGTATGTACAAGATTAAATTCGACAGAGTAATAAATTTATTATTAGTCACGCATATTGATTCATCAATATCTTCTGCTCAAAAATCATCCCCATAATGTTCTGTAGATAGAATACCAGTTTTACCATAGAGGAGTGGCGTACACAGAATTTTGTCAATGGAGGGGGAGGATCATTATTAAAATTGTTTACAATTTATTTTAAATATTGTGTATTATTATTATTATTATTATTATTATTATTATTAGTGGTAGTGGTAGTGGTAGTATGTTACGATATATTTATTAATACAGTACTATGTTGTAATACAACATATTCATGAAAATCCTTATAAAATCTTTGGAACGTAATTTCTTCACAGCTATCCAATTTTTTAACAAGTTTTGGTTGTGTTTAATCTTGTATAATATAAAAATGCTTGTCATTATTACACTTATACAAAAAGTTTATATTAAAAGTAGATTATTTTAAGTAGGTTATTTTACGACGCTTCATCAACAGCTTAGGTTATTTAGCATCTGAATAAGATGAAGGTGATAATGCCGGTGAAATGAGTACTGTATGAACTGTCAAATGCACAAAATGTGAACTGAATGTTTTACAATAAAGTCAGAACTCTAACAAAAGTGTGAATACCGCTCTTAAAATACCGAGTTTAAAATCGACAATGCACAATATTTAACATCTGCACTGCAAAACTATCAAAACAACCTTTTCAATATGTTTCACAAGTTTTATTTCATATTAGATTGGCTTCATTTTATTACAACATCGGTATTAGGCTGTAGATCTCTCTATAATAAAGATAGTATTGTTATAATTCGAAAGTGCCACAACGCCAAGAACAGGGATTATATTGAAGGAGGGTTAGGAGGACTATGTCTTATGTCGATGTAGATTTAGTTACTCTGACACTGAAAAATTAGAGAAAGGAAAACGATTATGGATAAAGAAATACTCAAATCTAAATATGTCGTTTTCTCTTAATTCAAGAGATGGATTCAAACCCGGTAACCCCTCTTGCATACGCCCCTGTCATCAAGTATATCATCACCGAATGTACTCTCCACGACCACTGTAGAAAACTCCTGAATATCTCCTCAGCGCTGTTAAACACAGTTGAGGGACGCTAATTTTGTGTTAAATTAATTAACATTTTTCAAACCTATAAATTTATATAAAAAAGTATTATAATTTGTAGTAGGTACTCTATTCCTCTTATGAAATGTAAAGGAAAGAGCTTATACTCGTAAAACTGTAGTAAAATATAATGGTTGTAAGAACATCGAGTGAAGCGCCTATAAATAAATCATATTAAAAACTATAAATAAAAAAAATATATATTGGAATAAGCACACGATTTTTTGGCTGTACTATTATTAGTGAGATTTATAGAAATATTCTTATTTCCACAAGTGGTATACGGTTCAGGAATTGTGATGTTAATAAGCTGCAACTTAAAAAAGAACCTTAGAATTGAGATCGGTTGTTGGGCTATAGATTAAGAGCTCACTCATTCATCGACTTCAGATATCCGCGTTCTTGATATATCGTCGTTAAGTAAAGGTAAAAATATATTTTACTTTTCCTATCCCGAACGGGCTTTTGGCCCTCTCATGATTGTCGCATGCTCTTTCGGCGGTGATCTAAATCCGTACTAACCCCACGTCCATGGAGGTCCGCATTGTAGGCCAGGATCTCGCAAAGGATTAGAGCCTTAAAAATTATGGTTTGAAAATTGTTTCGATGTGTCTTTCTTGGTTGTAAAATTTGTTACTATGTTCGTCATGGAGATTAGTAGATTCAAATTCTGTCTAGCACGATGGATTTCAAGTCTCTAAAGTCTGAATATGGTTTTCTTCGCAAGGGAAGTAAATTAAGGCCGTACGTCATAGATGTTTAGAACGTTCTCCTGTATGAGATGAGCGAGAGCAAAATTTGTCGGTTACATATATTTTACGTCAGGATTCAATTCTTAATCTTCTTCGCTTATGTTCAGGAGTAACGAATTTCAACTTCTAAATGTTCTTTCCTTATTAATAGAATTTTTCATAATGCTAAACTGATGCTGCCCACGAAGATCTTAGTATAAAGTTTCTGGAGAAACTGTTGTTCTCATTATAAAATTGTACTCAGATGTAACGAAATGGAAAATTTTACTATGAAGCCATTTATCACCTCACAGCATACATGCTTCCTCCCTTTAAATATTTGTTCGCGTGCTTGCGTGTATAGGCCTATACGAACCCTCCATGTTAAGTGATACTTCATCAGATGAGGTGGGGTTTTTCTGTCAGCTGTACTGATCTGTTTTACACCCGTGGTGTGATAGGTCTACAATGAAGGAAAGTGACGACGATGTTGATGATATCGGGTAATATCATTCACTGTTATTATTAAGTTGTTATTAGTAAGTACGTATACAGTCTAGAAACATACAGTAGTTTTGAAGAATTCATATAATATTGTATAATTTAACTTTGATTTATTTTAAATGTTGATAGAACATCATGTTTTAATGCTTGAGGAAGCCATAAAAAATTTGTAAATATTTTCATAACCTGTAAATTAAATGGTAGGATAAAAGTTACATTGGTTTCTCAGTTATACCGTTTCATTACATTATTGGTTAGTAGATGTGGCTAAATGTCGCTAAATTTTGAATGGCAAATCAAGTATATAGGTAGGGCCTATGTTATACGCATGGTGTTCTTGACTATTAGCATATGAAACCATAGGCCTTTTGTTACCTCTGATTGAGGTCCTGGCTGATATGAAGGGTAAAGTGATGCCCCTAATGCCGTGATACTTTTTAAAAATTGAATGTCAAACAAAGCTTTGCCGTTCGACCATAGCGCCAGACATCTTTCGCCTACTTTTGAGACAATGGTGAACTTCCTTGCAAGATACCCAACCCCGTGACATTCAGTGAATAAAACGTATGACGGACTTGACGATATGTGTCAGAGGAAGAACAATTGTCTGATTAGTGTAATATGTTACTATAGTCAGCGATGTATGCAATGGAGGGGAATGGAACTGGCCATCCTACCCCATTACATTCTGGCTTAGTTGCCTTGTGAGTGATCCCTTATTTGTGTCACTTATGAGGTTCAAACTTGTTTTCGGATAGTTGACTAAATGACAGCATAAACAGGTCTTTTGTATAGTTCAGACCTACAGAACTGTAGTTCCTCAGAACTACTGCCTTCGTACCCCTTCTACCCCACCCACCTTTTCTACCAGTGTGGTCATATCGTTCTAGTTACGCTCGGCTGCATCAACATTCATTCTCGCGGCGGCAGGTACACAATACGCTATCAAGAATTACAAATGAACAGATAATAAAATCCTTAGGATCATACCTTTGGAAAGTAAGAGAAAAACGAATGAGGAGAAATAAATAAGTTAAAAGACAACGTAGAATAAATTGTAAAATGTATGTGTACATATAATGTAAGAAGGTTTACCTATTTATATATCGTCCTATTACTAGTAAAACCGATTAAGTCCACTTTTTGTGTAAAATAAGTTAAGTACAGCCCCCCGACTTGACTTTCCGTACTCTGTATTCTATTAAAATGGAATAAGTCCGAAATGTTGTAGGCAACAAACCAATTACTTTATTTGAAGAATTTATTATGATTTTTCGTGTATTAATAAAGTTTTTATTCATGTTTTTACAAAACTTGCATTACTGGACTTAACTTGTTTTACTAGTAGTAGGACGATACGTAATTTGTATGTTGAAAAGTGAGTGATAGCAATATGACCGGAGGCCAGTGCTGTCATTCAACATTGTAACGCACTGCAGCCAAATAAATAAATAGATAGATGAATAAATAAATAAATAAATAAATACACGTACTGCAGTTTGAAGAGAACTGGAACATGGCAAAATCTAAACCCGTGAAGAAATACTATTGTATTTCCAAAGCAAATGGAAGTATGATTATTTTGTTGTTGTTGTTGAAGAAGAAGAAGAAGAAGAAGAAGAAGAAGAAGAAGAAGAAGAAGAAGAAGAAGAAAGAATTGTCCCATCAGTTTATTTCTACTCGTCATTTCAATATTAAACTACATTTCAACAAAGCCCACATTAAGAATTATGGAATAGACTAACTTTCGGATAAGTTCATTATTACGAACTGTATATTAATTATTTATTTATGTACTGTTAAATTAAGGATATCACTCGTTGTGTTCATTTTGTATTGAAATGAATAGTGGCTTTCAAGGTTCATTACTTAAATGCTACAAATTTATGTTTCCGTAGGTGACGATAGGAGAAAAGTTTTCGAAATCTAGAGTGCAAAGAAGTCTCAAAGAAATTACCGACTGGAAATCTAGCATAATTGTAAATCTTGAAACGAGATAATTCATTATAAATACAATTACTTTATTACAATCCTGTTTGAAAAATACAGTACCGCCACTGATAGATCTTCCAGGCGCAAAGAATGTAAACAATCTACGCAGAAGTCGATCATCCCCAATTGAAGTGGAGTGAGGCTGTCATATTTCCCCTACTTACGAGTTCTCAGGCCTGATATAGTTGAATAAAGCTACTGCTATTCGTCGGATGAATCAAGAAGCATATCACAAAGTTGAATCAATCAACAGCATTTAAATAGATTCTTTTAAATTTGCATAGTGATATGCAGACCAACTTCAATTAAATCATTCTTGGAAAAGATTTCTAGTGACTTCTGCAAAATTGGTTGGTGGTGAGAAATGACCTCATAGTCCCGTATAAGCCCCACTAACCGGCAGCAGCAAGGGGACCCACTTCACCAGGTGTTTGTGCTGAAGTGGTACTTACGTGTCGCATAAGTAAATGCCAGGGAAATAACCTGAGGTCCGGGATTCCGCTCTGTGCTTTGAAAAATAAACGGGTACAGAAGTTAAAATTATTGCAATGATTCTTTCTGACTCTTTATTAATTTATGTAGTATTACATTAATCACACTACCATTGCGAATCTTCGAAGAGTATTACTTTTATGTATCGAGTTTCCTTTGATACTGGGTCAGATAAAGGAGCTTAATTAGTGCAGAAGAAAATTGAGAGACATCGTCTATGTCACCTGTTTACTTCTGTTTCTCCCTCCATCTCCATCATTTCTCAATTCCACAGCCGTCTGTCTGAAATCTTTCCTCAAGAAAGTGTACACACTTGTCAACATATGACAAGGTTATATCCATAATTTGATGAGCTAATTGAGTCAGAGGGAGATTAATACAAAAAAGTATTAGGCCTAAATATATAGACAATAAATATGTTACAAATACTCTAATGATAGAAGTGAAGAACAATGAAAGAAATGACAATGAAAGGAACAGCTAAGAAAATAACACGAAGAAAAAAGAAACAAAACAAGGAATTAAGACACAAATAAGTATAAGAGAAAACGGAAACAATTAAATAAGAGAGAAACACAGAAATGAAAGGCAAGGCAAAATCAGAGTGGAAGGAAAGATGGCAAGGAATGGAAGGGAAGACGGAAGTAAAAAAAAATTGGAAGAGAAGTCAGGTCGAAAGAAGTGGAGGGGAAGCAAATAAGTGAAATGGAAGACAAAAGAAAAGAAGTGGATGGGAAGAAGCGCGAAGAAGTGGAAGGGAAGAAAAGCAAAGAGGTGGAGGGGAAGACAGAAGCAAAGAAGTAGAAAAATGGAGGAAAGCAAATAAATCAAATGAGAGAGAGAAGCAAAGAAATGGAGGGGAACCAATTAAGTGAATATGGAGACAGAAGCGAAGAAGTGGAGGTGAAAAGAAGCAAAAGGAATGGTGAAAACAAGCAAAAGAAGTGGAGAGTAAGACAAGCAAAAGCTGGAAAGGAAGAAAATGAAAGATGTGGAAGGGAAGACAAGCAATTAAGTGGGAGAAAAGCAGAAATAAAGAAATGGAAGGGAAAACAAAAGGAAAGAAGTGGAAGGGAAGACAGAAACAAACAATTGGAAGGGAAGAAAAACATAAAAATGCAAGGAAAAGAAAGAAAGCAAGGAAGTGGAATGGAAGATAGAGGATGTCGAGGAGAAAACAGAAGCAAAGAAGTGAAGGGGAAGTCTGAAGAAAGAAATAAAAGTGAAGAAAAGCAAAGAAGTGGAGGGGAAAGGTAGAAGCAACGGAGTGGAAAGGAAAAAATAGTGGAGAGTGAAACAAAGAAATAGACGGGACACAGAAACAAAGAAAAAATATAAAAGGAAAAAACACAGAAATGGTGGGAAGGCGGAAGAAATTGAACTTAGGCCTGTTTTATATTTTCTTCTACATACTATTAATTTCCCTCTGACTCAGTTAAAATATAAATAGAGAAATAAGGAGGAAAAGGAGGGAGGAAATGACGGCGTAAAAAAGGAAGAAATGGAAAAAGCAAAAATGAATGGTAGGATAGGTAGAAGTTTCAGTAACATCTTACTCAGATTACTGTATCAATAACTTATTTGATCTTACGTTATTTTTTTTCTCGCTGAAGTGATCTCATCCCATTTGTAGAATTTGAAAGCACTGTCTCGATTCAGTGGTACCAAGATGATGGTGAAAAGGTTTGTGAAAGACTCTCTCTCTCTCTCTCTCTCTCTCATCGACCCATATATCTTAGTAGATCGACACACCAGTTTCTGGAAAATCGTGGATGTGATTGAAAGCGAGCCCGACGTTGTGGTTGACGGTGTCGTGGCGTCATGCCTTTCCTTACTATTCTTCATTGTAAACTAATAAGAATCTTCTATTTTAGCGTCTTGCGCGTCGTGCTCTAACTGTAAGGCAAGAGAGAAAATTTTATATTATGATAAAATCCACTTGTATTTGTACACAAGGCCTGTGTGATATATAGTCCGTAAATAGCTAAAAATAGGCTTTAATTAGAAAAAGTGTAAAATTGATAATGACTTCAATATAATCTAAAGGCAGAGGATTAATAACACAGTAGGGGAAAATATGCAACGGAAGAGGAGCTTCTTTGCGTACAAGACAAAACTTAAAACTAATACCCTGAAGTAAATATTATTGTGGAAATATATCCCTTGACCGACATGTTAAGTTTCTAGGTTCAAACCTAACCCAGGAGAGGTAAAAATATTTAGTATACCTTCGTTCAGACGGAAAGAAAAACCAGAGGCCTTGCATCGGAAGTTTACGAAACGTAAAAGCATTCTAATTCGGATAGAATTATGGGCTAGTTGTTCTTTATCCCTCCTTTATCTTTATCTGCTTTGCGGAAATGTGTCTGCTGAAGATCTCATGATGGCGTAGAGGCATCTGGAGAATAAATCAGTGCACTAAAAATGGGACGTAGTGGCAGTGATAAACTCGAAGTTAAAAAAAACACACACACACATACATTTTTAATTTTGTTCATTGCATCATAAGTGATAAAAACATATTTAAATATGTGTTCGGAAAAGCAAATGTATTTATCACAGTTGTTTGTTAACATTCATTAATAAGATTGCTTCTGCCGTCATCCGGTTTCATTTCTTTCTTGTTAATTTATTGCTTAAATTTCACTAAATTCTACTTTATGGGTTATATGGAAAGATTCCGCACGTGTACAGCAATAGCAGTAATGCTACTATTTTGAAAGCATGAAGTCTTATTACCTCCTAAAACATAGCACAACAATCACATAAGAAAATAACTTCTCTTTATTGATGCTGAAACTGATACCTTTGAAGGGAAGACGCTAGACTTAGTACTGCGATCTTGAAGATCTTTTTGTGCAGTTAGGAGCATTCGTAACACACTAGCTGACTACGTTTAGCATATATTTAGTTTTTGAAACAGACAGTTTCACACATCCCTGGCTATAGACCAGCCTCATCGCGCGTCACCATTCGGCGATCGGAAAATGTTAAGGAATTATAATGGAATGGCCCTTGAACGGAATAATGTTTCCTAACGTGGGGACGCCATCACCATACTAAATAATATGTTTTATAATGGCGCTCTAAATTAAATTTTCCAACACAAATTAAATATGTACCCCATTTTCTACCCCCGAAAATAATCACATGCCTACAGACCCTGAGCGTTATATGATTTTACTAGCCGTACTGTAACTGAGTTACAAAAGCTCTGTTTATATACAATAATTGACTACATATTTTATTTCGCTTTTTTAAGTGCTAAAATTGATGTTTATCGATCATTGACTTCAGCGAGACAAAATCGACAGCGCTTAGGGGTTAGGCAATCTAGAAAACAGTATTGCAGTTGCTTGTATTCGTTGCACGCGGTGCGAATGCGCACCTCCAGTTAGCCATTCAGCCACCATAGGAATAAATACTCGTAATTCCTTTATTACTATTACTACTCGCGGTAGGCCTGTAATATTAACGATTTACATGAATACCATATAGAATACATACAGGCCTACATCGCAGTAGCGGCCGGTGATCGAAATCCTTGGTGAGGCCAGATGTAACTAGTTTAAGTGCCTCCGATAGGAAATGTTTATGATATTAATTATTATTGTTATTATATTATTAATATCATTATTATTATTGTTATTATTATTATTATTATTATTATTATTATTATTATTATTATTATTAGCCTACTATTAATGTAAAATAATAATTTCACTCACCAAATAAGCTGTTATGCTGTGAGTTTCAGTGATTGTTTCAGTGTGATGAAGCAACCCACATTATATGTTCAAAATCCCCTTTCTTTCTTTTATTTTTATTCTTTTCCCTTGACAGCAATGAACAAAGCCAACAGAGAAGTTTATTTTGCACCGCATTACCACTTAACCAATTATGATGCCCATACCAGGATGCAATACAAACTCGCGTTTTAAGATTATCTGTCAGAAAAATTGTCAGCGATGTCATAGGTATCTCGGTAGACTCTCTCTTTATTTAAAACTTCCTTTCTTTCAATATTATTTCTTCTCGAAAAAGGACACTCTAACAATGAATTAACTACGCCAGCATTATTTCTCGCATTTGTTTCTGTTTATATTTTCTCGAAATAAGTAACAACATTGGCCCAGATTCACTACTGTACTACGAAGTACAATAGTACAACACCCTCGCTTAAGTCATAAACTAAGACATAAGGGGAGGGAATCGTGTGGATCTCTGCCTGCCAAAGAGCTGGAATTTGTGTTATTTGTGGCCTATTTCGGAAGACAAGTCACCATTGCTATTCCCACCCCAATCTACCCTTGAGGCCGGCCCATGGATGGGAGGAGTGGAACCTGACCAGGCCACGAGGCCAGACGAATTGTGCCCCAGCTACAACGTTTTAAGCGCAAGCTCAAATCCCGCGAAAATACAGGAAATTCAGAAGCCAGACCCGGCACGAACGATTCTGGCCTCAGGAACAAATTTTACTGCAAAGTAGTCTATATACATCACAAGCCAGACCCGGCACGAGCGATCCTGGCCTAAGGAGCAAATTTTACTGCAAAACAGGTCTAGAGACATCACAAAGTTTTCAAATGCTTCTACAGCGATATACGCTTCATTCAAATAAGTAGGCCTAATACATTATGTAAAAACACAAAATTTGATTTCAGTTAAGCCAAGTGACTGAGGCCGGGCCTCACTTGCCTCAGTCAATTAGCCGCCACTGCTACATCGTCTCCTTCTAAGAATTGGATACTTTTAGCTCCTTCGTCCTGACTTATGAGAATATACGTACAAAAATAATTATGGCGGATTCCTACTTTCAAGCATGTCCCTTGACTTCCCCTCACCATACACAGGGTTTGCATGCAGAATCAGTAATCGCCAATCGGAGTCATTTGTGCTGTAGGCGGTCCCGAATCATTGACACGTGATTGTGAAGGAGTGAAAAGTGATGACCTGCCGGTGGGAGACCCAGCGCATGCGCAAATAAATTGTTTTTTTTTTTTTTCGTGTGACTCATCTGTATGATCATTCATTATTTATTCGCAAGCAATGATATCTGACTGTGACGTAAGGTTTTAGCTTACGACAGCGACAATTAATGCAGGACAAGGGCTACATACTCATTCCAGCGGTATTAATACAGACGAGAGCGCCGTTGCAAATGTCTGGGGGCAGTGGGTAAAGAACTATGTGAGCTCAAGCCTGTTGGTCATTTCTCGCTCTGGGAACTTAAAAAAAAAAAAATAAATAAGGTAAAAGAATCCGATAAATGGAGGTCATCTATAAGGTTAACACATTACAGAAAAGGCGAGGATTATCAGGAGCAGGGGCGAATTTTCTGAATATGTAAGCCACTATGTAGCTTATATTACGTAATTTCCCAATGAGCGTGGGTGAGATATTATCACAGTCATTAGTATATACAGTCACGAAGCTCAATACGTAGTAGCCTAAATATGCATCCATAGATAGTTGCTAACCACTAGGATCGCTACTATCGCCTCATCATAGACAATGCGAAATAGTATCTGCACAGTCTATTGTTCCTAGTACCCTCATAACTCAAGCTTCGTGACTGTATATACTAGACTGTGAAATTATTCTCATCTCTCTGTTTGAAATCGAACCCTTTCCACTGGTTTTGTAATTGGATATAGGCCTATTATTTACTTTCAGGGAAAGTAAAAAAGTAACCTTAATAATTGTTTTAGTAATTGAATATGTACAATAAGACTACAAACACTTCATCACTTTTCAACATAGTCCCCAGCACGTTCAGTGCAAGTGTTCCTGTTATACTGTGTTGAAAAGTGATGAAGTGTTTGTAGTCTTATTGTACATATTCAATAAATAAAGCAATTATTAAGGTTACTTTTTGACTCTCCATCGTAATATATTCTAAGTCTTTTGGTTTTAATAATTTTCAATCGTCTCACCCCGTCTTCCATCCATCATTATAAAATTGAAACGCAATTGTGAGTACTTCTTCTCAACGAGTGTGAATTGAATTCTAACAAGTAGTCTAAGATTGAGATTGGGTTGTGGATCGCGCTAAATGTTACTGTAAGAAAAGTGTGTTCCATCTTATGTATTCTTCTCATTTTTTTCTTTCAGTTTCTCCCTCCAGCATCCATTTACAAGACTGAAAAGCTCTTTCCCGGCTTGCATTGCAAGTAAGGTATGAGTCCCTCTCTGTCCTAAAGCTCTCCTTTTAGCAAAGCAAATTAAGTCGCATTAAGCAAAAAAATAAGAGTTCGTACCGTACCTTATAGCTCGCAGAGAGCGGGGAGAGAGATTCGTACATGAATAGCAATATCGTCTCTTATTCACTCTTCATCCAATAGCTACATGGTGCACCAGAACACATCGTCAATATCTCTGAACTCACATTATCCGAAAACGTTCTGTTGTAAGATATTGAATATTTAGTTATTAATAGTGGTAACTTAACACATTATTTAATTTAACTGCAGATTTATAATACTGAGATGATAAAGTCATCACATAAAAAGAGAATAGTGGGATAGGGAAGTGATGGTTATAAATGCGTACATTTCGCGAAAAAATGTGAATTTCATAGCACAAGTATTTTAAGTGTTATTACTGCATCTTTCTACGTCGACGAAAAATGTACTCTGCAGAAAAACTGCATGCTTATCACTTGATGTGGAAAAGCGGACGAAATTACAGACATTCGTGTGAAGGAAAACATATTCACGAGGTCCAACGATTATTTTTAAGTTCTGGTGTCTTTCAGTAGTGCTGTTTAGCAAAGCATTTATCACAAAAACATCATTATGACATCACGACTACCTATATGATTTTGTTATATGTATTTTGAATAACCATGCATAAGTTATAAGTACTACATTTATACGGTGATGCAGACAGGAAATGCCACTTCCGTAATATATTCATTGATGTATGTAATTAAAAGTTTTATGTTTTTGTTATGCTGCAGTGTCAACTTGACAGTGATTGGTTTTTCATGTTTTCATGATCGAAATTAGCATGCTTATCCTCTTATCCTTTTAATGGTTTTCTGGTTAGTTTTGCTCGTAGACCGTTAAGAGGAAACCTATGACCTGAGGACTGGAGGCGCTCCTATAATAGATTCCTCACATTACTGTTTAATGTTATCCCTTCCCTCGTGCCATTATTTCATAAGTCGACCGACGACTCGCCTCATTCATACTCCGGATTAAAGCTCGATTCACATTATACGTCACATCACCGTCACATCACGGACCAGCAGCGTTGCATCAAAACATTGTACAATGCGTTTTGTATGGTAGCGTTCACATATACAGGCAACGTCACAGCCCATCAACGGCACGGACCGTCTGGGATTCTCGAGGAGAATGTTTTGATGTGACGTGGACGGTTTGATAGCGTGAATTGTTTATGCTTTCTTCTTCCTCCCTGTTATTTATACTCGCTTTAACATCTTTGGTCATATTGCTAGTATCTTTTGATTGAAATCCGAAGGTCTGTTCTATTGTTGTGAACTAGATGGTGACTATATGTATTACTGATTTGTTATGAATATGATTTCCGTTGTGACGAATTTCTTCTCGAATTACACGAGATCCTGATATTTCGGACTTCGTGAACCCAAAATTTGTTATAATCTGACCGTCTTACTGTATGATGAATGAGGCCGATTCAATCTTTTCAGGTCCAGAATGCAAAGTGAGGTGGATTTCATTAAGGGATCAGTTTAGAAAGGCATTAAAAAAGAGGAAGACTAAGAGCGGACAGGCAACCAACACCGAAAAAAAATGGAAATATGAAGATTATATGTTATTTCTGATCCCGTTTATTAAAGACAGAGAAACTATAGGAAACGTTGAACCTCAAGGCAGTGACGATTCGAACAATCAAGGAAAAGAAGAAAGTTTGAACAATGATACAAATGAAGAGACTGCAGAGATTGCTGCTTCACATCCACAGGACTTAAGAAAATCAGTACTGCCAGAAGCAAGAACACTGATCCTCTAGTTACAGGGTCACAAAGGCGTCCAAAGAAAAAGGTGCAGGAGAAGGAAACAGCGTCATCTCTCGTTATGAAATATTTATTAGAAAACAATGAAAAATAAAAGCAATTGACGTCTACCTGCAGTGCGGACCCAATAGATGCATTTTTCAACGGCATAGCTGCCACAGTGAAACAATTTTCACCATTAAGACAAAATCTGGCAAAATCAAAAATTTTCAATATAATTTCTAATCTTGAATACGAAGAAATTCAAGAAAGGATGTTCCAGTCCCAAAGCAATGAGCAGCCTTCGATTTCTTCAGCACCACCAGCTCACTATCAGCATCCCGTGCTGCAGCACAATCAGCTGCAAACAGATAGGGTTTCTTATAGGACGACCTCAACTACGTCACATGATCTGACAACTATGCAAACACCGTCGCCTACACCATCACACGTGTCAGGAATATCATCAGTTCAAACCTACTATTAACAATTTTCCCCTGTGGAATAATTAACGTTTTCCTGTGAGTGATTTTATGCAAGGAATGACAAACAATAATTTGTTCTAATTGACATAATTACTTTTCCACTTCATTGTTTAGACTACAATCTAGAAGGACTTACCTTAAACAAACCATCAACTTTTCGTTTGCTGAAATTGCTTCTCTAAATGTTGTGTTTTGTTTTTGTATTTGTATTTCTATTTTTTGAAGCAAAATATAAAACATATTTTGACATTCTAAAATACTTATAGAAGCAACTTTCATCATCCTCCAACTGTCGGTATAGTGTATGATATTCACCTATATTCTTCCTCTTTCTGAGCATTTCTTTCATCCATATTCTGTTTCGTTTTCTTCTTACGGCCTCTTCTTCGTCCAACAAGACAGCAATCATCTCAAGTTTTTGTTTGCTAAATATCGGCATTGTTCGAGAGCACAGTTCCTACAGTCTTGATGGCGGCAAACTGACGGTCACTTGCCGTTAAATGTGAATGAGTCTGCATTGGACGGTGATGGTCCGTGACGGTGATGTGACGTATAATGTGAATCGAGCTTAATTCGGTAGCCGCAGAGATCATTTGTTGTTCCCTACTTTGTATTCTTGTTTCGTATTGTATTGTCAGTCTGTGAGGAGGGCGTGTCTCGGGCTCACGGTCAGGATGGGATGGGAGACTGCGCCTGAGGCGGAGGGGAGGAAGATCTACTCCACGGAATAATTTTTCAAATCCGCTTACTTCAGCTTTGCTCCCCTTTCTCCATTTTCCTTTCCCACTTCTCTCCGATGTGCAACCTGAAAGGAACTGAAGTTTTTTTTACGTATAAAAATACAGCGTGAGACTGAGGTACATAAGCCTATATACCACTCCTAATACATAATATTATATACATATATTGACTTTTGAAACATGCAAAGAATTTCGCCAGGGCTTAATTTACTCTGCCTGCCTACTTGGCCGCCTGCTTTCCTTGCTGCTTGCCTACCTCGCAGGCTGAATTTTCGATCAAGGAAGAACCAGATTGGAATGTTGATTAGGGTGGATGGGGGATAAGGGGAAATGAAGGGTGAATAAAGTAGTGAGGATGGGGCGGCACAGGGAAAGGAGAGGGTGAAAACTTTTCTTGAGAGCTCGTCTTCGGTTCTTTTTAATATAAGCTGAATAAAAAAGTAAGAACTTTCGCCTCTCTGAGCCGGGAATGACGCTCTCTCCGCGTGTTAATTAAAATTGCGACAACTTGGACTTATCAAATATACGTGAGTCTGCATTCTCCGCGAGATCATTGGCGAAGCGTTTTTTCCTCTCAGTTGATCGCAATCAGGGCTTTAATAATTTTGTGCTGTAGATTAACTCATGCTGTAGCTAAATTAACCTTTTAGTGTAAATGTTAGCTCTAGTAAGTTAATAGGCATTGCTATCCATCCCATTAACTCAATAAACACGCCGATACAACCTTCACGTCGGACTGTGCTGCAATTTGATGTTGCACATGATGAAAATGGTAATTTTATATATCCCAAGTACATCTCGAACTCCTAAAATCTCATGTTTTTCTTTGTAAACTCATTAGCAATCACTTCACTGAAATTATATTTCAGTTGACGAAGCGTTTCAAGAATGGTCGTGGGACTAGGAAGCGTGAGAGATACTGTACTGTCAGTTGCGAGCCGGGAGGTTAGACCGCTCATATTCCACACTGCTTTTTATCGGTCTCTCACGGTCATAACTTTGAAGCAAAGTTTATCATAACGAGGTATTGGTTCAACACAAAAGAGGAGAGAACGGAGGTACTGTGGAAACAATTTGTATTACAAAAGGAAACAAGTGGCAAGCACAGCTTTAGATACCGTTAAAATTAATTGTAAAGCAACATTGAAATTGTACTTCCAACCTGGTGTAAATTAGGTTTCATAATTTTAATTTATTGGGCTTATTACAATTGTTATCTTAGGTTTTGGGCTATTTACTATAAAGTTCATCATTACATACTACAAGAAAGAAATCGCCTTTTCTTTTGTCTCTTTGCAGCAACAACGCCCTGACCTACCTCGATTATTGGTTAGTACAGCAACCGTAGATTATTCTCTCTCCTCATAGCATGCTGGATACATGTGTGTCTATTGCATGCTCAGTTTGGGATTCGTTCATATTGACATGGTGGTGGTTACAGCTTGGCAATTATGTGCAACAATGAAAGGGCAAATCCATAATAAATGGAAACTGACACTGTGAGCATGTACAGTCTAATGATCGGATTTATACTACATCTTGTTTTTCACATAGGCTATCACGAGAACTAGCTCTCAAGCACAGGATTGTTTAATGACTCACAAATTGGGCAAGAAAACAGACAGAATATATATATATATATATATATATATATATATATATATATATATATATATATATTTGTATAAATTTCCATTCGAAAGAAATAGCATGAAAGTGCATATTGCGGAAAGAACGTATCCCGGTAAAAAGCGTATATATTCTGCAGGGAAAATTAAGTCCTGGTTTTCCCACACAACATTCCTTCTCTCCCAAGTAGCCCTAAATATCTCGGCTTTAAATAACTTGTTGGAAAGATATTAACATAATGTAACTCGACAGGGTAGTGTTTGCGTAAGAGTGCATCTGATATGATAAATGTCAATAAAATTATAAGTTTTAAAGCGAAAGTTGCTCTTTTTACTAAGAACTTTATAAATAGCGTTTGACATTACTGTCGTGCTCTTATTTTATATTCTACATAATAATCTAAAATCCGTAATAATTTTCACTGACAGTATTTTATCAGGTTTCTTTGGTTTTCTTGACCCTTAACTGAAATCTGTTTGTAATTCCATAAACCTTCAGTCCTCTGTTGAAATATTAAATCAGAAGGGGACCAGAAACAAAGTGAATAAATATTTAAATGGCCTATGTATATTCATTTCTTAGGTTTTTAGAATGAAGGTTTTCTAAGGAACCGTCACTTTAAGTGTTACTTCTATATTGCATATTTGAGATAGTTCCTTGACTGTAGTACATTAATTAAAAGTACTTTCGCATTATCATACATAGAGTTAAACTGTGAACAGTGATTGAATTGGAATAAAGAGTAATAGATATTAATAATATTAAAACAAATTTCTAACTAGCACAGAAGAAGTTGCTGTAATGGTCGGTGACTATCTTGTCCTGTGAGTTGTTTGTGGATTTGTCCTTTCTTTATCTTCATCATTGTTCTTTGTTATATGGGTCATATTATTTATAATTATATGCTACTTGCTTCTCATTACAAGATTTCCAATTGTGTAACTAAAAACTACTACATTAAACACACATTTTCATTCACAACATAGATTTATCACCTTCCCTTTTTAAGCAGTGTGTTAAATTTTCCAAAATTTGACATTGTATAATTCATGACTTCATTTTTTCAATTAATGTTCCGTTCCCTTTTATAAATTGAAATTTGTCGGACATACACTAGTACGCATTGTTTGTAAACTGGCTGTGAGGGTCGAATTCGAAACCTTTTAAATTTTGAGCTTTATCTGCGTATTAGGTTTCTTCACCTGAAACTTTTTGTTGTACCTTCTTCATTAAAGCTTTAAAACGTATACCTGAACGTTACTAGATGTTACTGGAGTGTAATTCCAAGTAATCAGTTTTGCATGCGTATTGCTTCATTGTGTGTGTGTGTGTGTGTGTGTGTGTGTGTGTGTGTGTGTGTGTGTGTGTGTGTGTGTGTGTGTGTGTGTGTGTGTGCGCGCGCGTTTATGTATGTGTTTTTGTTCCACTTTTTGTTACATCCATGGTACAAGTTGTTAACATTTTGTGTAATTTCAGTACGTATGCTTAATTCTCTCACTGTTTTCTGTGTGGATAATTATATACTCATTTACTTCCACTACTAATAATTGCTAAACTGGACAATTGTAATGATTATATAAAAGTTCATAATCAATTTTTCTCAATTATGCAACTGAAAACGAGTTGGAACATACTGTTATTTACGTGTTTCCATAACGATTTACAAATTTCCTTTGTGCGCTTTCGAAGTTTAGACTCTAAATCCCCAGAATAATTGTTTTTAAGCTTAGGAAGTATAATACAGGCGTAATTACCACTACTGAAAATTTGTCATTCTGTCAGTTAATAGGTTCTTGTCTGAATGTGTGTGCTAATTTATGAAGTAAATTCTGTTCTAAAAGCTAAATCACTGATATCTAACGATCTCTCATCCTGGCATTATAAAACTTAACTTTAGGCTTGACTTAGCATTGCATTTCTACATGCAAACTATTCACAACATTGTACACATTGATCTTACCGTGCAGACAAAAATAAACGGATCAGTTTTTCTATTTAAAACTGCCGTATTTGAAAGATAAATATCCAAAGGAAATTTTCTGAGGTGTTTTTATGTGGCAAAAGTTCCAAAAAATACTGCTAATGCCCAAAAATAAGTATAAATTAAACTTTTCAGGCTAATATCCAATTTCTTTTCTGTAGAACACTTCCGAAATTTCGAAATATTTTTATTTAATATTGTGATATTTATTGTTGAACTCCGCGAAGTTTCATGTCCTATAAAAATGTTCATGAATTCTAGCCATTAAATCGTTCGCGATTACTGGACGAAGACTGTGACTTGTTATCCTATACTGCCCCAACACTTCCTGTATTAGTGTTCAAAGGCGAAGATAGGAGTTGTTCCTCTTTCTGTGCACAAAAGCAGCGTGTTTCGTATTACGAGACAAGTACTCTTCTCCTGCATAATTTTTATTTTTACGATTTTAAATTCGAAGTAACATGGGATCTGATTTGTAGCCAGCAATTATATTGCGTTCTGTGGAAGCAATGCATTCACTTATACACAACACATTTAATAAATGACGTCAGTTCTAATCTATGTACTTTGTAAAGGCCGATATTATTTCAATAGCCTAACTTCCCTCTGTTATTTTTCATGCACCACTACCTGTTGCCCAAGCAGGTCTGTCTTAGTAAAGCTTTAGATTAGTGGTTACCACGCTTACCATTAGATTCGAAGTTTCTGGTTTCGAACCCTTTAAAGGCGTTCAACTTTTAAGGGACGTTAAAAATCCTTAGCACGAATCTCTTTGGAAAATAAATAAAATCGAGGTGAATTAATCGTAGATGTGCTGTTTGTAAAGGTGTCTTGTCCCCTATTGAGAGGGCTGCAAGTGAACTCGGACCACCTGTTTTCTCCCCTATAAAATTTTCTATTTCGCGGTCGGATATCTCCGCAGGACTACTCTTGAGAGAGTAGAGACCAGAAGTCTTTTGCTGACAGAGTTGAAAGTAAAGTAGTAAATATGGAAACTAGCACAGTAAGTCTGTGGTTAGCAGAATATTCGGAACTTGGCAGTATATGGGCCATATAAACAAAAATATCCTGTAAAATAGTATAGTCACAAAACTAACACCAGCGTGCACAAAATTGGAACTTCTCTGATCTCAAATATTAGGCTTAATTGTACAGGATTTTAACTAATAGCGTCAATGTTCACAAAGAAATATTTGATAAATGTATTCGATGCTCGTTTGATTTATCATATGCTTATAATTAAAAAAAAAATCCTTGTGTACGTCTGATTTTGATAGCTTGTAATGTGAAAATGCTTCATCCCTTACCCACAGTTCCGTACCATAAATAACTGTAAGGTCTCACCACAGTGCTAAGTGTAAGGTCCACTTAATTTCTTTTTGTGAATGTTACTTGTTCGTAACGTGTCATGCATGCAAGAGCTTTGCTTTTAAGTGAACGTTTCTTCGTGAAAGAAGGGACAATAATTGAATATGTTCTACTGACTTAAATCATATCTCATCGGAATTTGTTTGCATGTTACAAACTGCTACACACCGACTGGCACTCGATGTGGAGTGGTAATATGTTACACCTTTTAAGCACTAAACATAATTTAAATAGTCAATCGCTATCAGAGAAACGTTTAATATTTATATATATTCTAATACTATGCCATTACGAGTTCGTCTTGTTACTGAAAGGGACACAGTTCTGTAAAGTTTGATAATTTATCAGTTTGTGGCTTTGAATATATTTGTGTTAATATTCTCTGATTTCTGTTCGTTATATATTTACACCATTTTCTCATTTCCTAAAATCAATTTAAGGATTGAAATTGTTCGTGTCTGCAACTCGATTGAAGTTATGCATATTTTCAGAAGAAATAAATTATAATAGTTTTTTAGACACCGGAAGTTTAAAGATAAAAGAATAAACCACATATGTAGTCGAAGTTTTGTGCTCAAAAGAATTTACCTTCATATAGGCCTACAGACTGATTTAAACTTAGCAGGCATTCTTACCGAATCTTGAGTTTGTCTTGTGGCAGGCAATGCATTGGATTTCCCCGCCATTCTGTTTGCTTTTAGTTTAGCAAAGGACATAATGCGTGTTTTTCTTCTTATCAGGTGTTACATTATGCTGACGACACAATTCTGCTGGCACTTCGCATTATTTTAATCTGAACTGTGTTGAGAAATACGGTTTTTAACGATGATTTGATAAGTACATCAACGCATCTTCCTCATTGAAACATAACTACTTAAGAAAAAGTCATACAAGTTGTATCTACGCAAGTTTCGGCGACGTTTTCGAGACTACACAACTATTGAAACAATGCCCTGTTAAATATTTAATAAGTGTCGAAAAACAGGTTCAAGTCTCGATAAGAATGAACGTTGCATGAAGCGTGGCTTAAAAAAAGCATGAAAGATACACTTGTGAGGAAAATGAGTTGTACAATGTATCTAACTATGGTTGAAAATACCTATTTCTCAATACTGTTTATTCAATTAACTAACAGAGATTGACAATGTAAAGTGCCCGCAAATTTATGCTGTTAACTTAATGCAACTAGGCTTATTGATAAGATAAATCCATACATTATACTTTACCGAGTTAAAAATAAATAAGAACCCGGGAAACCGAACGCACTATCTGCCACACAGGAACCTCGCGGCTCGGTAGCAATGCCGGTAACTTAAGTTTGACTGTCCCTGTATCCCGGTATGTAGATATGTAAATTATTAAATTTAGGTAAGACTATAATTTAAAAATCTCTGCGATCACATTGAAGTTAGTTAAAATGTAATTTAGTAAGCCATAAATTAAATTTGAAGGGCGTAATAAAATTATAACTTTAATCGAAATATACTCGTTTGCACAAAACGAAAAGTTCATTGTTAGTTTCTTTTCTATAGCAGTAAAAAATTTAAATTGTTGATATTTTTATTAGAAGCAAAGTGTTAAGTCTTGTAGTGGTAGGAATTTAATTAAATATTATGGTAATCTAAAAAAAAAATAATAGTTTTATTATTAGACCGCAAGTCTTTAGCTAAATTGCAAATGTAGTATTTGTTGAAAGTGGCATAACTTCTTTGCGTGCAATTTTAGATCCAGAAACTTGATTGCGTTTCATGTGCAAATAATATACGGAGATTCATTTATCGTTGTCATTCGAAAAGTTTTCTTTGGACCATATTCATAACTTTAAATAGACCTATGTCTGAAAAAACGTTATTCCTAGGGTTGGGTCGATTTATTCGAGTAGCGAACGAATAGATTCTGTTTTCTACATGTGCTTTGTTAACAGTAATGTAAATTTTCCAAAGAAAATTCTTTTCGAATCACAGGCAAATATTGCATTTTCTCTTTGAAACTGTCGGTACTGTAGTCGTAATAATAGTGTTTACTTTCTTTCAGCAACAAATGCATGCACAGCAATTGCCACATGCGGGGCACGCGCCCCCCATTCCTATGATGCCCCATCCGGGACTTCCCGGACCTCCTTCTAGTGCGGCAAGTCTACTAGGATTGTCAGGAGCCCTCGGCCCTGGCGCACATCCACTTAGCATGCTGGGAACAAAACCGGATCTGCATCGAGAGGAAGTCAAGTCCAATAGCGGTAAGTCTACTAAATCGAATTGCGGCAGTTTGTATTAATTGGCGTTAAAACTGAGTTATCATTAATTTAGAAAAACATGCATCCTAAGTGAGAATACATTAATGACGTATGTAGGCCTATAACAATTTTTTGATACATTTATAATTGGTTTACAGCTTGGTCTAACGTTACGATATCTTTCACTAGCAATCTCTCTTTCATATCACCTTCAATAAAAGCAGAACATTTTTGACTACGATTTAAGTTTCAAATTATTACGTTGCAAAAATTGAAGTCCACATTCTTTTCCTTAGAATGTTGGTTCTGCTCCTTGTTCTGTATATCTTGCGGCAACATACTGACCGCATGGCCAGGGAGTTCCGCTACGTGTGAATGATGTTACCTTTTAGCCCATACACGAGTGGCGAACAAGAATCCAATCTGTGACACAAATGGTGGTGATGATTGCCTCATTTAGCCATATTTTAAAAGACGAGTTGTCTTAGCAATAAAAAATGATTTATTCTTCTATTGCCATTTGTAGGACTCTGATTTCTATGACGTCATATTTTTATCCTGGTCTCTTTTTACAAACTTAAGTTAGAACAAACATTTCTAGCTTTTTTGAACACGATGCCAGGGAGTTCCGCTACGTGTGAATGATGTTACCTTTTAGCCCATACACGAGTGGCGAACAAGAATCCAATCTGTGACAAATGGTGGTGATGATTGCCTCATTTAGCCATATTTTAAAAGACGAGTTGTCTTAGCAATAAAAAATGATTTATTCTTCTATTGCCATTTGTAGGACTCTGATTTCTATGACGTCATATTTTTATCCTGGTCTCTTTTTACAAACTTAAGTTAGAACAAACATTTCTAGCTTTTTTGAACACGATGCCAGGGAGTTCCGCTACGTGTGAATGATGTTACCTTTTAGCCCATACACGAGTGGCGAACAAGAATCCAATCTGTGACACAAATGGTGGTGATGATTGCCTCATTTAGCCATATTTTAAAAGACGAGTTGTCTTAGCAATAAAAAATGATTTATTCTTCTATTGCCATTTGTAGGACTCTGATTTCTATGACGTCATATTTTTATCCTGGTCTCTTTTTACAAACTTAAGTTAGAACAAACATTTCTAGCTTTTTTGAACACGATGCAAATTTTTGTCATATAAATGCATCATCATCATCATCATCATCCTTCATGCATTAGGAAATTGATATATAAATGCATATTTTACAATATTTTAGCATTAAGTCAGATTTGATGAAAAAATGGTAGAAAAGCATATTTTTTGTCATATTCCAATAGTTTTAACAGTTCTCAAAGTATTATTCACATGTTTTTTTGTCAGTAATGGTAAGATATTTTGTTTACCTTTGGTCATTAATTTTGAATTTCTTTTCCTTAATAATATTTTATGGTTAAATGAAGTTTGAAGGTAGCTAGCTGAAATCACCGACAATAAACAAACAATGATCAAAACACAAAGGATAAAAGAATATTAGAAATATGAACAGAATGTTGCTGGTCGGTTTCAGTTTCATCCTCTTCATTCCTTCCAAACATGTGACTCTGAACCGTGCTGTTGCTAAGTGTAATCATAAACAGTCAGTAGCTGTAAAAGAATTCGTCACGCAGAGGACAGAAGTTGAACACTTTTCACCACTCTTTTGCCTTTTCTACTTTTTATAGGCTGAATAATCCGTTATGGCCAATAAAAAAGTTAATATTTACAAAAATAATTTTGTGGAACGGCGAATAAGGAAGTTACTAAATAATTTTTGAACAATTCTTAATTTATTTTGCATCATATTTCCAAGTTTGTATATTATATTTTGGTTTATGGTATACTTGCAAGCATATTTCCAAGGTTTTTAGGGCGTAGACATTATACAGTTATTAAATAAAACTGTAGCAATCTAAGAAGTACTGTCAGAACAAATTCGTGACCCTTCAATTTAGGAGTTAGGTGATGGCCTACTAGCTATTCCAAAGAAAAGTTACATATCACTGAGTAATTCAAAAGAAAGATGAAACCTTGAAAATTGCGATTTGAAGGGGCAGTGGCAGAACTTTTATATAACAAATTTTTAATTCCTTAATTATTGGTGAGGAACATTCAAATTACCCAGTCATAGTTTAATGAATTATTGAGCAAGGGAGCGAAACAAATTGCACAGAGTAAAATTAAGGTGCAAATCACATGATCATCGTTTTACACCTGAATATATAAATGTTGCATTAGCCTGCGAAGTATTTTTTTACAAATAGCCTTCTTTTTTAATTTCACCTTAATATATTCCTATTATTAACTCATCAAGAGACAATATTAAAATGAAACCGCAATGGGGATATGAGCCCTACAGTAAAATAATTCTGACAAACAATCTTGAGGGAATCAAGTAAAGGGGAAAGATATCTAATTTTGTGGGGAAGCTTTTAGGCATGTTGCAGACGGGGAGCAATTCTGTTCGTTTAGATGAATATATTTACATCACGCTCTTTCTCCCTCGATCTCATTCGCTCTCCCTCTTGCCGAAGCAAACACCTATTGTTACACGTAGACTTAATACGGCACGCTCTCAGACTTATGTCACAACGGAAAAACACCCTCGGGGAAGGGCGTTTGAGCCGAGGATAGTCTCCATAGTACTAAATGGATCGGTGTTGAAAGGAAGAGTCCATGTATGAAGAACACGTATTCTAAATGTGTTTGCAATTTTTTAAAGTGGGATGCGAATTCATAAAAAAGAGGGAAATAGAACCTTCCGGGTTTTCAACCCTTTTCCCCCGTAAATATTCTTCTCGTGTTGGTTGGCTAGTAACTTTTTCCATATCATGATTCCTGTTGTTTCTTGCTTGATATACCAAGATTTCTGATTACATTGGTCAGTGTTTAGTTAGCTACCTTCTAATATATTTGTAGCAAAATTATACATCTACAAATAGCGAAATTTTCTGGCCATGAGGTAAATATTATGTAAATACACATCTTTGAAAAATAAGCGTACATATATGATAAAAGAATCGACAGTAGTCTAGAGACATCCAATACATATGAAGGCAATAAATCTATTCATACATTTCAGTCCATGTTTCGTTATACATAATTTATATTGGTATAAACACTAACAGAAATTTAAAAAAGAACGCTAATAAAACAAATAGAAAGACATAGGTCCTACACTAATAATATCTGATTTCATAAAATCACGCATGTATACTATTCTCTGAGAATCCATATAGCAGTCATTAATTCGACGATACAATCGCACAAAGAGTAGGCCACGAAAATGTCCTACTTTGTAATGAACCACAGGAAAATAGATCTAAATTAACTGAAATTGAACGCTTTGTTTGTATAATTTAAACGTAAAAAATAAAATAGCTATATTAGGCCTAAAAGAATGGAAGATGAATTTAATAATTTGATCCATAATTATACTGCAGTTCAACGCGTTCTTTTAATTTTGTAGCCTGGACGAGCAAGCAAGAAGCTTGATCACTGTTTAATTGTAATTCCTGTTTGAAGAAGAAGGAGGAGGAGGAGGAGGAGGAGGAGGAGGAGGAGGAGGAGGAGGAGAAGAAGAAGAAGAAGAAGAAATGATGATGATGATGAGGAGGAGGAGGGTGACGTTGCTGGATATTAAGAAAATTCATTATCTCTTTCAAAATACTGGTTAGTAGCGATATAAATTTAAAGAACTACTCCCTTTGTAAAATTGATTTATTTTCTCGTGATCGTGTGTTCGAACGTTACGAAACTAGTTGTTAGGAATAGCCAATCACACCTTAACTAGTGAATAGGCGATCGTTCCAGCAGCACTCAGTGAATATCGAATCTGAGGGTGGAATCTGTACGTAGACGTAGTTTGAAACTTTGGAGAAACTGAATCTCATCATACGGTTTAGGTACTCAAAATCAGTAATCTGTATAGGAAACAACTAGTTAAAGTCAGAATAGTAGAAGAAATGTCAGAAGAAAGCGAAATAGGGAGAGGAGTATGTCAAGGATGCCTTCTATCACCTACCCTGTTCAACATTTACTTCGAGGATTTAGTGAAGAACTGTATTCAGAACATGGGAAGAGTGATAGTAGGAGAAAGAAGAATAAAGTGCATAAGATTTGCTGACCATATGACGTTGTTAGCAGAAGAGGAGATGATACTAAGGGATATGCTACTGGAGCTAAATTACAGCTGTGAGCAATATGAGATGAAAATAAATGCAAACAAGACGAAGACCATGATCATAGAAAGAAAAGTAAAGAAGGTAAACTTGCGAATTCTAAATGAGGCACTAGAGCAAATGGACAGCTTCAAATACGTGGGGTGTTCTGTACGCAGTAACATGAGCTGCAGCCAGGAAGTTGAAAGGAGAATAACAATGGCCAAGGAAGCTTTTAATAGAATCTTCTACGGACCTTTGGTAAAATAATTAAGGAAGCGACTAGTGAAGTGCTTTGTATGGAGTGTAGCATTGTATGGAGCAGAAACATGGCTTTACAACAAAGTGAAGAGAAGCGACTGGAAGCACTTTTAATGTAGCTATGGAGAAGAATGGACTGTGTGAAATTTATGGACAGAATAAGAAACGAAGCTGTGTTGGAAAGAGTGGGTGAAGAAAGAATAATGCTGAAACTGATCAGGAAGAGAAAAGGGAATTGGTTGGATCACTAGCTGAGAAGAACTGTTTGCTGAAAGATGCACTGAAAGGAATGGTGAATGGGAGAAGAGTTCGAGGCAGAAGGAGATATCAAATAATAGACGACATTAAGATATATGGACCATATGCGGAGACTAAGAGGAAGCCAGAAAATAGGAAAGACCTGTCCTTGGGCAGAACACTGTGAATGAATGAATGAATGAATGAATGAATGAATGAATGAATGAATGAATGAATGAATGAATGAATCTTCATATTTATCATTGCAGAAGTTCCGCGTGGTCTATGGCGTCATACGAAACGGAATAAGCGCTGGTTCAAATTCAGTGCTCACTCCCCCCACCTACCATTGTGAGGAATTTGAGGAGCTATAGTGAGTATGCCAGCTATAACGACTGGGGAATTGTCGTGCTGACCACAAGTCACCACTGTACTGGTTGGGTGATCGTTCACCTCTGTTGACGCAGCTGTTTCCTGTCTGCTTTGATTCTTCATGGGCTGTGAAAGTCTGTAATCCCCTGAGTTTCATTTCATAAGAATGCACTAGATAAATCAGTTCCGTGTTTTAGCACAGTTACATGTTTGAGTAATGAAGACTTGCCATAGTCCTGAAAGTCAGTAAGTCGTTCCTTCGTTTTTACTTTCTTTGGTGTTGTAGCAAGCACGGCGCTAGATGACCCCCTGTATTCTGCACCACGCCCAACTCTGTGAACAGTTCCGGAGGAATATCGAGAAGATTCGATCGTTTGTAATAGTTTCCTTTGTGACCCGACCCTTGATCGTTCCGTGTGTGATCAATAGAGTAAAACAATGAACTCGGAACATTACAAGTGTTGGTAGGTACAGAGGGAGAGAATCTGGTAACAGCAGCCTGGTTCTTCAGCGCCGGAAGCAGAGTACAATGTGGAGGACGCTCTTCAGAAAGGCCACCAGGACTCTATTTCGCTCTCTCTCTCTCTCTCTCTCTCTCTCCTTTCATCCTCCAGCTATCCACTTGAGCAACCCAGGTCGAGTGAAGGGCCCTCAAGACCACTCAGCGGCTACCCTATACATTCCCCCACCTCCAGAACTCAACTCGACCCCACCAGCTCTCTTCACGGTATCACAGAACGGTATATTGGCTTATTATTTTTTGAAGCAGTTATTTTCGAGGTCTTATATAGAACCCTCAAGACGTACCTAGTTTGACGGGTCGGTAACCCAATTTTAGGAAAGTATGTGAGAGGGGATAGAACATAAGTGTAGATTACTTTACACTGTAGATACACCCACGCTTAAATTTGGATAAGATTTTGGCACTTGTTAGGCCTATAAATGCTACCCACTGCTATTTCATTCATAATACACGTGCTTAGATACTTAAATTTCAATATTAATTTAACGTGAAACCCCTGAGTACTGTCGTTCTTCTTCCCAGTCATTCACAGAATACCAGTAGTAAGCACAATAAGCCTCAGGCTGCAGTCCAAGCGTGCTTGTACCTCCTCCGGAGAACAGAGAAAAAGTGAAACCCCTGCCAACATGAAAATAGGACTACCACGCCCACCCAAAAGACGAATACAATAATATTTGATCAAATTAATGTAATTTTATTTGTTGTTTATTATTTAGTAATACATACTGTATTTCAAACAGCAATTTATCCACAAGGAGTAGAAAATACTAGTAGTGTATCTGAAAGAGGTCAACAGGCCTAATACTTTGTTGTGGAGAGGGTGTAGAATGATATAGAAGTATAATTTCTGTTGCTAATCTTTAATGCATTTATTTTTTGTTTTTCTTTGTGTTTCAAACAGTAGAGCGTTTAGCTAGAAATCAGAGTGTCCTGATTAGATTGCCAGCAAGAAAACGAGGAAGAACGTACGGTACTTAAAAATATTAATTTACATATTTCCATGAAAATAAAAATTGTATTTTCTTTTTAAACTTTTTTCTATAAGTAAAGATTTTTTTTGTCATCTACCAGTAGCCTATGCAGCGATTTCTCTTATAGTATTAGACAGGTGTTTTTCCTACCCATTAGGTTAGGCTATTTAGGATTCAGTGCATGCATACATGTTTTGCATGAAGTATGGTTTTTACTAAAAAAAATTATTTGAAACAAGATCTAAAATGATTTAATGGAAATAAGCAATAACTAGTTCAGCTTCAGTTTCTTTAAACAAGAATAGTACCAAATGCATAGTGTAGACATCTAAGTCATTGTGTTCGTGTTAGAGAACTTCCGATCGAAAATTTCTTTAGTTGAATTGCTTAGGGCTTAAATAATTTATTACACACATACGCACACGACAGATTTTGTAGGTGAAGAGGTTTTGAGAATAGGAAAGAAGTTAATTTACTGCATCACAGAAATCTTACGTAATAGGGTCAATTACTTTTTCATCGAATTCAACAGTGAACATAGGTTTTGCATGCGAAATAACCGTGACTATGGACGATTTGCTACTACACTAGTCACTGAGAGCGTTTTCTTGGATCTTGCTTTCTCGTTTATTTCTGAATAAAAATATTCAGGCACAGAAGATTGAGGTTTCTAACTCTTGGCTAAAACTACATCACTGATATTTCCTACAATATGTAAACCAAATCACGTGTGAGTTTATTATGGAGTTCAATAAAGAATATGTCTTTAATGCGAAATAGCTGTGACTGTGGACGATAACACTAGTCATTGAGAACGTTTCCGTGGACCTTGCCTTCTCTTTAATTTTCAAAATAAAGATATTCAGTTACAGAATATTCAGGTTTTCCAAGTCTTGACTAAACCTACATCATCTGTTATCTCCTATAATATATGAAGTAAATGACATCAGAGGTTCCTCGTACTCATTTTATTACCAAGAACTTTGGACGGCGTATTCTCGCGTATTTTGAAAATTGAGTCTTAAAGCGAGAAAGACACTAGTGAAAGCCAGTAGTAGAGATTGCAACACGCAAAAGAAGCCGTCAAGCGAGCCGACTCACAAGGGCTTGAAATATGTTCAGTGGTGGAAGTTGGGCGAGCTTGGAGAAGGGTGAGATGAAAGGACATTGAGGAAACTCGGAGAATTCCGAAGTTGTTCAGCGAGCGAGAATAGGACAGAGACTATGTGACTTAACAAGGGGGACGGCACCACTACATTTGAGAAGCTGCGACAAAGGTCACGTTGATAGCAAGCACATCAAAACGAACACCTTGCATGGGTCGGAAATGGAGAGGCACGAACATGGTTGAGGACATAACTCTCTGACGTGAACATGCTGCCAGCTCCAAGATGGCTCCCTTGTTTTGTGCTTGCATTACCATCGGGGTGAATAGCAGCGAGAAAACAAAGAAGTAAAAGACTTTTGTAAGTGCAGAATAGCCCAACAAATGCACAGCTGTGCTCACAGTACAAGATCGTTCCATCGAGAATATTCCGTTTGGAAAGACAAGTGCAGAAGACTTGCATAACTTCCCTTAAGAAGTCAAATTCTTTTGTTCTTCCCATGGCACCAGTGTTGAAAGTCTAAAAGTTTTTTTGTGAATGGGGACATTCAGTACATATGTGTAGGTTAGTGATGAAGACACCTTCAGGTTATCTCCACTGTGACTCAAGTGACAGCATTTCCGGCCAGTCAGGCTAGAATTCTCAGGTGGAAAGTAAACTTCTTCTATTTAGAGACTGTGTGTATCCCTTACCTCCTCCTTGTTCCATGTCCTCTAAAATCAACTGTGCGGCATGCTAACATATGAGTTTGTAGTCCCGTTGTTTAGTATAGTGCGTACATTTTATCTTTCCACGCTTACGGAGGTAAAGCGCATGCGGCAGTACACAACGCAGTTGCGCACATGCTAGCGTGGGAATATAAAAAGTATAACACTGTATTTATTATTAGTTGAGAATCTGAATAATCATGTTAAAGTATTGTCATTATTGTCATTCAGACTGACTGCCTAGTTTTTTTTTTTACGTTCACTCCTAAAACAGAAGCTGTAAAGAATTAAAATACAAGAATATTGCAGTTAATTTGAACAGAGGGTTATTCAAAATTATATTTGTGTGTATTAGTCACATGCCACAAGAGTGACAAAAGTATGAACGTTTGGAAATTATAGGGCGTCGTCTGATTTGGAATTGGCATACATTGGGAAAGTGTTGCAGAAGACAATTACTCTTACAGTCTCTAGTTATGTTCTTTAGGAAACTGCATGCTATCTTGAGTGAAGCTTTGGTAGACAGCCGACAACTTAAACTTACCGAGAATTAGAAGGAAAAACAGTAACAACAATAATAATGTAATAATATGCAATGTTGGGTTACACAGTATAATTATCCGGCCGTACAAAGATCCTGTGTTGTCATTATAATAGACTGTCCATGAATAAACGGGAAACTACATTAGGCTACTAGATTTCAATAAAATTGAAATCATTCTCTAAACAGTAGATTTAATTGGTAGTGTTCCAAATTTTGAACATCTGTTACACGTGAACAAATTTACTCCGAAATATCTCGTTTTCATCCATTTCTCACCTTAACATCTCACAGAAGTCATATTTAGGAGATATTGATTACATTAGAGCGACGTAAATGTTTACCTGCTATCGAATGGCTGAGTTGCTATACGTCGAAGCAGCAATGTTGACGTGAAACAGGCTGTGTTTGTGCACTGTGTGAGCACGCCGCACCTGGTCATAGGTTAACGTTAGCCGAAGAACTGTCTGTCATCAGCAAACTACCTGCTTTAATACCATGTTCCTATATGATTAACCACAGACCTCTGATAACTCTGAAATAGCCCCGCCTCCCGCTGTGTGCTGTATGCATTTAATAATTCAGAAAATGGTAAGAATGTAACGTATAAATCTCCTAATTATAATTATAATTATCTATATTACATCCATACAAACGTCTGATTGTGTGTATGAAATATATTTTGGTGCACATGTGACGCCATTTCTGAAAATTCAGGTGTAGGAGTCAATTCTAGGTTTTCTTGTGGTCACTTGCTCTGCGGATCTTGAGGGATTGTTCTCACTTTTTTTTTTTTTTTTTTTTTTTTTATTCAAAATTGGTTATTTGAACGACACTACAACTGCGGTTATGACAGCGAAATAATATTTTGGCAAGATAAGTATCAATCTCAGTGGAATTCGAACCCAAGCTTCGAATCACGAGTCCCGCTCGTTACCACTAAACTACGTCGGTGATGATATTATTCGCATGGGGAAGGTAGTTCGCTTCGTTATTAATGTTGTAATAAATACATACATACGTGTTCTGCCCACGGACAGGTCTTTCACTGCAAACCCAGCATTATCCAATCTTTCCAATTTTCTGCATTCTTCTTAGTCTCCGCATATGATCAACATATCTTAATGTCGTCTATCATCTATATCTTCTTCTCCCGTTCACCATTCTTTCCAATGCATCCTACAGTAGGCAGTTTCTTCTCGGCCAGTGACCTGACCAATTCCTTTTTCTCTTCCTGATCAGTTTCAGCATCATTCTTCCTTCACACACTCTTTCCAACACAACTTAATTTCTTATTCTGTCTACTTCACACGTTCCGTTTTTCTCCATATCCACATTTCAAATGCGCTGTTGTAATAATATTGTAGTAGTGAAAATGAGGGTATTCCGAGAAATCTCTTTGGAATTTCAGTTGGAGCTTCAGCGTAGGCAATTGAAGGTTTTTTTTTTGTTTGTTTTTTGTTTTGTTTTGTTTGTTTGTTTGTTTGTTTTTTTGTTTTTTTTTTTTTTTTTTTTTTTTTGGAAAAACAACCGTAGTCCAAAGATATAAATTTTCAGGAGAAATAAAACTACTTGGCATGGGTGTTGTTGATACTTCAAATATGAAATTCATCGTGCCATTTCTTAAGGTGTTGTAGAAACTTTGGAAAACTGAAATACATTTATAACTGACACTATCTCATAGAAATACATGTGTAAATGTAGGTAACTGGGGACAATGGTTGTTTTAAGAAAAAGTACTCTGTTGTAGCTGTAGTGTGCCTCTCCCGTAGTCTTCTTTTTCTTTATTATATCTTGTTTCTTCTCCTTTTGTTGCTTACATATCTTTCATAGGGTTACTTCTGTACCTAAAGATGATTTCATAACTAATGCAACAATTAACGTTCTATAAAGTATTTTTCTCTGAGATGGCTTTTGCTGCGTACATAAGAAACAGTACCGCCAGTCTACTGCAGTTTTAAATTGTATGGATAAATATTTCAAGGTGATATGAATGGGATATTTGTAAATACTACCATCGTCCAGGACAATGGCTGTGTTCACAAAAAAAGTCTTTGGACTATGGTTGTTTTATGAAAACCACTGAAAATTTCCACTCCTATAACATAGGACTATGGTGTTTTTTTCCCACTCACAACTAATTCAGTAGATGGCCGCTACAGTGCGCTCACAACATACTTAATATCTCAAATTTGCATTTCTTGTACTATGGTTCTGTTTAAAAAAGCCCTTCAATTGAATTTCTAATCGTTCAGATAACGGTGCTTCTAAAAGAATTGTTTAGATATAAATTGAAACTTTACTGATCCTTTTTATTCAGTTATGAGTAATTTAACAGAAATATTGCAGATATTTTGAAAACTTATATTTCTCTTGCATTGAGTGTCAATGCCTAGAACTGTGACAGTACAAGACGTTCCCAAGAAACAGGTTTCGCTCAGCTTGCGCCTTCCATTTACTGTTACTTATCAAACGCGACTGCCGAGAAAAATAGTGTGTACATTTCCCCTGGACCGATCGATCGTGGGAAGGTTCTTTATTTCGTAATACAGTATGAACAGAACAGATAACACAGGCTGGAGGGACGTCAAGTTTAGAACATTGCATGCAGCTGCATAGTTCAGGGCAATACTATACACATTATAATAGCGAATCTCCATTTACAATAACATATATCACTTATATCGTACAAAAAGTGTGCTTCCAACAGTCGACCTTTCCAGTACCTTATTATAAGGCAAGCCAATAAATTATAACTGTATTGCAATCGCGAGATTTTATTGCCGAATGCTGACCCGTTGAATGATTGCTAGGCCCATGTTATTTTTAAAACGCCGCCGTACTAAGCGAAACCTGTTTCCAGGCATACTTCTATTATTACAGACATGATTGCTAGAAGGAAACTAAATATTATTAATTCACAAAAAGTTCAAATCTATGATGCTTACTTATAGAGGAAGTAATAGAGGCGTCGCATTGATGTATCTTAAAAGTGTTCGCATAAGATAAAATATACTTAAAAGGGATTATATCAGTTGATTAGCTGAAATGTAAGATCTGCTATAAAAACAAATACGAGGCAAGACTTTGATGTGAGTTATACAGATTTCTATTCGAAAGAGGGAATTTGAGTGATGAGATCTAAGAATCACGCTTTATTATTATTATTATTATTATTATTATTATTATTATTATTATTATTATTATTATTATTTCACCCACCTTCCATATTTTAGCCCTTTAGTCTGTTACGTTTCCATTATTATGGTGAATGTAATCTTACGACATTCACAAGAAGCGGGACTGTCTGGTCATCATTTAAGAATTTCGGAACATTTACAGAACAGGAGTTGCAACCAGTCCATGAGGGAGGAAGATAAATGTCTGGAGTCGAACCATGACCCTTGTCTCTAGAAACGCTGCCATTTAGCCACATGTATCTCTTACATACCGTATGTATTTATTCGTGTTTCAAAAAATTAAACGACTTGTGTTGAAACTGAACTTTCTGACACTTGGTCCAGTTTACGTGATCAGAACTGTACGTTGTTGTCTCTTACTGTGAAGATATTCTCAGCAAACTGATGGGGGACGGACGGAGGGAGGTGGAATAGAAGGAAGGCGGAAGATGCCAACCAAGATCTCCTCCAGTGTGGTTGTCATGACAACGATACGAGGAGGCTGTAAGGAGCTTCATTTCCTCCCTCCAAACCACTCCACCCTCTCCTACAGCAACTTCAGCCCTCATCTTACATTCCCAGGGGGTTGCTTGCCGCTCTGCGTCTTCAGGAATAATCAAAGAAGGAGAGGATAGAGAAAGGCGAGGTAGAAATGTTGGGAGGAGGAGGAGGACGACGACGACGAGTAGTCACGTGGTGTGAAAGATCTCGTCCACTTAAAGGAGCCCGTTTACAACAACATGCAGCCAAGGTTATACCTTCGCAGCACTTCGTCTCTATTATCTGAATAAGAAACGGTGAATCTCTAGAAATAACGATAAGAAACCAAACAACTGAGGAAATGGCTATGTATTTATTGGTTATGAAGCGTCTGACGGTAAATATGTCTTTGAGTTTTTCGGGGGTTCCTCAATTAATGATAATGATAATAATTTTTATTATTATACATCGGTTATCTAATGTCGATGACATTTTCGGATTCATAATAATAATAATAATAATAATAATAATAATAATAATAGTAAAATTAATTATGTATGAAAATATGGACTTTACCTCCTAATTGGTTGTAATAAATAAATGCCTCTCTTTGCCGAGACAAAATCTTGTCTTCGCCAGTTAATAACCAATCGCAACCCTCTTTTAGAAAAGTGACTACTTCCCTTAACCTCCACATGGAGGGAGAGTTGTCACATCTATGAATACTCTGGAGTAGCAGTCACTGAGCTGTCGAGGACGCTGGGAATTGATTGGTCAGGGATATTTGTGTAGGAAGTCGTGGATCTGTTAAGTGAGCATTCAAAGAAGTCGTCGAACTGCATAGGGGAAATTGAACAGGCTCTGTAATAGATTGCTATGATCCCGTACGATCACAGCAAATATGGGATGTATAACAACCCCTCTGTAATCAGTAGGGGGCGGATGTTGATGACCTAAAAATGTAGTTAAAATGATCATTAAAATGCCCTTAAACTAATGGAAATATGACATTAAATTAAAAGAAAATGACATTTAAATATTATTCACCGCACTCGCACCACAACTTCTTAAAAAGTAGTCACCTTGTTTCAATGACTGCCCTGCAAATCTCAGTTCAAAGTATTAAAAATGAACAAAAATGACGAAAAAAATATAAAAATGACCTGTTAGTTCAAAAACATAAAAAATGCAAAAAATGCAATATAAGAAATTATTTTTTACGTTGATATTGACATAGAAAAGATTTCTATATTAATAGACATCGTCCTAATGTGAAAAATAAGATGATGACTTTTCATCAACATCCGCCCCCTAGTAATCAGTATCACTGTGAGAAGAATCGTACTGTTATTTTGAAATTAGGCCTACTACTTTATAGACATGAACATAATTCATTTTTAAACTGAATTATTGAAACCATTCAGTTGTAATAATATTATATGTAAAATCTAATGTTTGTTCATTAAAAGCTGCACTTTTTAAGGTCTACTTGTGTCTCATATTTTGTTCACCGCTTTGTCCGTCATAGGCCTCTGCCACAACACGAGGCGTCCTGTAGGGAGGAAATTCTCATTCTCAATTCAGACATTTACCTATAAAGACCTCTACAACAACGAAGTGAACTTGGTGGGGGCGAAATACTACTAGCTGCTAATTTTATTTAAGCACTGTTACTTAAATCCATGACGTATGCCGTGACTGTAATTCAGAAAGAAGATTTGCCTCTTAAAATTGCTCACCCTCAACACGAATAGGATGACGCAGAAGGTCATATCAATCGGACTCCGTAATTTTCAATGAAGTTCTGCGATTTTTTACATCAGAAAAAAAAGTGTTGCAATGGAATATCTAATAATCCGTTGCGCGACAGCTCATGAAGGGCCAAGACGACCAACTGGCTGCTGACCTACGTTCACATGCCTCAGCAGAGAGCAACCAGAAAGGAGTTATTGTGTGGTTAGCTGGATGAATCCCAGCCGTTATAGCTGATTTTCGTAACTAAATTTCGTTACTTACCGTAGCTAAATTAATCACAATGATGGATGGGCACCGGTTCCATACATTGGCGAAATTTCATGTGAAAATTTCTTCTCCGTAACGCGAATCCTAGTCATCATGTCAGAGTGAGGAATATGAATGATTTTAATATGAAAGGAAAAATATACTCCAAAGGACTCATTTACTACGAGGAAGGTATAGGTAAAGGTAGCTCCTTCACATGGGGATCATAGAGGTAGACTCTCCTTGCTTTCTTGACCTCGGCACTTGAATGAGGCGTGGTTGGCATTACGCTCTGACCGCCTTTTACCCCTGGACCCAGTACTCAATTTGGTAGGAGCCTGAGTGAACCTGGGAGCCGTTCTGGAAGTTTGGCAAGAGAAACTTCCGTCACCACCCGGGATCGAAACCTAGACCTTCTAGTCCATAGCCAGCTGTTCTACCAACTGAGCTATCCGACCGCCTTACTACGAGAAAAGGAAAATAAATTGCGTTGTTAAGTCGGAATATTAAATACTAGCACCTTGAAAAAGAAGAAAAATATCCTGATTAGATTAAGTTTATTACTGGCTAACAGATATATGGAATAGACATCACATTCTTAATACGTCGGTTGTGATGGCATATAAAGAAGGTGACAATAAACGGAAAGGACCAGCGATAAATATAAGGAATAAATAAATGGAAGCTGTTCTTGAATTATTCGAAAATAGAGCGAAGAAAAGTCAAGACTAGTAAGTTTTGAGAAGTTGAGATAAAAAATGAAACAATGTTTATGTAGTATTTTTTGTTACTGCTGCGTTCCAGTGATAAGTACCGGTTTATTCGTCGGCCGCTGGGCGTCACGGTGCTTGAGCGACCGTCGGCAATCGGGCCCTTAAAATCACGGCGCTTAACCGAATTAAAACTTTAATGCATACTTGCTAACCATAATATGTTGTATTTAACATTAATTATTATATAATATATTAATTACAGAATTTTGTACTCACCCTCATCACAGTACCTGCTGGAAGTATTGACCATTTTGCCCTATACAGAGTTAACATCGCCGTAAAAAACCATCGTTCACATTATGAGCTCCATTGCAAAATTGAACTGAAAGATAACATTCGTGACGCAATTAGACAAATCAGTGCAGTGCAGCTCATGAATGTAAACGATGGTTTATGGCGATGTGAACTATGTATAGCGCAAAATGGTCAACATTTCCAGCAGCTACTGTCATGAGGGTGAGTACAAAATATTGTAATGAATATAATAATAATAATAATAATAATAATAATAATAATAATAATAATTAATGCTAGATACTAACATATTATGGTTAGTAAGTATACATGTAAGTTTTAATTCTGCGAAGCACCGTGAGTTTAAGAGCCCGGTTGCCGGCGGTCGCTCAAGCACCGTGCCGCCCAGCGGCCGAACACTAAACCGGTACTTATCGCTGGGACTTCTGTAGAAAGCATGAACATATGTAGTATAAGAAAGTGAAAAGAATATTTTCATAGGGTGAATGAAAATAGACTGAACGAAGAAAACTTGAAATACAGGTATTCGTAAACAAAACGCTTAGAAAGAACAATGGGTCAGTAAGTTTTATACCAAACCAGTTTGTATACGTTATGATTAGAAGATAAAGATGAAAATCCATAATAAACATTATGCGATTTAAAATTTGATTGGCTATCACTGGGATTTACGTCGGTTTGTTAGTTGAACACAGTTTTGAAAATCTTTAAGGTCTGGCGGTTATCAAGAGAACTTCTCGTTTTCCACTCAGAATGAAGCAACTACATAACATAGCAAAATCGTTTGTCTGAATGCCTTAGAAGAAAGTCCTAGGTCTTCGTTCGCCCTCATGGAGTGGTTGTATTCAACTAATTTTATGAGAACTAGTTTTTGAAAAAGGAAAGAAAAAAAAACATTCTTTCTGCCTCGTTGTTTATTTTCTCCCTTATAAGATTTTCTGAACGTAACTTGTCTGAGTTCATAAACAAGCAGACAGAGGTTCTGCTTTTATCTTCTCTTCCTCCATCTTTTTGATCCCTCTTCCGCCACCCCTTACCCTATTTTCTTATGCTCCGTTTGTGCACCCATCATTTTTAGCTCGTCTTTTCCTCCCGTCCTCTTTCCACGCCACTAAGTTGCAGCATACGAACTGAACATTTGAATACATTGTTTTCTTGTGTTTCTTTTTTTTTCATATCATCGTCCCGTTTGCGTGGCCATTGTCTTGATGTTCGTCGTGGTTGTGGTGTACATCAGGCCTAAATTCTGCTGAAGAGAGACACGTAAGTGCACAACACAATTCTGTATCAAAGAAATGACTTGTATTCATGCTGGCATGTCGATGTTGTTTATCTGTGATATTTTGTTACTGTGATTGTGTTGGCAGACTCTTGATATTCACTAGCTGTTAAAGTGTACAGTCATAAGAATCTTACAAAACTATGTATTCAGGCACATAATGAACGAATTCTCGTCATGTTCTTTTTTTTTTTTAATTTGCTTAATGATTTCTTAAGAATATTGTAGATAATATGTATAATATGCTTTACATAAGCGATTTGTGTTCAGAAAAATAAAATAGAAGTGAAACCGTCTTACATTGAATTAATTTAATTTTCTCCTTGATATTTAGGACAAGAGACATATTAGGATAGCAGACTATTAATTATTCATACTTAACTTCACAGACGCTAATATACACAATGTCAGGTTGAGAGTTTTACATAAAAAACTACCGAAACGACTGTCTCCACTCACATTTCAGTTTGGTAAAATTTTACTTGTTCCCAATTGTCATTATATTGCATTTCTGCATTCTCATTCCATTTCGAAATGTTAATATTACTAGCCACTGACTACTAGCTTCTTACAATGTTTAGGAACATAATTTACGCATACTTAGGTATGTATACTTGTGAACTGCACTGTGTTTTATTTTATTACTGTAGGCTATATTAAGCTAAGAACAGAATATACTACTTAGATTTACAGTATTATATACAGATTTGAGACTTTACGCGTAAAAAAGCTATTTACATTACAGTAAAATACGCGTAAATAATGCGTAATTAACGTAATAAAATGTAAAATACGTAAAAAAAAGACTTCCAACAACTTTTTTATTTTTAACCTCATTTTGTTCAGTTTGTGATGAAAATTTATCCTTTGAACTGCCGACAAACCTGGCATATAACTCGAGGCTACTAATTAATGTTAAAAAATGGAGACTTTAAAAAGATTTTGCAATTCATATCGGATGAATTGAAAGGTTTCTACACAGAACTGTACACATGACCTACGACTAACAAAGATAGTAATGCCAGTGGAAGCGAAGATTGAAAAAAAAAAAAAAGTTTATTAATGTTTTGACATAAAAAAGTCTATTCAGCCATGCTTCCCAACTCGTTGATGATTAGTCATTAACCACATAAAATTTGGAAAATTATTACATTTAATGAGTTATTATGTTTAAATAATAATGTTTACCTTAAAGTGTTCTATTATAAAAAGACCTTCATCACTAGAATAGCTTATTTTTAAAACCCCACAAGTGACAAAAACAAAACTTTCAGGAAATCAATAAAAACTGTTTAGTTTAATTAATTTTATTTTAATTGTCAAAATGTATTTAACAAGTGATATTAGTTGCTAAATGTTAGGTTTATTCATAATTAGTTAGGCCACGATGTTATGGGGGTTTTCTAACAAACTGAAAGTAAGCAAAGCATTGCTATTTTTATAAATATTAGAATGAATTAAAGTCTGAACAAGTGTTATAATCTATGTAAAAACTACAGTATAAAATCACAAATATATAATTTTTTCTGCTGCAATAGACATTTTTCTTATCAGGATTTAAAAGGAATCAAGTAATTGATGTTAAGATTATCAAAATCAATAAATGTTAGTTTATTATTTCGTCTATAAGACAGTTTTCTACATTACGTATTTTACATGTAAATTACACGTAAAATGCGTACAGGTAACTTACTCGCCCAATCCTGATTATATACGATAGAAGGTTACGAGATACCGAAGAAATTTAGTCTTGATCTTTACAGAAAAATGGCAGTAGAGATGTCAGTTTACGTGGTTGCTTCATTTAACCCAAGGAAATATCTCTGGTATCATTCTTTTGGAGGCAGAGTAAAGCCGAGAGCGATAATCTATGAATAAATTCATAACTTATTATAAGTTCCTATATTAAAAATAAAGGTTGAAAACGACATGTCGTAAGCAGAAAGATCCTTGCACAGCAAGCATAACAGCTTGGTTTTATTCCCAGAAAACTTGAAGATAAATACTGCGAGACGTTACCGCGGGGTCTGTTGCATTATGATTATGATGAATACTTACCTTTTGTCCTTTTCTTTTAACGTGTAAAGTTCAAGTAGGCACGTATTCGGGAAAAATGTCAGTTACCATATCTGTAACACTCTACATGCATCTTGCTCCTTAGCGGGAGCGCGCCGATGCAACTAGCAACTTAGCATAAAACATGCTAATAAAATGACATTTAATAATACAACATGCATAATGTGATCTTTAATTTATTTCATACATATCATGTATAACCTACAAACATCCAAACCCGTAAAATCGTACTATCAACCTCTTAAACAATCCACGCAATCTTTTTTATTCGCTTTTATTTGTTTTTCTTTTTCATTGTCTTTTCTTTCCCTTCACTTCCCTTTGCATTTTCCCTTCCCTTTCTTTTCCTTTCTATTTTTCCATGTCTTCCATTTTTCATTTTCGCTTTCCTTTCCTTTCCTTTCCATTTATCCTTTCCTTTCCTTTCTATTTTCCCATTTCTCTTCTCTTCTCTTCTCTTCTCTTCTCTTCTCTTCTCTTCTCTTCTCTTCTCTTCTCTTCTCTTCTCTTTCCTCTCCCCACCCCCTCTCCTCTCCTCCCCTCCCATCCCGTCCCTTCCCCTCCCCATCTCCTCCCCTCCCCTCCCCTCTCCTCTCCTCGTGGTAGGTCTAATCTCTAGTCGACAAAAATTTTATTTCATTCTCAGCTGCAGAATAATATTTAAAATTAGGAGGTAACTTAAATTTAAATTTAAGAACCAGTTAATCAGTCTGCAGTTATTTCTTCATTTGAATACTTTAATGTTGAATGAAGGCTTTCAGTTCAGTCGTCTGCCAGAGCCTCTTTCGCTCTTCATTTTGATAAATATCTGATGACTGCCCCGGGAGCGATTTGAGACTGTGACTTGCATTTATTCCCTCGGTTGATAGAACTAAAAGCCGGTTAGCAGAAAATGTTACTGCTTCCCTGCGCCGGGGGTTGAGATTGCGTTAGACAGTCAATGATAAAAAAAAATTGAAAGGGTGATGTGAGGGAGAGATTCGAGCAGTTCTGTTGCAAAGAACGGTGAGAGGAAAAGGAGATAAATCAATGTCTTCAGGTGTCCGAACGACTTCTGCCATTTGTTAGAAGTTAGGACTTAAAAGAAAAAAAAAAATGAGATTACTTAGATGAACAGTCTACTACTCAGTCTGCACTGAAAGTTACGTTTGCACTGTGTCCAAACTGAAAAAGGCATCGTTAGTTGATTAACAGTCAATACATTTACATTTGTAGGCTATATCTTTAGCGATTCAGTAAATAGTTCAGTCGAACAGAATTGTATGTTATCCGAATTATTATTAAGTTTTCAAATACAGTATTATAACGTACCATTATGAAAAATAACATAAAATTAAACTTATAACCAATGATGTATGCCTATAGAATCAAATTAAGTTTACCTTAAAGAGTATCTTTCATAATTATAAAAGTTTTGGACACGTGTGAAAATTTTCGATCGCTTCATTGGTGTGTATATTTCGACCTATAAATTATGAAGCTATGGTAAAAGTGGGGCTATAAAATCTTCCTCGGTGTCTCTTCGAATGAGATCGGATATTGGAGGACGACATTCTTAGGATGACTGACTTTCTTCTATAAGGAATTGAAGTTCGTGGTTCATTGTCTAAGGGTACGTACATGTTGGAGCAACGATAAAAGAAATGACCTAGCGACGCTTTGGTATTATCAAAGAATCAAGTGTTCATATTGGAGCAACGAGGACGCGGGAAGCGAACATTTTGATTTATCAGTAGAAGATATTCTATGCATCCACTTAATGAAAGAAGACTATAGGAAATATCAGCTGCTAAGTTCAAGGTTAATATAACTTAAATACGTACAAAATTAAACCCGTTTCTCATTCCAAAGATAGTATAAATTCGTTGTGTTGTGATTGGTTCTTGTGATCACATAACATAGGACGAATAAATACACAACTGATCAATTTGCCAGTATCTATAGTAATTAATTTAATATGCCGAAATAATAATAAATCGATTAATATTCGGATATATTGATAACCACCGGTAATTATACAGATTAATATTATCTTAATCAGAGATCATATAAACGACAAGAGCGAAGAAAATGGTACTTTTCTTTTTCGTCGCTTTTATCGTGTATCTTCGCTTTTATCGTTACTCCAATATGCACACCTCAATGACAATGCATACTTCAATTCTCCCTGATATAGCATCGCTGCTTCGTTTATTGTCGCTCCAACGTGTACGTACCCTTAGATGTGAAAGGAGCATAGAGGAGTCCTGTTGTACATGATCAAAGACGACGGCTTAAAAAGTTGCATACTGTACCTGTTGCAATTTCCTCGTCGAGCTTTGTGCTTCGGCTATCTCTACATGTCTGTGAGACTGCAGCGATCTCTGGTGTTTAGTCAGGAAAATAGAGGTCAGTTCAGGATTGTTACGAAGGTTCGGAAAGAGCTAACATCGAGTCGTTAGAACTTGTGGAAAGGATAAAAATAATTCGACATCGTTATTGTCCAGGGACGTATTAAAGCCAATAGACAGATATGCACGAAGACTTTGGATTCTCTGAACCTATTTATCCTTCCAAGCCTCGTATCCACGAAGCGAGGCAGCCTCGCATGTTGTTTGCCTCGCGGTTTTGTTCTTTTGGTAGCGAGACGAGAACGCGAAGCAGCGTGAATCACCAGTTAAGCTTAGTGCACGGCAATTGAGGCAGTTCTCACCCTTGCGAGGCCGCCGCGCAGTATTGCGAGACCTGTTATCTAGAGATGGGGTAAAACGTGATTTTTCACTCACCGGTGAAGCAGTGACAGCTCATTTTCGATCACGGTGATTTTAACCAGTGATCCAGTGATTAGAGGTGATTTCCAGTTGCCAGTGATGACGACGAGAGACCGGATCAGCTGATCACTAGTAGAGCAGTGATCTAGTGAGTGGGGGCGATTGGAAGTGATTTCTCACTACTAAGTGCGAGCAATCAACTGTTTTGAATTATTGGTGAATGTGAATATGATCGTAAATGCATTACTGTTAAAATAATGAAAGGAATACGATATTATGGGTGCATTGATAGTGCAGAGAAAAAACAGAACTAACGCAGAAGAAATATATTATGATGAAATCGGACACATAGTTGAGATTATTTGCGGATTTTAAAAATAAGGATATTTAACTTAAAGTCCACACCTGTGGAGTAACGGTCAACGCGTCTGGCTGCGAAACCAGGTGGCCCGGGTTCGAATCCCGGTCGGGGCAAGTTACCTGGTTGAGGTTTTTTCCGGGGTTTTCCCTCAATCCAATACGACCAAATGCTGGATAACTTTCGGTACTGGACCCCGGACTCATTTCACCGGCATTATCACCTTCATCTCATTCAGACGCTAAATAATCTCAGATGTTGACACAGCATCGTAAAATAATTTAATAAAAAAATTAACTTAAATACCGGCATTATATAATTTTCATTTGGCTGCATGTATAATAAAGATGATAAACTGATAAGTGTGGTTGAACAAAGTGTTATTCGTAGGCCTGCATAGTTCTAGCCTCTCCCTTCTTTTTATTCACACATTCCACAGTTATAGTGTGGTTAAACTACTACAATATACGGTAAATATTAGTGGTAATTCTCCAGAAATCTACAAAGGCAAAATGTTCTTTAGCTTAACTGGCTTCCGTGATATAGGTCTATATATAATGATAAACAAGTGACTTCAGTTTGCAGGTACAAACACTTTCAAAATATAAATCGTTGTATGCTTGTCAGTATATTCTAATACACTGTTGTGTTGTGGCCCCCCTTCTTTTGGTTATTTAACCACGCCGTATCAACTACTTGGTTATTTAGTGTCGATGGAATTGGTGATGAGATGGCATTTGGCGAGATGAGTTCGAGGATTTGCCATAGGTTACCTGACATTCGCCTTACGGTTGAAAAATATGGGAATCAGCCCAAGCGGGAATCGAACTCACACCCGAGCGCAACTCCGGACCAGCAAGTAAACGCGCTACTGCCTGAGCTATGCCGGTGACCATTTTCTTGTTACTAGGGCTGATTAATTTTTTCTTGAATGAAAAAAAAAACAAATTTTTTAATTGTGCTTCTGTAATTTCACCAAGCTGACTAGTGAAATTTTTGCCTCACTGGTGAGCCACCATAACATTTTTAAAGCCCCGCTAATTACCAAGAAAACATGAGAGAGGTGCAGGACGAATTAATAGAGAAATGGTCATTTCTCTAGAATTGCGTCATGGACCTCTAGAGTGTTATATTTGAAACAAGTAGGGGGCAGAAGGGCTATAACAGTGCATTAGAATATATACCTAACTATAGAACTATTTTTATGTTATGTTTCATTTAACGACGCTCGCAACTGCAGAGGTTATATCAGCGTCGCCGGATGGGCTGGAATTTTGTCCTGCAGGAGTTCTTTTACATGCCAGTAAATCTACTGACATGAGCCTGTCGCATTTAAGCACACTTATATGCCATCGACCTGGCCCGGGATCGAACCCGCAACCTTGGGCATAGAAGGCTAGCGCTATACCAACTCGACAACTATTTTTATGTTGAAAGTAACCTAGTTCTTAAAAATCTACTAAAGAAAGTTATGCCACATCACTAAGTTGTTCAACTCAGCACTGAAATTATTATTGCAGTACAGTATTTTCTTTCATCACAAATCATACAAGCTTACAAAGAACAAAAATCCATGTAATGTCAAGCAGTTCAAAAATTACTCAACAGGTGGCAGAGGACTGCAATGTAAGATATTGAGCTGAATCAGAGCCTTCTTTAGTTACAAGCCGGGGCCATACGTCGGCAACACTGTATTTAACTGTCACCCGGAGGCTGACCATACAGTACACGTGTTTGTGCTAATGCCGATTTTCAATGTAAATTAATGTTACAATATGTGTGTGTCGATGGAATTAGGTTTACGGTCGTACCAAACGTTAATTGTTGATGTATTATAAACTAAATGCGTGTTGGTGATAAAAAAAAGAAGACAATAAATGAAAATAAAATGGTTGCAGTCTTTGGGAATTTTTATGATTATGGATGACAAAGTAATTGACTATTCTATTAATTATTAAATATTGTATAACCACATTTTTGTATTCATATTTGTGGTTTGTGTGTATCAGAATTCTAGTCTCGCCAGCTATATCAATAAAGTTACGCCGTTGGTTTTCAAAGTCATTGTAAACAGCTGTTTGTGATCCCATAAATGTTGCAGTTTTGTTACGTATTATGTTGAAGGGTTGTGTTTTCATTTTTTCATAGATTGTTTTACTTGGCTTAACTGTATTTACATCCTCATACTTTTATTATAATAGGAATGTCAATAGTTTCTTCTGTTTGCATTTTATTTTAGGCCTATTTGCATAATTCACATTCTTAGCTTGTTTTCTGTAGTTATATTTATTTAAAATTATATTTTTAAAAGTTTATAACAAATAATTTAGGATAACAGTATTGTTATGGTGACTGGCCAGGTTCAAACTAAAACTGGCTTCCTGGACATCTGAAATATTTATAGAAAAGCACGACATCACATGAAATTAAAGTGCATATGATGTGCTGCACCTTTCATGTCAGAGGTGAAACAACATTAAGCGGCAAAACATTGTCAATTTACTAGCCACATAATGGTTAATTGACTGGAATAGGGTATTGCGAAAGTACGTCATTATTTTATTTATTTTTGGTACAAGTAACATTTCTTTAAGTATTTATTTATTTTCCCTTGTACCATCAATAAAAAAAATAAGTATGTTTTTATTTATTTATTTTTTTAATTATAAGTGGCTGGCGATAAAAACAAGACAGTAAATGAAAATAATATGGGTGCAATCTTTGACAATTTTTACTGTTATTAATAATGACAGAAAGTGATTGACCATTCTTGTAGACATTAAATATTTTATAAACTGCATTTTTATAGTCTTACTTGTGGTTTGTAGTCCGGCAGAAATGTTGTTCAAGGGAGAGTTGTAGGATCTCGCCTGCTGTGTATCAATAAAGTCGCTCAGCTGAGTTTCTTTGCAAATACCTATACTGCGTAGGAACTTACGTCTTTATTGCATTATTGATTTTATTATTTTCTGTGCAAGGAATATCTTATTTATTTATTTACCTTCGTACTATCAATAAAAACATGTTTTTTTTTTGTAATTATTTTAAGTGGCAGCCTTTGTATGTAAGTAGCCTACTTACGCCGTATTCTGAAGTATAGCTAATTGATTGCAATAAAACACTATTTTCGAATCCGCAATAATTTACATTACTACTCTGAATCTTGATCTTACCTTTGTGCATGAAGTAATATTGAAAAAATACGCGTTACGTATAACGAAAGCAATGAGCAAACACAATATCACTCTAAAATCTCCCGCCTCCACTCTGCGTTGCCAAACCTACCCATGCCCCGGCTTGTAACTAAAGAAGGCTCTGAGCTGAATGTTGAAATCACTGAGGAAATAGTGATTCGTTACAGTTGCTTCTGGTGCAATTAGTAAATCACCGCTTGATCACTGTTTTACTGCTTAACGAACAGTTCACTCACTGGAGTGAAAGTGATTTTTTAATCACCGGTGAAAAATCGCTGCTAGTGATTTTTTCTTCCATCTCTACTGTTATCTAATGAGCAAATCAAGAATCTGAGTCAGCCTCGAGGCTCCTCGCTTCGTGGATACGCGGCTTTACAAGTAGTTGATAGCATAATTTAATGCGTACTCACAGTACTTTTAAATAGCATTAGTATTGGTAATATTTTACTAAATAAGGAAGTAGTAATTATTAGTCGTTGCCTGGTGAGGTCTTGAATGTCAACATTTAGGAGAAAATTTCACTTCTAGTACCAGAAAATTTCTCTTCATTTTGAAAACTCTGTAATTTTCTCTCCTTCCCCTTTCCGGCTTTCAGTTTGACGTCAGACTCTTCTTAAATTCTTTTAATGCTTGGCTTATATTCCTTGTCTTTCGTCTCCCGAGCAGTCAGCCAGATATAAGTTTAGAGAAGTTCTTTTCTTAAGCACAAAAATTAAATGAGCATGTTGAGCCGTGCTTTGCAAGCAGTGCAGGTTGGGGGGGGGAGGGTGGGAGGGGCAGTAAGAGAGGAGAGGGGCAGCAGCAGCAGCTTAACTTTAATCAACTCCTCCGACAAAGATTTATGGGGAAATAATCCTTCGAAATGAATGAAGGGAAAAGACGTGGAAACTGAGAAGGACATTATAATAGCTTGGTGGTCTTCTACACAAACAGGAACTTCTCGTCCCCGTCTTGTCGCTAGTTTAAAACCTCAAAAAAAAAAAAAAAAAAAAAAGTTACTGTGCGCATGTTAATCAAAGGATTGAAAGCCGGACAAGATATTTTTGAGCTATTTCCATCTTTTGCAGCAGTAAATACCAAATTATTAACGTAGATACGTTCTTTCTATTAGAGACGAATATATGACAATGAGAAGTCTCTCAGTAAATTTTCGAATTTTGGCTTCTCTTTCAGGTAATGTAAAATAAATCATGCGTTTTATAGGCCTACTTATAATTTGTTTTAGTAGTGTCTAAATAAATCTCCTCTTGCTTATCCATTACAGTAAATCGTTTGGCAGGAATATCAAATTACTCTTAGAAGCTTACTAGGCAGAAAGGGGTTTGAAGAAACAATGGATAAGAGAGCATAACCACTTTAATTAAGACCGAATAAACTGAAAACATAGTTTAGTCACTGATTGTTAGCAGAAATGGTATGAACCATTGGTTGTTATTATTATTATTATTATTATTATTATTATTATTATTATTATTATTATTATTATTATTATTATTATTAGCTATTATCACTTACAAATGGCTTTTAGAGAACCCGGAGGTTGATTGCCGCCCTCACATAACTCCCCCATCGGTTCCTATCCTGAGCAAGTTTAATCCAGTTTCTACCATCGTATCCCATCTCCCTCAAATCCATTTTAATATTATCCTCCCATTTCCGTCTAGGCCTCCTCAAAAGTCTTTTTCTCACAGGTCTCTTGCCTAACACACTATACTTATTTCTGGAGTCATCCAAACGTGCACATGTCCTGTCCATCTCAAATATCTGGATTTAATGTTCCTAATTGTGTTAGGGGAAGAATACAAAGCGTGCAGTTCTGCGTTGTGTAACTTTCTCCACTCTCCTCCATCTTAGCCCCAGATATTTTCCTAAGCACCTTATTCTAAAATGCCCTTAATCTCGGTTTCTCTCTCAAACTGAGAGTCCAAGTTTCACAACCATACAGAACAACCTGTAATTTAACCATTTTCTAAATTCTAATTTTCAATTTTTTTGAAAGCAGATTATATGACGAAACCTTCTCAACCAAATAATAGCAGGCATCTCCCATATTTATTCTGCGTTTAATTTACTCTCGAGTGTCATTTATATTTGTTACTATTTCTCCAAGTTATTTGAATTTTTCCACCTCTTCAAAGAATAAATTTCCAATTTTTATATTTCCATTTCGTATTATGTTCTGGTCATGAGACATCATCATATACTTTCTTTTTCGGGGTTTACTTCCAAACCTATCTCCTTACTTGCTTCATTTAAAATTTTCGTGTTTTCCCTAATCGTTTGTGAATTTTTTTATAACATATCCCCGTCATCCGTATAAACAAGCAGCTGATGTAACTCGTTTAATTCCAGATCCTAGCTGTTTTCCTGGAATTGCCTACTGGCATATTCTAGAGCAAAGTTAAAAAGTAAAGGTGATAATGTATTTCCTTGCTTTAGCCCTCAGTGAATTAGAAAAGCGTCACACAGAAATTGGCCTATATTCGGACTCTGCTGTATGTTACACTGAGACACATTTTAATTAACCGAACTAGTGTCTTGGGAATACCAAATTCAATAACATTATTAAATAGAACTTCTCTCTTAACCGAGTCATACGCCTTTCTGAAATCTCTGAAAAACTGATGTAGGCCTACTATGCCCTTATACTTCCATTTTTTCCTCCAATATCTGTCGAATCAAGGGCTTCATCAGGAAGGCAGCCGCCCCAATAGACAAATTAATAATGAAAAAATATAAAAGGGAAAACAAAAATTAAGGACTTAGAAAAGAAAAACGTTTATAACTGCAGTATAAATCTGTTTCTTTTATTTAAGGGAATAAAGAACGTTGGAATATACGATTAAATTCCGGAATACTCTGTAAAGACGGTCCACAAACGAAGTATATGGAACCCTTCTAGAAACGTGATGTAGTCCCAGTCTCGTTTCCTGATTGGTCGAGAAGTTGGCAACGATCTGCGCGTGCGCTGTCAGGCGTCAGCTGTTCTACCGACTTCCACGTCCTTCCAGATTTTGTGTACAGCACTAGGGTATTGAATAGACGCACTTCAGACACCAGTCAGTCATTGTGAATTATATAACGAGCCAGTGTTCTCAACTCAGTGTTATGTGTTTAAAGTTTCAAGTGCCATAAAAATTACTACGTCGTGACGCCGCTGTGTGCTGCAACAGCGCCTCAGTCTCGGAGTTTTAGTTCAGTTTCATGAGATCGACACTGAGAACATGAAACATGGGTATTAGGAGATCCTTTGGTACGTACCTTTTTTACCTTATATGTATAATATAATAAAATTTAAGGATCTAAGTTAACAAGTTATCGTGGTTAATGAAACTAGTCAGGAATGTTTTTTTATGTCCTCACGGAATGTACTGGTCGTTGCAATATGTTTGTTTTAACTTTTGCAATATATTGTTTGCAGTTGATTTGAAAAAGGAAAAGCCAGTTGGAAGTGGGAGTGGTAGCGACTAACAGGATATCACCAACGTGCCAACTAAGACTACACAAGAGGCAATCGGATGATGTAGGACTCAGACCCAGCTGTTCCACGAATCAAGAAAAGGGGCCGGACATCGAAGCTGGTGTTTCATACGTTGGACGGTCATCTATGATTTCGGCTGAGAAATAGAAACAGTTACTGGAAGATTGTTGGATTTCACCTAAGACCTACAATTTTTCTGAAAATGCTACCCTCTTAAAGAGGAAATTCAATCAATGGTTGGAGACATTCTCCATTGCTGCATACTGCAGGCGCCTAAAGGGAGCATTTTGCAAGTACTGTATCTTATTTCCATCAAGTCAAAGTGCAGTCAGAGGAAATCTGGACTGTGTAATAACAAGACCCTCCACGAAATATAAAGATATGCATGGCTTTTGTAAAGGATATATAAACACTTGAAGCTGCAAGATTATTCCTACACGACGACGTGTTAGTAGACATCCAAATTGACCAATTTTTTAAGAAAATCATAGAAGAAAATATAAAAGTAATATCTAATTTCTTGTGTGACATTTTCTGGTATGTACGATTTACCGCTTCGGGAAAAGCATCATGGCGAGGGAGTGCTAAAAGATTTATTCCGGTTACGAATAGATGCGGGAAACTAGTCATTGAAAAAACTTCTTGAACATGGGAAGAAATATGCCACATAGTAATCAGTTAAGGTTCAGAATGAAATAATTTTTTACGTAGTACTACTATAAAAGAGAGCATTGTCAATAAAGTGAAAGAAGCGTGCGCGTATAGCTTACTAGCAGATGAAACCGCCAATATTTCGGTAAAGGAGCAGTTATTCACAAGGTTACGTTATTTCGACCAAATAGGCCGATGAAATAAATAGGAATTTGTTGGCATTGTTGAACTGGAAGCGATTGACGAAAAAACTCATTGCGAAAGCCATTTACGATTTTGTCACAAGCGAAGAACTGAAACCCGAGAAATGCGTGGACTTTGGTTTTGATGGCTGTTCTTCGATATTTGGCAGAGAAGGTGGGGTCCAAGCAGTACTGCAGGAAAAGTATCAAAACGGATTGTTCTTTCATTGCTCTTCACACAAATTAAATCTGGTCGTAAATTATTTGAACAGAATACCTGAAATCCGTAATATTGTAGGAACAATAAAGGAGATTATTACGTTTTTTCGCGAGTCGGTTTTGAGAAGAAAATTGATACCAAACATCTTATGCCTATGTGAGACCAGATGATCTGAAAAACACAAGTGCATCATAGTGTTTAAGGAATATTTTGTACAAATAATTCAGATGTTGGAACCATTTCCGTTGAAGGAAATGCTGCCACAAGAAAAAAAGTCTTTCAGTTTCATTCAGCGGCTTGAAATCGTCGTTCATCATGGCTGTCATTTTCATTGCGAAGTACTCTGCAGTGTTAGAAACAGTAGTGAATGCTCTCCAATCCAAGACCTTGGATATCGAAGCCTCATAACACATTGGACGCATTGTGGAAATGGTTAGGCACCATCGCGAGGATGAAGAAAAAATCACTGATGAAGTGTTAAAAGAAGGTAATCAAATCGCCTACAAATGGGACTCGATCTGAATATACCACGGATTGTTGGTTGGCAGCAGCACCACCGCAACAACCATCGAGCATGAAATCCCTCGGAGTTCTGAAAACGATCTTTAATAATTCCATACCTGGATTCAATTATTTCTTATTTAGAATTACAGTTTTCTACTGATAATGCACCTGCCTTTGCATTGGGATATCTACAACCTTCGTACATGTTACTCATGGCAATCGATGAATTAAAGGAAAAGGCACCTTCATTCTGTAGCTTTTACCATTTGGAGGGCCTGGAAGCAGAGTTGGAACTTTGGTGCAAAATATGAAAGGAGAAGAAATTGAGTAATGAAGAACTAAAAGACCTTGTCGTCTCCCAAGTCTTGAAGGAAACCGAACCTTTCTTTCCGGCGACGAAAAAGGCTCTACTGCTTGCCCAGCCATGCACCACCAGCATAGTAGAGTGCTCTTTCAGCAGTCAGCAAAGATTCAACACATGGGAGAGGGCCGGTTAAACGGACTGGCTATGATGAGTGTACATAAAAAATTTGTGTTTGACAACTACGATTACTTTATTCAAACAGCAGTTGAAAAATTTGCCACTAACCCAAGAAAATTACTTTTTCAATAATTACACTACTCAAAAAGATTTTCATAACATGGACAAGAATAACAATTTTTATGTAATTTTGATTACGAATATGACATTGAAAAAGTGCCTACAGGTCACATTTTTTTTAGAAACATATATTTATTAGTTAGCGAATCGTGTAAAAATATGTTAAAACGTAGCAAATTTGAAAGAGGTTTCTTTTCTTTAACGTAGATCTTTTACACAATTATATATCATTTCCGTTCTTTTAAGGTACCATTTGAAACATACTTTCACTTTTGTGGGTTAAATAGTGTAACCCTTAGCAATGGTTTATTGTTTTATTACCCTTATTATGTAGCTGCACGGAGGATAGATCACATCTGGCTATAACTGACTAAGGGAAAGGAGGAAATAGGGTCGCTGTTGTATCGTTAGACAAGAAATTAACAATTTAGCGATTAGTTCTGATTGTGGAGATGTGAGCGGTACTAGTTATTCTGTAATATTGTTAAATGGATCGCAATCGTCGTTCATGTAAGAATTTTCCAAATAGTTTCTGCTATGTTTGTGGGGAATTAACTTTGAAATCACGACGTCGATCAATTACAGACACTGTAAAAAATGCATATTACTTATATTTTGTCTTGTAAACAAGACAAAAATTGGGCACCATACGTGTGTTGTGTAACGTGTTACGTGAAGTTAACAGAGTGGTTACGGGGGAAAAATAACAAGTCTTTTGCTGTTCCAATGATTTGGCGACAGCCTACCAGTTATCTGTTACTGCTGCATTACCAAACCACAGGGATTTTCAAGGAAAACTAAAGATAAAATTATGTATCCTAATCTCCCACCAGCCATAATACCCGTGCCACATTCTCCTGAAATTCCTGCACTATCCCTACGCCCAGTGGGGAAGATTGTCATTCCAGAGGAACACGAACAGAATCCTCAGACTATCCTTCAACTTCCGCTGATCCCACCCATATTCCCGAACATCATAAACACCAAATCTGATATGACAGGCAGAACTTAATGACCTAGTTAGGGATTTAGGTCTTTCCAAGCAATAAGCTGAACTATTAGGTTCTAGATTACAAAAATGGGACTTATTAGCAAAAGATACCAAGATTTCCATGTTTAGAAAACGAAACGATAAACTGACTAGTTATTTTGTAATGAAAAATTCTGTTTGTGTATGCAAAAATGTGAACGGGCTTATGGATGAATTAGATATTGAATATAATCCAGAAGAATGGAAATTGTTCATCGATTCATCAAAACTACAGTAAGCTTAAAAGCAGTTTAATTGCACAATGACAATACAAAATCTTCCATCAGTGGCTCATCCAGTCACTATGAAAGAAACTTATGAAAAAATATCACTAATATTGACTGGAGTAAATTGTAATGAACATCGCTGGACAATTTGTGGGGATTTGAAAGTAATAGCTTTGTTGCTTGGATTACAAGAAGGATTTACTAAGTTATGTTTTTTTTTTTTATATTTGCGGGACATTCGAGCAGCAGCACAACATTATGTGGTGAAGAACTGGCCTATCAGACAAGGTTATATTCCTGGTGAGCATAATATTAAATATCATCCGCTAGTGCAACGTGCAAAAGTACTTCTTCCTCCAATCCAATGCATATAAAACTAGAGCTAATGAAAAATTTTGTGAAAGCTCTAGATAAGAGTGGAGAAGCCTTTCAATACTTAAAGACTCTGTTCTATAAAATCAGTGATGCTAAATTAAAAGAAGGCATATTTGTCGGTCCACAAATTAGGAAACTTTTGAAGGACAGCATTTTTGAGAAAAGACTTAACCCTAAGGAATTACCAGCATGAAAATCTTTTGCATCAAAGGGGTTTTAGAAATTACAAGACAGAAAATTATCGCCAATTAGTAGAGACGTTACTAAGAAACTACAAAAAAAAAAAAAAAAGCCTGCAGCATATCACAGAAGATCCACTTTTTACATTCACATTTGGACTTCTTTCCTGAGAACATGGGGACTGTAAGCGATGAGCAGGGAGAACGATTTCACCAAGACTTTGCTACAATGGAGCAACGGTATCCAGGAAGATAGGATCCAGCGATGATGAGCGATTATTGCTAGTTTTTTAAAAAGGGAAGATTCCAGTTCTCATAAGAGAAAGAATGAAGTTATATTTTTCATCTTTCTCTATTTTATTGCACGAATTCTTAATAGCTGGTCAGTTATAAATGTATCAGTTTTATCATATCTAAGCTGCCCTTGAAAATTTTCATACAAAAAATGAGAACAAAGTAATTTTTAATAGGTCAAAAAATCCTGATTTTTCATTGTATCAAGTAAGTATCTATAAACAAGAACGTGACGTGTTACGAACTTTTCATTGTCATTTTCGTGTTCAGCGCATGCAAATTAGTTATTAGTTAAGATCAGCCTATTTTATTAATGTTATGGAAAAAAAGTTCAAATTTGTTGAGTAGTGTTATCAATTACTTCAAACTCTTCCATATTGTGAATTTTTCATCGTTTCATGTTATATTGTATTTGCTATTCTATTAATAAAATAAAAATTAATTAAACATCAATACAAATTTTCTAGTTCATTGTGTCTGCTTCTTTCCCTGTAAGTTGTATTAAATTTTAAGCTGCCCCCTCCCCCAGCTTGGCAGCTGGCGACGCCCCTGTATCGATTTATTACGCCTAAAACCACATTGATGACTCTCAATAATTTCATCTCTATAAGGAGTTAATCTTCTCAAAGGAATATTGGACAAAATTTTGTACGACGTCAATAAAAGTGTTATTCCTCGAAAGTTGCTACAGTTAATCATGTCCCCCTTTTTAAAGATAGGTACGATTATGGACGCCTTCCATTGTTCTGGTACAATTTCCTTTTCCCAAATAGCAAGTACAAGCTTATGAATTTCACTAGATAATGCGTTTCCATCCCCTTGTATTAATTCTGCTGCAATTTGGTCGGTACCTGGAGACGTACTTTTCAGCTTTTCAATCGCAATTTGGACGTCAGAAAGTGTGAGTTCGTGTATAAATGGCTCAGTAGTCGTATTTGAATTTCGTCCCGATCATTTCTATTTGGCCTATGTACATTTAATATTTGTCCAAAATATTTTTTTCATCTCTTCAGGATGGGATGAGAGTCTCCAAGAAAGTCACATCCTCATCCTTGATCGTATTTAGCCTTACCTGATATCCTTTCTGAAATTCCTTATGCCTTTGTATAGATATCTAATGTTTTAATTCTTACTTCTTCTTACATCTTTCAGTTTTTTCCTTCAAGTAATTTCTCTTTCTCTTTTTGTTTCTAAGTGTACGATTTACTTCCCTTCTTTCATTGAAATAATTATCCCTAGTCTCTATGGATCCTGTAAGAATTTAAATTTTGCCGATTTCCTTCTTTCTACTACCATGAAACAGTCTTCATCAAATCACTGTTTCGTTTTCTTAGTTTCATGATACTCTATGCCCTGCTCAGCTGCAATTTTGATATTATACCTGATATTTTCCCACACGCTATTAATATCTAACGCTTATTCAACTTCATCAGCACTTCCTAAAACGGCAAACCTATTTGAAATTTCGACCTGATAATGTTGCTTAGTTTCCTCGTCTTTTAATTTCGGAATATTGAATCTCCTAATATTAACTTGTTGCTCTACTCGCTTGGCTACTGATAGTCTTTCTCTTAATTTTCCAATTACCAAATAATGGTGAGAATCACAGTTTGCCTGCCTCCTTTCCCAAAACACGGTATGAAATGTTTCATATAAAACAATTTTTATGTCAAAAAGAAAAGAAAAACGAGCAAAATTGTTTGAAACTTTTTTGTTTGAAATATCTCAAAGAATATCCCCCCAGAAATTAACGACATTACTTACGTTTCATCCTGTATGAATGTGTATGTATGTATCACATTCTTGTGGTATGTTTTCATATCTCCTTGTACAACGTTCCTCAGGAATTTCCTTTTTTTACTTTTACTTTTATCTTTTAGTTGTTCATGTTTCACATGCTATGACCGTCTTCAAGAAGTGGCTACTTTTAACACATTCTGACCCCACTCGTATAATGATTATAAACGAACATCAAACATGCACAGCTAACGAAAGTCTCTGGTATACATGTCACAAGGTCGCCGCTTAAGGGGGGAAGTATACCTTTCCAATTGTATAAATTAAGTGTACTTGAAACATTTATATCTCAGAATGTTTCAGTCCTGGTGAAATTAAATTTGGCGTACTTGCAGTGCGTTTCTTCTATAATTAAATTGTGGGGTCATGAATTTCCCTGACATTTTCCACAAATGAAGAGTAGAAATGGCAAAAGTTCTAAGTGGCATTCAGGAAATTTCACAGGAGACAATACAAACTTCCCAATTTCTGGACTTAATGTTTTATGTTCAAAATAGTCATATGTATATTTTTACAGGATACATAGTAGTCTGAGACTTAAACACACTCTTGATAACACTGGTTAATAGTAATTTTGTTAAATGTAAAATTTCTGCTGTTTATTATGCAATTTAATGTGCTAATTCTGAAAATGAAGTCAGAATTTTTCTACCAACCACGTTTTTTTTATAAGAAAAATTGAATTAGTTTATTGCTATATACAGTCCTTAACATGCTAATGGAAAGAAAATATTTCATCCATTTTATTTTATTTCTTTAACAATTATTGACCTAAAACTTTAGGTCATTGTTGCCTGTGAAGTCAGAATTCATAAAAATGAATTTTATTCCTTATAAGACTGTGAGGGTTAGTATTAAATTCTGAGTTGAGTTGGAACTTACAGTCATGAAGCAAGTTTCGAACCGTGTTTTCTTTGTCCTAATTTTAAGTGTGGTAGAAGTATCTTATAAAGCGAAACATACCTCGAAATAGTGTAAATCACATAAACAATTTTTGTTACGTTTGTGGTTAGTTAACCCTGAAAACAGGGCGAATTTTTACTACGCTAGTTAAAAGAGCTTACGAGTATTATTTTGATTTCAAAATAGACTATGACAGGAACTGGGCCCCTGAAATATGTTATGTTCTATGTAATTCTATTAACTGGTTGGCTAAAAGGATCCTGTCATATGCCTTTTCCAGTTCCAATGATATGCCGGGAACATAAGGATCATTAAACAGACTGGTATTTTCTAGGAACCACAGATCAGAAGAGAACAGCGAGTTGATTAAGAACTATAACGTAATGGAGTGTAGTATGTCTCTCAAAATAACTTCTTGGATTCTCATCTATTTTCTCTTCCCTAAAAACTTTTGGTTAGTGAGCGACGGATGTGGGGAGCATTTTCATCAGGATTTTTTTTTAATGGAAAGGCGCTACAGGAAAAAATGGAGCCCAAATATTCTGGCAGACTACTGCCGGACACTATAAAGAAATGTTTCCCAAGCTAAGTTAAACTTAAAATCTATTTCAGACACATGTACAAGGTATCACTGCTAGAAAAGTTTGAAACTTTCCAGGTAACTCTTTGGTTACATGAATCGTACTTAATTTTGAGATCTCACATTTTGAGGTCGTAGTGGCAGAAATTTTCAGTACATTGTAGGTCGAAGAAATCATCAGATTCCATCTCCATGACCTTGAAAAGATTCATATGTTGAGCAGTTTTTACAACGTGATGTGAATCTCTTGGAATATATATCTTGCAGACTCTCTTGCTCTTCTCAATAAGACCAAAATCACGGTCACAGCTCAAAGAAGCTGTGACCGCTCACAAGAAACTTCTGTGTAACTTCCTCAAAGTGGCCATGAGGTACCAAAAAATAAGGAAAGTCATTAGGGGATTTTTGTTTTGTCCTGCGCAATTATGTGACCAAACGATTAATTTCCTCTTGTTCAGATACCCTCTTTCATTTATTAATTTCAGTATGCACATTGCAACTTCATTAGCCCCACGATAGGCAATGCTTTCATCTCACACACACATAAGACCGTCATCAGAATCAGCAATGTGTATGCCTAAATTGTAACAGTTCAGTTGTTTGCTATAAAACACGTTGCTGTGGGTAAGACTTGGAACTAATAATATTTGCTGAAGATGAACTGACATTACTGTTGTTTCACTGTGTACAAAACGTACAGTCCGCTGCCTTAGCATCGAGTGTCTCCTTACTTTTCCTTTCGATGCCTTTTCACATCACGGGATGAGAGTCTGTTTTAACTGAAGAGATTACACAAGCAAATGCTTCACAAGTTCTGCACGTATCAGTTCTTGGCCGATGAAATTAAGCATTTGGAAATTTCTTCTTGAAATCTATACCATAGAACTTATAATTAACCACACTTCCTAGATACTTTTCTTTAAATGCTTGATCCATTATGTTGATATTCAAATCCATGCTGAAATATTCCTTATCTAATTTGGCTCGGCCGTAGTGACTTGCATCTCTAGGGAAGGAATCGATGTGAGATTTTACGAGAATCTAATCCAATGAACATTTTCTGTGACTTGATGTCTTTCCCCTTTTTACTTTCGTAGACAGATCCTCCCTTCTTAGGAATATTCTGAAGAGTTTGTGTCTTTCTGTGGCCAACATAAAAAATATTCTGGAACATGGATTTACACTTCTGGATTCCTACTTCTGTTTCGTTAGGAACCGTGTAACATATTGTTGCCACCTATGACTGTCAGCTGGGTCCACATAACTCTTGTGGCGATGACGCTTTACCCTGGTCACAAACATGAGACCAGGTAAGAACAGACTCTGAGCGTTATCATTAGGAAGTCCATGAAAGTCATGAAACAATAAAATTTATGTTTTCAATCAGATGAGATGGAATTTCATCGGAATTTACACTTGCATATGATCTGAAGAGCAACAGAACGAGCAAGGATTTCTATCAATGAATTAATCGCCATTTAAAATTTACATTATTGAAACTTTGACTTGAAAACTTATTATGTAGAAAAAAAAATGTATTTGTAGAAGTGAAACGTGCAAAAGATACCTTCTGAGTCGGCAAAGGAGCTGCTGCATAACTTTGTTATTCCTGCTTGTATGAGACTTTCCATGGATTCGATTATTCTGTTGTTCATTCCGGAAAGAACCTTAATATATCTTGCGTCTTTTGATACTACGTGATCTCATTCAGAATAATAAACAACGGTATAAAAAGAATCTAATAAAACGTGTTGTTTCACTGGAAGTTGCAGGGGCTGTGATCAGCTGAGGTAGTACAAATTAAAGATTATCTGGCGGTGGCACATGAATCATAGCAAAGGAATCCGGAGTTAGAACATGCATCATCTTGCTGTAAAAGCTTGAACTACTAGTAAAGGCCTTAGGTTCATGAAACCTGCACAGATTATTCGCGATGGCTTAAGGAACACGATGAATCGAAAAACGTACAATACACAAAAATGACACTTAGAACCTTTGCCATTAGTTTCCACTCTTCAAATATATGAATTTTGAATCGATTTATACTTCATAATTTTTATATTAACTACGTGAAAAATATAAGCAATTATTTGACGTATATCTGTGAAAAAAAAAAAAAAAAAAAAAAATATATATATATATATTTTTTTTTTTCGTCAATTTATACAGAATACTTTTGACATTTTCATAACCCATATTATTTGTAAAATATAAATAAGAAATGCTGGAATTAAGATTATAGTTTTTGATAAGATGTGAAAAACACACAAGTATTGCATTAAAATGTATACATATATGTGTATAAGAAACTTTCTGCGTTATTATGGAAACAAATGTAAATTTTGAAGTTTCGGAAAGCGAACGACAAATAGTGATTATAAAGTGACAGTGAGGTTACAATAGGGAAATTGAAGGACATCTTTCTCACGCTATTGGAGATATGTAAGAAATTCCTTCACCACAAGAAAGAGAAAAGCGCATTAAATTAAGAAAATACTTCGAAAAAAAAAATGTCGCCTACCTCCTTAAGGCGACACGAGAAAATAGAAGAGCTGGGTCATGCGCCTATTCCCTTCAAGAGAAGGAAATTTGATTCCTTTACAGTACTAGAAATGAAACAAAATTTCAAGTAAGTTATTTGTAATAATGGTGGTGAGAAAAATATTTAAAATGATGATGATGATGATGATGATGATGATGATGATGATGATGATGATGATGATGATATTAATTGTTTAAGCTCTAGTATTCAGAAACTAAACAGAGTTCCTTTTTTTATGCAATTTTAACCCTTAAATTGGCAAAACTTCATTTCTCACACTAGTTTACAGTATTAAACCGTGTCGGACTGTAATATATAAATATTTAAAGAAAATAATCTGCCCTCAATGAGGGTGACCATAAAGATCCAGAATAAAAGCACTACAGAATAATTTAAAAAGACAGGAAGTGTTTAGTAAAAAATTCAGAGAAATGCAAACCCAACAGAATCATCAAACAACTATCGCAATGTCAGTATTTTATATGTTGTACAATATTATAGTATTGTGAAATTTTAATTTTCCTACCAATTTTTTTCTATTGTTCTATTAAAATTGTAGCATATAGCCTATTAACCTGTTGTATCCTATAAGATACTTTGCGAATTTAAGGGTTAATTGAGATCTTTATTTCAGAACTTTGTGCATTCATGTATTATTACGAGAAAAGGAAACTACTTAATATCTGTAAATAATGCAGTTAGTAGAATAGGAAGGTTTAATGCTGCAGTATAATTTTAACGTTTTACACTTTCTTGCACATTTCCCATCCCGAAATATAGCTGCTTAGCGGTGGTCAGCTCTGGACATAAGGGCACCATCATGTCAAGAGTCACTGAATGCTGACAATCGATCCGGTCTGTATAAATAAAGCATTGTGGTCTGCAGACTACCCTGAAATGAAAGAAGATGGTTCGCGCTCGTCAAGTATTGAAAAGCAAAGAAACTGTGGAATTGGGTAATTTTGACGTTGCATGTCTATCAGGACGACATTATTTATTCGTAAGCATACAAAAGTAAATGTTGAATCGATAAATTGAATTAGAGGCAAGTATTTGAAAATTTTATGAAGTATAATTTATTTGGTTGTTGGGGTCACGGACTTCTAAAATACAGGATGAAGTGAAAATTATAAATCAATACATATTTTCTTCGTAGGCGGCTAATTTAGCTGTGAACAGTGTTAAAAGTCGCGCGAAAGTTTGATATTTATTAAAACTGATAATATTTAAGCCTACGTACAAGCCAGGTCAAATAACTGGTCTCTTACAATCCGTTTTTGAGGTCTGAGAAGGAAGAAGGAAAGAATACATATAAAAAGACGAAACGGACTTACCGTTATGTTGAAATTGAGACATAGCCTATATTTGATGAAACATATTTTCATGTCCGTTTACTATTGAACTTACACAAGTCTGCTGATTTATTGTCCTCGCTATCATTTTAAACTGTCCCTTATTGTCCGACAGATGCGTCTGATATCACGAGATTATATCCTCTAGAGACATTTGCAGTTCGATCTAGACTTTGATTTACAGAGATATCTGATCCCCAAGCAAGAACTCTTCAAGTGACAAAACAACTGGTCTGTAAATTTTGTCTGATGCTCTCTTAGTCAAGGACGGGCTGTGTCACATGTCGTACATTTGTAACAGAAAACCTTGGCTTTATTTGCGTTCAAAATGAAACCATACTAAGAACGTTCTTCAACTTGACTGATTTCGGATCACGGATCTAATATGGTAAACACTAGACATCTGAGGGAAGACTTTGCAAATATTATATGACAATGAGTAGGGAACGAATAACAAAACATTTGCGTTAGAGGCGGCCACAGGTTTAAGGAACACTGACCATAGGATGACGTTAGTTATTTACTTTACTGATGTACCTTCAGGTTCGTATTCAAAATGAAACACGTCGCGTGAAGGGAGCTCTGTTCATTCGAAGTTTAATGGGTAGGGTTTTGTATTGTTTAGCCTACTGCATTTTAATAGATTGTTTCGACACAGCACTCCTATTTTCTGTTTTAAAAGTAAGGTTGTAAGGAGTTCAGTTCTGATTTATCAAAGGCACTGTGAAGTTGTATTAAAATGCCGCCAATAAAATCTGCAACTTTGCCTGTGCTTGTAAAAGACTTCGGAGATGACTATTTTTCAGTTAAGGATGAAAATATATTATGCTGTAAAGTGTGTAAGTTAGACATAAAAGTTAATAAGCGTCAAGATAAAAAAAAAACACATTGTGACACTAAAAGACACAACAAACATATGAAATTCATTAGTGATTGGATTTCAGATCTGTCCACTCTTTATTATGACTTGTATCTGATGCTGATATGTGCGAATATTCCGTTCCCTAAACTGAGAATCCACATTTTAAATACTCCATTGAAAAATTGCCGACTCCAGCAACCATGCGTACACAATATTTACCATCATGTTACGAAATAACTTTAAATTCTATACGATAAGCTGTCGGCCTAGATCATATATGTAACAGATAACTCATCGCTATGTTAAAATCGGCAGCACTTTGAAGAGAACAACCGCCAGGATCGCCACCCGTCCGCTGTAAACGAACACGAGATGGCAGTACAGTTGCTAATGGAATTCAAATTAGAATTATGACGTGAGTCCTTATGTAACAACTAGATGGCAGCGTAGTAAACCTGACAAAAGTTGTTAACGTCAAAGCCTATAAGGCCGACCTATCTGTTACATACAGTATATGATCTAGGCTGTCGGTATTACCCGACCGAGGCCAGTGGAGTCCTGTAGCCCGGAGCGCCACTTGTACTGCTCCTGCGTTCGTAATACGTCATTGCAATAGTTCACATTACGCCAGCGGATCCACTCGCCTTGTCGAGTAATAACAATTCAAGAGTTAAACTGAAACTGAACAGTATTCTTGAAAAAATTCTGCATATTCGAAACTCTGCGAAGTGCAATATGAACTAAATAGTGAACAGACCAAAGTTATAATAAATAATAACTATTTCATATTCACACCAATAACATCGTGTGATGTCGAAAAAACATTGTCTTGTTTGAGTGACAGTCGAAACAGGTTTATCTTTGACAATTTACGAATGCACACAGTTGTACATAGCAACAAAATTAGTGAGACTTAAAGTACATGATTTTTATTTGAAATATATCACCATGTTCTAAAACAGAGAGAATGAGGTAAGTCGCTTTCCTAAATGTGTGTTATACCCTATTTGTTTGTCACCTTATTATACCGAGCAATGTTTTATTCAAGCATAGCAGTCCTCTGTAGAAATCTCTGCACTACCCTGAGTTGATGTGAACAACACGACTTGTATAATACGCGAAGTAGTTAACTTAAAGGATCGGTGCCCGAACTTCCATCTCTGACAATGAGTCAATGTTCAACTACTGTATGTAAAAAAAGGGTGAATTGACAGATCAGCATTCGGACAAATTGAACGACGGATCGGATAGATGGATTAAATGGATTGACGGATAGATAGATGAGTAGATGCGTCGCCTAACAGATGAACAGTTAAATGGGTAGCCGAACGTATGAACAGCTAAAGGGTCACCGAACATACGGATAGTTGAATGACTCGCGGATATACGGATCGCCGGGCAACGGGTAGTTAAATGGATAACCGGATATATGGATGGTTAAATGGATCGACGATAATGACAACAGTTAAATAGATCGACGAATATAAGGACAGTTAAGTGAATAGCCGGACATACGGACAGTTAAATGGGTCGCAGGATATACGGAAAGTTAAATGGATGACCGGACAGATGAACGGTTAAATGAATCGCCGGATAGACTGACAGTTAAATGGATCGCCGGACAGACGAACGGTTAAATGGGTCGCCGGACAGACGAACAGTTAAATGGATTCCTGGATACGGGCTGTCAAATCGATCGCCGGATAGAGGAACGGTTAAAAGTGTCGCCGGATAGACTGACGGTTAAATGGATCGCCGGTCAGACGGACGGTTAAATGGATCGCCGGATAGACAGACCGTTAATTGGGTCGCCGGATAGACGGACGGTTAAATGGATCGACGCGACGTTCTGAGGGACGGTGAAATGGTTCGCTGGACAGAAGGAATGTAGATAAGTAGGGGGTAAACAAAATGCAATAAAATAGGATAAAGAAGAAAAGAGAGAATAGAAAAGGAAATGAAGGAAGCAGAATTAAGAAAGAGAAGGGAAATGCAGGACAAAGTAGCCTCATAGAAAATTAAGTGAAGAAATGGAGTAGAAAGAGAAGTAAACTCGCCTCATGTCGGTGTTGGATGTCTCATTGCTGCATTTTAGCTTAAATGAAAGATGTATGAATGGAGGACTGTGGGTTAATGGTTGAAGTGTCGAGTTGCTTGATGAAGCGCTGCATACTGCGTCTGGTCTGTGTCAGAATTAATATCTTAAATAAGTGCTAAATAAGCAAGAACCGTCCTCAAATTTTTATCACACTGCAGTGTCCCTTCTCGAAAGTTTGACATTAAATTTATATGTGAAAAGGCTGGTGGTAACCTTGAGGCTTCGAATTATTCTCTAGTTCAGTTTTATTGTTGTTAGAAATGTCAATTATAACTTTATACTTACCACATATACTGTATGTGGAAGACCCATACCGCCAGGCCGCTGTAATAACTCCGCGAGTTACACCGCATTTCGTTGTACTTTAGCTTGAGTCCCCAGGGGGAATGTTGGTTTGTGAAAGAACGTTAAGAGAATCGACAACTTGCAAGTGCTTGCGGGACGGCCGTGCATTATTTTGACCTTCTGCTCTTCTAAGATTATCCTATTCAAATGACAATTCAACGAAATTTCCGCATCAATTTCAGAATTACTTAGAAAGTCTATTTTGGTTCTCAGTAGGCCTACCTATATAAACCAAGTTTGACCATTATTTTAAAAGAAATGGCTACCAATGTGGAGGAAAGATTAGCGAGCTGGACTGCTGCTCGATTGTGGGTTCCAACCCAACTCGGACTCATTTCTTCATATTTTTAATGTTGACTAAAGTTAGTATTCGAATTCACTACGATGAAACGACAGATTTTCGCGTAACACTGACGCAACTCCGTCTTTGAATGCTAAGAAATAACTAGTCTTGCATTTGGTTATCTAAAGCCTTCGAGCAACGCGCAACAGTGTAGGATGTACGGAGTATAGCTCGGCGTACACACTTCAGGTTTGCTGTTCAGTGAACCATGTCAAAACAAACAAAGCTACACGGTTGGAATGAGTGCTCCAATAGAAGAATTTGGTAGCGAGCACTTCGTTAGGAAAGAAGAAAACGTATTTTATCAGAAAGAAGGAGAAATTTTTCTTTTGAAATACTTATAATCAAGCTTAGGATCCGGGACACTTTAGCGACCAATGTACGCATAACTTGACTACAGAGTTCCTTGAACATAGTAGACTAACATACTGTGAATAAATGTTATGCTTTATTTAACGACGCTCGCAACTGCAGAGGTCATATCAGCGTCGCCGGATGTGCCGGAATTTTGTCCCGCAGTTCTTTAACATGCCAGTAAATCTACTGACATGAGTGTGTCGCATTTAAGCACACTTAAATGCCATCGACCTGGCCCGGGATCGAACCCGCAACCTTGGGCATAGAAGGCCAGCGCTATATCAACTTGCCAACCAGGTTGACTCATACTGTGAATGTAAACAACGACCTCAATGTGCTGCTTTATATTCTGCTGTTAATAGTACAATCTATAATTTATAGTGACTGGAAAATGAAGTAGGATACATACCTCACAAGTTTTCATGTCCCTCGGCGACGTGAAGGTATTAGCGTTACAATGAATAACCATGTACATACTTGCAACTAGTTCAAAAAAAGCTGTTCACTATGAATTGAAAATGCACTGTGATGGCCTGAATTCATTTCGTAGGGAGAGACGGAAGAATACTGTACCTCTGATCACGAACCGGATTGTACACTAACGCACATGCAAACAAAACTCAAGCGCCACCTCACTCCATCTATACTCTGTTGTACTGTAACTTCACTTCATTCTTAAGTTGTCTCGGATCTAAGCCTACTTATAATGTTTACTCGTTGTAATGTGTAGAGACTCGTAAAGCAAGTAGTCGGTGTAAGTAATTTTGTTTTTATTATGATTTATTGTATTATTGTAATTTCCACCATATATTTATTTATGTATATATTTATTTATACATACGTAGGTTGTGTCCAGTTACAACGTTCACATATAAAACGAGTAGACCTATTCATAATTAATTTATGTAATCTGGCATTAGAGACGGTAATAGTGTACGGTCTCGTACATGGAGTTAAAAACAACCTACAAAGTGAACGGAACTTGAAACATCAGAGCCGAAATATATTATATATATATATTTGAATATTAACTCATTTTTAATTCTGAATATTCAAATTTCATTTTTTTCAATAAATTATCATAGGCCTACTATTTACTTATAAACTCATTTTACTTTGATAATATATATATATATATATATATTATAGTGTACAATTTAAATATTAAAAATTCTGTAAATAGGCTAAAAATGAGCAGTGGCTTCTACCTTTTGGGTGAAAAATGTACTGTGAAACGAAAAAGTAGGCCTGTCTAGAATCTAGATGCGTTTTACTTATTGTGAGAATAATCTTCTGTTGTCCATAAGATGGCTTTAAATAAATATTTTGTTTGTTATTAAATACACGTGACAGTATTTGTACGTGAGTAGTATTCTCATTGCCCAGTGTCTGTACTGCCCCATATGATTAAAGCAGATGTAAACACACGAAACGAAGCGGACAGACGAGACAGAATCCTCCTTTGCAAGCAAAGCCAGTATGATCCATGTGCATCTAACTTGTACTCGAAGTATCCAAACGCAGAACTTTAGTAATACACTTAAAAAGCATTATAGAATCATTCCACGTCAAATCGCACAAAATTGTACAAATTTTGACCTTCATATTTCTGATTGCGTTTATATATTTTTTACCATCTAATAAACTAACAAGTGTATTTTTATTTCCACCTAAGTCCACATGTTTTTTTTTTTTTTTTTAATATTGTATGTTAAAATTCGTTAAAAATGTCGCACACTGCAATATTTCAAGCGTCATATTTCTGAGGATATTGATGTTAAATGTTTTTTTAATGCATTTAAGAGCTTGAAATGTTGTCTTTTGTTAAATATTTATGAAATGGTTTTAATAAAATTATTACAAATATTTGTTTATGATTATTTTTTAAAAGTTAGATATCAATGTGAAATAATCCTGTTAAAAATCTAAGAAAATGCCCACTATGTGCACTGAAGTATTCCTAATAATTCCAGAAAAAATCACAATCGGATCTCTAATAGTTTAATGGAAATTTAATTACTCACAAAACAATGTGTAGCAGACCGATGCAGCAGCAGTGGACGGGAAGCGTTGACCGCGCGCTGGGAGATTTATCGGCTCTGGATGATCTAGTGAACGTTGCAACATTGCACCCAGTACGGATCAAGTTACTCGAGGAAACACTGCTAACTTACACTTGTATTCACTTATTATATCTTCAAATATTTGTACATTTTGCATTTTAAACGTCTGTTTTCATTCACACTACATTTTAAATTTTCACTCTCCCACCTTCTTTCTCGAAAGAAAATTGTTTTACTAAAGCTTCAGTTTTTAACGGAATGAAAGAGTGCAATTTTAATTGTAGTCTACCAGTTATTAGTTTTAGGTTGTGATATATGGTCTGCAAATTTTCAGTGTGGTTTTTGTGCTTATTCAGGAGACAAAATATAAATGACACGTTAGAAATGTTTTTATGCCCAATCAAACATTTTTTTTAAGGATCTTGACCGGGTTGTAGGATGGCTCTCGGAGTAAGTCTTTTAACAGTTCGGCTGCTATTACACCATCAAAGTTCTTTGACAGAGATCTTTTATAAAATATATATTATGAAATATATGACAATGTAACGGGTTTTCTTTGATAAAAGCTGTTTTGTAAAGTGTAAGTGCATCCTGTTATCTTTGATAAAAGATTTCTATACCTTGAAACAAATATGGCGGAACGCAAATATAACTGGAGTGTTGCTACCACAAAAATTATAATATCGGAATGTGAAGGAAATTAAATGTTGTAAATAAATAATTTGTATACTATAATAATAATAATAATAATAATAATAATAATAATAATAATAATAATAACAATAATAATAATTTGTTTAACTTTTCAAGTCCTCGCATTGCAGCTATTTCAGTAAGTTCTGATGGATACCTCTCTTACGTCGTGCAATTCATGGTTTAATCCACAGGCGTTTTTTTTTTCTGTTTCTTTTTCAGTAACATGCATATTGTAATAATTGAACTAATTGTAGTTAAATAAGCATAATACTATTCTTCATTCATGGTGTTATAAACTTAAATCGTAAATATTAGTATCAACAAATCATAAACTCAACGCGTAAATATTAGTATCAACAAATCCTCGGAACACGTGTTAACTGTTGTGGAACAGGTGTTAGGTGAGCTTTTGTTCCTAATATTAGGTTATATTTGATAAATATTTTATAAAAGATTTTATGTAATGTAATATAACCAAAATCCTATCTTTCATTAAAGACCTTTGATAAAATATTTGATCATATTCTTTGTCAAAGAACTTTGTTAGTGTAATAGCAGCCTCCTCCAATGCCATCACATGGACCTTTACCATGCGACTTTGCAAAGAAGTGCCATTCAGCGCTAATTCCATAATTGTCTTCATGTAAGCAGATATTTTTAAAATTCTTTTTGTCTTTGTATTGTGAACTTGATCCATCGGAAAAGTACGAGTGATAATTTTTCTCACATCGTTGAATTCTTGCTTTAAAAAATTGATTGCTTCGGATTGAAAAAAAAAAAATTAAAGGAATCGGTGTCATGTTTCATGCTTTTTTCTGAGATGACAACAACACTTTTGTGACGAATTTCTGTACTTTTTTTAAATATACTACAAAAGGATGTATTGTGGCTTGGCAGTTGTTCCAATGCGCAACTTATACTGAATCTTGTATTACAAAAGAATGATTTTCACAAAAGTCTGCAATAACTATGTAATTTTCATGTTATACATTTTCTTTGCATTCCGTAAAACTTTCCGCGCGCAGTCTTCTGGAATTCACGAAAAAAAAAATCGACCATTTACGAGAAGGTCATGTTTTGTTACTGTGCGATTTGACGTGGAATGACTTTATAGCAGCTGATTAGCTGAAATGTAAGATCTGCTATATAAGAAAAAAGTGTGAAAGCCTATAGACAAGATCTTTTCAGTTGCAGATATATTGGTAATATATACTGTTCTTGTTTTGTATTTTACTTAATCTGTTTCAATATATTCATGGATGTCAGCATCCCTGCTACCAAAAAAGCAGTTTTAGTCGTGTCTGTCCGTGCCCAGCGATTTGTCTTAACTGTTGGACGAATTTTGTTCATATTCAATTCCTACAAGTCAGTTTATCTGTGATGATGACCAGATCTCACTCTTGAGACAACTAAGCCAGGAGGTAATGGGGTAGGGTGGGCAGTTCCTTTTCTCCTCCATTGCATACATCGCTGACTAGTAACATACTCGTACTACACTAATCACACTTCGGATGTATACAAACAATTTTTGTTCCTCCACTTATCGTCAAATGATATATACTGCCTGATAATAGATGTACATATCAGCAAGAACCTCAATCAGAGGTAAAGTTTTAAGTGTGGATGGTAAAGTGAATGTTATAAAAAAATCGCGAGTGCAAAGAGAAAGCTGATGTGTGCCGTGAATTTGATTTGGTTTAGGAAGAATTGAGAATGATTTACAAATGCAGTATTTTGTAAAATTGAAAAGAAACAACAATTATGTACATTACATTACTCCGTATTTCACTATTTTCTGCAATCCAGTACAGTATTTTTATTTAAAAAAATGGCAAAAAACAAGAACGCTGTAAATTTAAAATTACAAATTAAATTATGATAATGGACAAAACAAGTAATATTGTGAACGTATTTTTTAAATTTTATTCACTGTATTTATTTTTCGTTTCTCAGAGCGCCACTCATTCGATGACATGTCCGTGACTCATTTTTAAGCGTTTTCTCTTAAAACTTGAGTTTCTTAGATGAGCCGATCTTCGTTTGATTAATATTTATACAAGAATGTTAATATACGTGACGTTAGATGTTTCATTTCTGATGACCTAGTTGTGGTGTTCTGAAAAACGCAGTGTTTCAGCCTATTTGAACAGATTTTTAACCCGATCACTGTGACTTCGTTTTTATTTCTAGGTTCGTTGTATGGTTTAGTCCCTGTGCCAAGTCACGAAATGTCTTAATTTCATTCGAGTGAACATCAATACAAGCGAGGTTCTCTTGTAACATAATTTTTCCGGTGTTTCATCCGTAGTCGTGGTATTTTTGTTACATCCGGAGCGAAACGCCGCTCTTAAGAGACAAGAGTCTTTGTGATGTGGACAGCCACATACTATAGTAGATGAACTTAAACTGGAAGGAAACGACTAATATTAAGTCCTTTGTTACGAGCGGGTGAAGAGTATGGTCCGCGGAGAGGTTGGTTGGGGGCGTGGGAGGGGGAGGTTACCACTGCGCGACGAGTAACGAGGCTGCAGTCGCCATGGCATAAAACCAACTCGTATAAGCGAGGTTATACGACGTCGTAAAGACGCGGCGTGGAAGTTGGTTGGAGTCCCAAGGGATACGAGCAACTGTTGTGCCTCTAGGACCTGTCTCCTCCTGACAATCACTGCTTGTTCACGCCGCCAGGTGGCCTGAACCTCTCAGTGGCGGAATGGCTAAGCATGAACCCACATCTCTTTACGTAAGCAGGTATAAAACGTAGCCTAGGAACTATTGCTAAGCCAATTATAACGAGCTATCACCGCAGAAAGGCAGTGTGCTGTACATTAGCTGTCTTATTATGAAGTAGAAATATAAAATCTAAATCTTCAGGCCTAGGCCTACCTGTCGCATTTCAAGTCCGTTGAAAGCATTGCCTACTATCTTTAAACTTGAATTACTCATTCGTCCATCACACGTCTCTGCTGTCATATGAATGAAGACCGTTTTCTTAGTCCCACAACATTGGAATGAGTATAAGTGTGCACGGGGTATACGTTGCGTCACGTGTCCTTCGGTACACACCCTGCTCACAAACACAAGTAACGCGCATTATAGCGTTACTCTACAACAGATTCCTTACTCCCAAACAAGTACAGTATACAGTTTAGCAGTGTTTATGAAGTTAAATTTTACATCCAAGATTATTGTAATATAGGTTTAAATATTTCATTTAGGGCAGTACTTGTGCTACAGGTGTACCGGTGTTTTAAGTTAAAAATTTTCTTTTCTTGAAGAAGAAAAATTGCCTGGGTGTCTTGAGTCTGGAAATTTGTATGAATGTGAGTGTGATTGTGAGTCTACCGGGTTAATATTTTAATTAACCAATCATCAAAAATATAAAATACAGTATATATGGACTGTCATTAGGCAGTAACCTGAACACAAGTTTCAGCGTCACATTGTTGACAAGTAACTCCATCAGCACAATCGTAAAGCACTAATAGATGCTGTAGAGTTAACAACGAAAAAAAAGTTAACATTTTACAACAAATATGATAGTATATGGGCTTAAACGTTGCATTAAGAGCGGTACCTATGAAGAAGTAACATTTTAAGTTAAAATTTTACGTAAAAAATTACTGTAATATAGACTTAAACATGTTAAGAGTAGTGCCTCGGATACTAGGGTTACCATACGTCCTCATTTTTGTGGACATGTCCTCATTTTGAGCAGATAAATGACCGTCCGCAAACAATTTTGAAAATCCATTGGTTTGTTCGAAATTTGTTTATTGAAAGCAAAATTATCACTTTCGAGACAGAAGTCGCCCACTTTATCTTCTTTCATGTTGAATACAGATGTCCGGTAGTATTTATAATCTTTGCTCATACAAGTATACAGCTTTTTTTCTATGTTAAATCGATAGTACAATCTAGGAGGCAGTGACTTTACAGTTTACATTAATTAATCTTCTTCCGGCCAGCAGGCCAGTTCCGCCAGCGACAAGTAATGTGATATCTGCTTCCATGTGTGCATTGTGTGTGTTCTGCATAAAATATAATCCAAAATCATCGCAAGCAAAACATTATTTCGCTGAAGTTACCCGTGTTCATATTATACAAGTCAGTTGAAAGGTAAATATGTATCACTATGAAATAATATTTAAAACTATTTAAAGCGTGAAAATACAACGCACGTAAAGCCCGATGTTTATAGATTATACCGCAGGCCTACTAATTTCTTGTGTAATTTTTTCAGTTCTGTATTGAAATGCCAAAAACGACATGTCATTTTACGGACGAACTTCGGAAAAGATTTCCTTCTTTTCGCCCTGGTCGAACGACATGGGAAGCAGATTGTATGTCTTGCAATTCTGGTACATATGTTTAAGTGACTAACCATGGTGCTAGAGATTTAGAAATTCACATCAACTCTGAGAAGCATTCCAGATGTGTGAGGGGAGCAAATTCGTCAGAGAAAGTGACAATTTATTTTACCAAACAGAATACAGAAGTTGATTTGTTGTGTAGTCCAGAGGGTGCTCTTGCCTTCCATGTTGTCAGACATCATCATAGCTACAATTCTATGAATTGTACATCTGGATTTTTTAAATATGTATTTCCTGATTCGAAAATAGCTGCTAAAGTGTCAACTCCAAAAACAAAGATTGAAGCGATAGTCAATTCTGTACTGGCTCCTCATTCTTTGGAAACAATAATAGAGTCATTACAAAATATCCCGTTCATAGGTATATCTACAGATGTAAGTAATCACAGTGCTATTGTGTTGTTTCCTATTATTATTCATTATTTTGATTATGAAAATAGTGGCCTGTATGTAAAATTTTTAGAGCTTGAAAGAAACCCCAATGAAACAGCTGGGGCAGTAGCAAGTTATGTGAGTGAAGTGTTACACAAATTTGATCTTCACTATAAATGTGTAGCGTTTGGAGAAGACAACTGCAATACAATGTTTAAATGTGTTAACAGAAGGGACGGAAGTAATGTTTATTCAAATTTGAAGAGACTGACTAAGCCGTCATTGGGGTATGATGTCCAGCCATATTCTTAACTGCATTTAGCATGGGACAGATTTGTAGGACATTGATTTGCAGTCATTGATTTTGAAAATTTACAACCATTTCTCAGTCTATACTGTTCGAGTCGAAGCTTTGAAGGAATTTTGTTACTTCGTTGATGTGGAATACCAACAGCTACTTTATCATAGTACTCGTAAAACTCGCTGGCTCTCTTTGTTCCCAGCAGTTTAGAGACTTATTCAAATGTTCCTTGCCTTACGATCATTCTTTTTGTCAAACAACAAACCTCCTATTGCCCTGAAGAAGTTTTTCGAATATCCTTTAAGTGAAGTGTATTTGTATCATGTACAGTCTCTTGTCAGTGTGTTTCATTCCCACTTGAGTGAAATAGAAAAGGAGGACAATTTCTTGATTCATGTGATAAGTATTCTCTCATCAGTGCATGCTACTTTAGAAAAGAGAAAAAAGCAAAACCTTCATCCCATTAAAAGTGAAAGACATGATCAAGCAATTGGAAAATGATGGCCTTGAAGATGAAATTAAACATTTTTATAGCAATGTTGAAACACTGGATTCGACGATTGAGTGAATTTTCATGCTTTGAGTGGCCGGGTTTTGAAAACATGTCGTAGGAAAGTGTGGAAGCCTCCATCAGGGTTTTGATTGATAAAGGTGCAAAATGTTTTGATCAGTATTGTAATTTGGAGAAATTTGCGCTCTCCTACAATAATCAAGTGCCATCACAGAAAAAATGGTTGAACTATATTGAGAACTATAGAAGTGAGGAACAGTATTCAGAAATGTGAAAATATCACAGTTTTTCTTTGCTATTCCAGCACACAATGCTTCTGTTGGAGGACTTTTTTCATTAATTAAAGCTCAGTGGACCAATGGGAAGAATAGACTAAGTGTTGATTCAGTGAGATCAATTGCACTAGTGCAATTTAATTTCACTCATTTCACATGCTCCCAATTTTACTCATGTTTGCTTAAAAAGAAAGATATTCTGAAAAAAAAAAAAAATCAGGTCATCTGAAAATTATGTAAGGATGGCATATAGAAGTGAAGAGTCCACTGCAAGAACGATGGATGTCACTTTCTTGTCGAAAATGAACCAAGACTGTCAATGCATAGCTTAAGACATATAGAATGTACATACATAGTTATATGGCATTAACACCGATAGTCATTGTCCAGTAATGATCGGAAAATCAAAGTTAAGCATTGAGCGCTAAGCATTTCAGACTTTCAATTGCTTCTCCTGCGAAATGTATTCCAAATGACATCCATCATTCTTGCAGTGGACTCTTCAAGTGTAAGTGTACTTGTCAGGATTTATAATTGTAATTGTATTTTTAGGTGGGGGGGGGGATTCATTTACCTATATTAATAGGTTAATGTTATGTAACAAATTTTGAGCATGTTGTAGCTATACACAATTTCTTCTGATTAGTTACAGAATATTGACATAATTAAATATATACAATGGGTACTGATATCTTTAAAATGTTACATAATGACTAATTCAATGTCGAGAGGTGTCCTCATTTCATAATTTCAAAATATAGAGGTGTCCTCATTTCAAAATATGGCTACCCTATCTGATACAGTAACATTTTAAGTTAAAATTGCATATGTATACTTAGCGGCAAAAAGAATGGGCCGGCCGGCAATTTCTAAGTTCCATAGACATAACTTTGCGCATGCTCGTCTCGTCAAAGCCATAGTTCATTAGGTAACACATAATTAAACCATTTGAATTTTCTGTATTTTGTTTAAGAGTCTAAAATATGTAATAAAATCGAATGTCGGGTTGATTCTAGATACATCAGGGCCCTTGAAGAGTGAAATAATAATAAAATTGATAAATACAAAATCAACCGAAGCTAATATGAACAGGAAAACCACGTATTATGCCGAACCGATATTAACTGTCACAGTAGCGTAAGTCGTTACGGCATTGGACTATTGAACAAGTTGGTAGTAGTAGCTCAAGGTTCGAATCTCCCCTAATCTTTTTTTTTATTACGAATTTGCCATCATGTGTGTCTCGCAAAGCTATAATTATGTGGCGATGTCTCTTAGAATGTACCCAAACTCTAACAAATAATAAACCTCCCTATCTCTTTCAAGCAATATTGCTATCTGTTAATACAACGTTCTGTCTCGTCATTACGCTTGAAGATGGCACAGAAACAATAACTCATTGTCCTGGTTAGCATAGTTTATTCTGCGTATGCTACTCTCCGGCAGGACTGCGATTGGAGAAATGTCATTTTCTCCGATCAGGTAATTGTCCCCAGTAGCATTCTGTGTATGCTACTCTCCGACAGGACTTCGATTGGAGAAATGACATTTTCTCCGACGAGGTAATTGTCTCCATTACCAACGATAGTACTGCCCTAGTTTATTGTATGAATGGCCACCGATATGATGAACGCTTCGTGAGACGAATTAACAAGTCGGGTTGCGTGAGGGTCGCGTGTTGGGGGTGGATGTCATACGATGGGGCAGGACTTCTGGAACGCATCCGCGGGCGGTTTACGGCAGAAGTCTACGAACACATTTTGGCAAATATAATGATCCCTTCCGCCCGAAAACGATATCCAGAAGGAACACTTTTCTTCCAGCAGGATAATCATCCGATACACACTGCCAACCGGATTCAAAGATGGTTTACGAGGAGGCGTGATGTCGACTCAGTCGACTGGCCTCCAAATTCACCAGACATGAATCCGATTCAAAATTTGTGGGCTGCAGTCAAAAGGACCTTACGCTCTAATTGGGCAGAACAACCACCCGTTCGGACACCTGAGGAATTGTGGGACAGAGTTCTAGATGCGTGGGAGGAGATAGCCAAGAATTTAGACCCGTTCCATAATCTTGTGGACTCCATGCCGCGTAGAATGAGAGGAGTTGACGCAGGTGGTTTGTGGACGAGATACTAGTCCCCACCACAGGCCTTATTTTGTTAATATATTAAAAAATTGTTTGTTTTTGTTAATTTAATTATTTATTTGTATTTGATATGCGTCCGGTTTTTTAGGACGTGAAACAAGTATTTTTGTTTATACAGGCCAGGTATCGCATATAATAATAATAATAATAATAATAATAATAATAATAATAATGATATTAATAGCCCACAGGTGATGGGCAATAATATTTTTACAAGGCAGGCATAACGAAGTTTGTTAACAAATGCCATTTCACATTTAAACTAATAAATTAAGTAAAAGTTAAAATAAAAAATAATAATTTTACCGTACTGGGAGGCGAACTCACAACCTCTGGTACGGATACCACAGACTTCTTATCACTGGGCCACACACTGCTCGTAAGGTTGACTACATTATAGACGGACGACTTTTTAATGAAGAGACATCACAGCAATGCCTTGCAGTGGGTTACGTTTACACGAGTGAACCGCGCGATAGAACTTAGCATTTTTATCGACCAAGAGTCGGCCCATTCTTTTTGCCGCTAAGTGTGCATCAAAGATTGTTGTAATATAGGCTTAAACATTTCATTAAGAGTAGTGCTTGTGAAACAGTAACATTTTAAGTTAAAATTTTACAACAAAGATTATCGTAATATGGACTAATTAAACGTTGCATTAAGAGCAGTACCTATGAAACAGTAACATTTTAAGTTAAAAATGTGCATCAAAGATTATTGTGATATAAGCTTAAACATGCTAAGAATAGTGTCATTGAGACAGTAACATTTTAAGTTAAAAGTTTACAGCAACGGCTAAGTTTATTCTCTTGTGATACACAACACAGCCCCGTCCTTGATGCGGAAGTAGTCTGTTTTAATCGTACAGTACCACGCGCCACTACTCTTCGTCAAGTCATTTGGCTCATTCCACAAACTCCGTACTCACTTAACTTCATAAGATTCCGGTTTATACTTATGAGTAGAGTCCTGCGTTTGGTTATCTAGAGTTCTAGAATCTCCAAGCATCCCGCATCAGCAACCCGTATGTATGAAGTATAAGCTCGACGGCAGCCAGCCCTACTACATAGTTCAGGCAGAGCGGCGCTCGCTCTGCTTTCTGTTCTCAGTTTCAGGAGCGCTTTTCGAGTCAATGCAGATGTTTTTAAAATACCCACTAGATAAAAGTACATTATAGTTTATCACAATATTTTACTTATTTAAAAAATGTAATACTACTACATTAACTACTCTTGAGTTATATCATACACTCCTGAATCGTAAATACGAGTATAATAATCAACAGTAAACTGGAACATTCTGTCAGCTTCAGAGAGAAGAACGCAAAAAAAAGTACAGCTTCGCAAAACTGAACATTTTTGTGTTGTTGTAAGTACATTTTGACACAAAATTATAGTTTTCGATGTACAAGAAAGTATAATATAATATATCAAATGGGACATTATATTTTCACCAATACTTTTTTACTACTGCCAGAGCGGGTAGAAGACGTTACTTCCTCTAGTTCAGTGGATCGTAGCCGAGTGGCGCTAGCCCTATTTTCAGTTCCCAGTTTCAAGATCGCTATTCAAGTGAATGAAAAAGGTTTTTAAAAATAACCCATTAGATAAGACTGTATTGTAAAGTACTTAGTTACAATATTTTACTTCTTTAAAATGTAATATTACTATATTAACAAATTGTGAGTTATATAACACAACCCTGAATAGTAAATATAATAATTAACCGAAAAATCGAACATTGTGCCGGCTTCAGCCAGAAATACGCAAAAAAAAAAAAAAAAAAAGTACAGCATCGCAAAACTGAAAATTTTTATGGCATTATAAAGTACGCATTGACATGAAATTATAGTTTTTATACACAAGAAAGATTGTAATATAATAAAGGAGACACTTTATCTTCACCAATAGTTTTTATCTACTATTTAGTCATTAGTTGCAGTTGTATCTGGTTTATACGTAATTCAGGGGAACAAAAAATATTACGTGCAACTTAGACTCATAAATTAAGCTTCGATATTATATCTATGCTAATGTAAGTTTTGATCTTTTGAAATACCTAGGTTATTTTGTGTTTTGTAAAATTAAAACAATTTGGTAGCACTGTATTAAGTAGTTGTAGGCTACTGATTGGAGAATATTAAATTAACGACTTTTCCATGAGGTCTATTACTTTCTCATATGCTCGATTAGAAATCTCTTATGATGTGGAAACATAATAAACAACTGTAATAAAATTGTAAACCAGATTAAGTTCTAGCCTAGATGCAAAGTAGAATTATACTGTACGTTTGTTACCGAAATAACTTTTACGTTAATTACGACTAAAGTGCTATTATTAAAAATAAAATAATTAATAATTAAACATGTATATTTAATGAAGTAGAAGCTAGGTGCTTGGATTCAATTAGGAGTTCACAATTAGCACTTGAATACAACACATTTTTTAACCGGCACATAGATTGAAAAATCTTCACATGTAGAAAGTCTATGGTAATCATCACAAGATAATCATTTTCTAATTCCAAAATTCGCTCTAGAGGATCCTAGTTAATTTTTTTCTGTCTGAATATATTTAAATCTGCTATCCCACAAGAATTAATATATTTCGCTAGTGCTCTGAATTGTCACTCTAAATAATTCAAGGCTTCTTTCTTAGGCAAACGTGTTCTTTATATTGTCAATTACGTGTCATATATTTTCTAAAATCGTGTAATGCTAGAATCCTTTGTACAGGGCAGACGAGGGAGTCTTTGAGTTCAATGTATCTGCATGGTCGTTCATTCACATTTGAATTCTTTTGTATTTTCACTGTCCTCGAACCCATCACAGTTTATGACTCTAAAAATTGTATCGATTTTGAAAAACTCACACTAAACAGCTGAAATGCTGGTCTGGAGTTCATTCACTGGAAGGAATTACGGTCAATGTAACTAGACATAATTTTGGGCATTCGGGTGTGGAATAATGGTACATAAATGCATGCAAGCGCATGATCACCTAAGGTGTTCTTCTGATTTTCGGGTGTCACTTCCAATTATTTTTTACTCGGATATTTAACGATGCTGTATCAACTGCTGGATTATTTAGCGTCAATGGAATCGGTCAAAGCCAGATGGTACTTGGTAAGGATACATTGTTATGAGAACGGATTGACGTCCTCTTCGTTGGATATTTTCTCTTCTTTTCTTTTTTTAAGATATCGGGGCAAGTTTGGGAAAATATGTGTTATAGCCTACGGTTTTGGTCGCCAGTTCTTGCGTGATAGTCCTACCTCTTTACTGGCAATAATAAATTTATCGGCTCTTACAATCAAAAGTCGCCCTCGGTAGCGCAGTTGATATAGCGCTGGCTTTCAATGCTCGAGGTTGCGGGTTCGATTCCGGCTGAGATCGATGGCATTTAAGTGTGTTTAAATGCGACAGGCTCATGTCAGTAGATTTAATGGCATGTAAAAAAACTCCTGTGGGACAAAATTCCGACACACCGGCGAAGCTGATATAACCTGTGCAGTTGCGAGCGTCGTTAAATAAATCATAATTTCAAACACTCACAATCAAAACCGCAGAAAAATGGATATCGCAGATATAAGAACGAGCATACAGTTTTCTGTGTTCGTAGAATTGCTCTACACCATTTCTGAAAAATAGTCTAGTCTATGGATGGATAAAAGAAAGTCTCTTCCTTACAGATTATAGAGTATCTATAATTGGATTTACATCAAGAACAAAACAATTAGGCTTATTACTACTCGCTCACATAAACGGCACAATAAAAATCACCCGAACACCACAAGAAATATCTTCTTAATTCCATAGCAGAACGAGTTCTACATGCTCTGTCCACAGTATTAAGACGAAAACTGCAATCTTAGAACGATCGCCACGCCAATGTCTCGCTCAGTTGCCGCGGCGACACTAGGGGATTTAAAAGTCCCATTAGACCCTTGCCGAGTTACCACACTTTCTATTCTAAACGCTCTGGTTCAGGTCTGCTGTTCAGGAAACACGATAGCAAAACAAGGTAGGTTCTTGGTAGCGACCTTTTCATTAGGAAAGAAGAAAATATATTTTATCAGAAAGAAGAAATTTTTCATTTGAAACACTTAAAATGTTAACGGCAAGTGTGGGCACTATTAACTCAATTGAGGCACTGCAGAGTTCCCCTAAACTCCCCATTCCACTTTCCCCGGCTGAGGCGAGTACACAGGAAGTAAGTATTACTCAGTGACGGATTTTATAAGGCTTTTACAAACTTTCGGCTCTTGCTGATCGCCTGAAATCCATCGCTGATGCAGAATGGCTACTGTGTGTTTGTTTATAAGGCAGTGTAAGCGAAAAGGACATGGGCGTGGTTTCTGAGTTCTGTTTCTTTTCCCCATTGTGTCCAGGACTGGTTTAGTTTTTCATTGTAATTTGTAGAGACTCGTAAAGCTGGCATTCATAATTTGTTTTATTTCACGTTTGTGCTGACATCTATGTTCTCTTCATTTGTTAATTCCAATCTTTAATTAGATCCAAAGTATCTAGATGCGTTTTACTTATTGTAAAAATTAGGAATAGACAAATTCCGGGCGCCAGGTAGCCATGGCGATTAAAAATTTTTATGTGGCACCTGAATTCTTTGTGGAATTCAAAATTTTTAAGACTTCCGATTTATTTTGTCACTACGGCTAATACATAATGCTAACAAAAGCCGTTGTAGGAAGAAATTCGAATGTGGTTTTTAGATTAATAGTCTACTGTTACATTTGTTGCGCATCTCAAGGTATTGTCACGACATAGCTTCAGTGAAGAGCGTCTCTGAAAGTTTGTTTCACTGAATAGATATTTAAAATTGTTTAATATATTTCAATAAATGCATCTTTATCTTAGCTCGAGTGGTTTTCTGATTGCATGTGTGGGCAAAATGTGCTATCCTGAAATAAGAGCTGACTCCTGATTTTTTTTTTGTCTGTTCCTGTTAAAAATTGTCTTATATTCCATATCAACTGCCTTTAAATTAATACTTAATTATAATTAGTACTGTTATTAAATGCGAGTGGTATATTGTACGTGAATATTATCTTGTTGTTCACCAATTTATACATACATACATGCACACGAATAAATAGATGTAAACACACAGTAGCGGTCCGGTGCGAACTGTTGATTCTCAACTTGCTCTCCGTACCAAACGAAGCTGGTATGATCGACGTACACCTACCTAACTTGTATTAAAAGTAACCAAACGCAGGATTCTACTTGAGTCTCTTTCAGAAACGTGTTCAGTTTCAGTATAGCGAGAGCTAAACCAGCTCATACGCGAATTAGTTCGTCCCCGCCTCTGAACTAGCTAGAATCGTTCGAGTTCGTTCAGTCTCATCGTTCAAAAGATATGGTAGGCAGATACAGCATGTGGGTCGCCGAGTAACTACTGCATATAGTTAATTTTCGAATGTTTTAGTTCATTTATCAATAGACGGCGTTGCAACGTCCTTTCTGGCGGACTGCATCTCATAAGGTAGGCCTATACAGATAAAACAGTTAAAGGAGTTGCTTTCCTCTCTCTTCTCCTCCCGAAAGGGATTGCAGGTTGCTCCCTTGATGATGGAAGAAGTTGCGTATCTGTGACATTACAAATTAAATAGCAATTTAAGCAATCTCTGAAAGATCAGCACCGCAAAATAAATGGTACTTTAAAACTGAAATAGGTAATGAATTAATGTAATTTTTTATAAAACTCTCTTCACTTCTATTAATGTCATACTTTATGTAGGAAATTATATTTTTTATTTCAGATATCAACATTTAGGGCTATATAAGGAACGATAGTATTTCTTGTTCCATAAATTTAATATGCCAAAGGAATGACGAGTACCATCTCCCAGTGTAGTTATCACATCGAGTTTTGAGTTCTGTTTTTGTTAGATGAAATTATTATTTTTAACGCCATACAATATTTGAGTATTATTTTCAGGTACGAGCCGCCACTGGACACGAGACCCTAGTTTCCGAAGGGAGTTAATATTTAGAATAATTTTTATCGTCTCCTTAAAAAGTTACTCTTCCTTGGCTGGGTTTAAGCCGTTGGAGTTTGGATCCGTTGGCAAGTATCGAAGTTACGTCGGTAGTCATGGTGATGTCAGGTATTAGGTAGTGGTGTCGGCTCCACGTTGTGAGAGTTCCACCCACTCTCGTTTGTCAGATGGAAAAGAAGCTCATGTAGGGCTGTACACCTCACTGGGGCTATTGAAAGCCTCTATGGTTAGAAGTGATTAATAATTCGTTTGGTTGCATAACTGGCAATAACGAAGTATTATCAACAAGTTAATTTTCGCATTACTCTACGATCGCGTATAAAACCACCTCGTGACAGTTATGTGATATTGATGAGCGACGTGCTAGAAGGCAAACGAATTACATGACATGTGTCATGTATATCTCAAATTGCCCCTCTATCCAACTCACAAAATTATTTTAAATTTAAATTATAGTTTTATTTTAATCATATTACACTCTGCTTTGTCGGTATCTTTCACTGTTACCTATCAGTGTTAGTAGGCCTACATAGATTTGCTTGTATAAATAATAATAATAATAATAATAATAATAATAATAATAATAATAATAATAGGAGCACGTGGAAGCGTCGCGGTTAAGGTGTTGCACTGCAAGGTGGATGGTCGCAGGTTAGATTCCCGGTGTGACAATGGACTTTGTCCATTAATTCAATCCTTCTGGCCGCACTAGGCCCTGGGGTTTACTCAGACACACATATCAGGGTTGTATCCAGTGGCGGCTCGTGATAAAATATTATGTGTGTTCACAATTTTGTGTTCCAAAATCGAAGAGAATTTGAAATCGTACGTTTTTAGCCTAATATGAAATGTCAGCCTAATATGAAATGTCATGATTCCAATGTTTCACTGTCGAAAAAACCGTATATAAATTCAAAACAACATATAATAATAATAATAATAATAATAATAATAATAATAATAATAATAATGAAACCTAGTCTTTTTATTCCCAATTTTTCCTGGAAAGCCAGTTTACCCAGTTCTTTACTCTTCAAAATTACTTGAACAGAGTTCATTGTTTACGTTTGTTAAAAATGAATACATAAAACAATTTACAAAAGCGTGTGTTCAGTAATATACAGTATTTTGATTCACAACACACTGACACACTACAGCCTATACCAGTACTGTAATCCCATTCGCATATATTGATTACTATAAATACATGCCAGTAAATATTATTTGATTACTATAAATACATGCCAGTAAATATTATTCTTAAATAATATACACCACCATACAGATATTTAAATTCATACCACCATCACATTCAGCTAGCACGTCTTTGAAAGCCAAACTATGCTATATGCCGACACTGAAGTATAGTAATTCACAAACTACACTCTCGTAGCAGCACTGTACACACATCCACATGAAGTAAACGTTCCGACAGTGAGATGCTAACACCTGCAGGCTAAAATACAGACTTATTAAATTTTCTCGAGATATAGCACGTAAACGATAGGCATCGATGCTCCTGACATCTGTAGGATAGATTCACTGTTCACTTAATGCTTTGTGCTCTTGACGAGTCATAAGCGGCCAGCGAAAGACAATTTCTCCCGCGCATGCGTGAAATTTCTGTAACCTTCTTGAAAAGAGCACGGCTTGTACGTGAACGGATGTTGCCAAGTTTACATAAGAGGTTTATGCAAGATGCGGGAAGTTTAAAATACTCGATCCTGATATTATACATCCCCACTACGCCAGTACGGTATTAAATAATAAAACTAGTCGTGCATTAATGGAAACGAGGTGTTCACGTGTTCTTGTGCTCTTATTGACGCACCGCCACTGGTTGTATCCTTTGGGGTAAAAGCGACAAGCACGTTCAACTGCCATCCTTACTTCTCCTAAAGGTACGTTTTCCTCGGTGCGACTATTGCGATGATCGTTCAACGATGATCGTGCACGATCATCGTTGAACGATCATCGCAATAGTCGCACCGAGGAAAACGTACAGTTACCCTGAAAAAGAATGAGACGATTCTTGGTCGTCGGAAGTTCAAGTTCTACAGCGCGGTTCACTCGATATCGACGTAGGGATACATAACATGACAGATAGTACAAGAATTGTTACAAGGACCACAACAAGGACAAGGACCAGAATAAGGATCACGAAGAAGACTGCCATTTAAGGCCAGGATTTCACAACATAGCTCGAGTCCCAAAATATCATTGCTTCACTGTACCGAATGGCAAATGCCTGCTAAGGGATCTACATTCTGGACTGCTGCTATCACTGTCTTGTCTCGGTAGCTCATATAGTAGCGTGCCGGTTCCATTGTATAACCGAAACGTCTCGTGTTCGATCCCAGGTAAAACTTTTTTTTTATTGAGGTGTAATTAATTTGTTCAGAGTTCCTCGACTGTCTAATTTGTCGAAAAATATGGAATAATTTATGCCCAATTTCTGGGTCTTACAAGTGGGCTGAACCTCGTCAAAAAAAATAAATCTTACTTGGAAGTTAAAAGTATTCTTCCTCAAACAAAACTCATAAGAAACAAAAAGAGACCTGTTAACTTAAAATCTTGTCCACATGCCATCAGCTTCTATTACAGCTCTAAGTCGATCCGGCATGGATGTCACGAGATTGTGGAATAAGTTCTGATCCCCGGCGAGATCTTCCCAGGTGTCAACAACTTGATCCCACAATTCGTCTCGATTTCGAGGGCGTCGGTGGGCATAGGTGGCTATCCTTCTCTTTTTCAATTCCGCCCATAAATTTTCGATGACATTCAAATCAGGTGACTTCGGAGGCCAATTAATGATTTCGATCTCGGGTCTCCTTTGAAACCATCTTTGAATGCTTGCAGCATAGTGCACGGGATGGTTATCCTGCTGGAACAGCAATGTTCCTTCGGGAAAACGTTCTCGGGCGGAGGGAAGGAATATATTTTCCAGAATGTGCTCGTAAGTTTCCGCATTAAACCGGCCATCGATGCGTTCTATAACGCCAGGTCCATCGTAAGACATCCACCCCCAACACGATATGCTAAAGCGCCCCGATCTTTCACGTCGGTGCACATAGCGCTGATCATGTCGGAGACCATCCTCACGATAGACACGGACAGGACCTTCGTAATCACTCGAGATGGTTGTTTCGTCGGAGAAAATTACATTTCTCCAATCGAAATCCACTCGATTGGTAGCGAAGGCAAGACGGTCGACAGCTTGTGCTTCCCCCAATATTTCCATTTGCGCAGCCCTCCGGCTCCTAATACCGCGGTTCCTCAACCTGCTGATCACAGTCTGTGAAGAGCCGGGAAAGTTAGATGCTGCTCTTATTTCGTTAGCAGTCAGAAAGGGGTCCTGTCGAACTGTCTCGAATAAAAGAGCATCCTCTTCCAATGAAGAAATCCGCGGACGCCCAGGAATAGGGCGATTTTCGACCTCCCCAAAATTTTGGTAACGATGAACCCATCTCGCGGCTGTACTTCCAGGAACACCGACCAAACGGCCAGCAGATCTAGCCCCATATCCAGCCTCAACTAGAGCTATAACTCGCGTCGGTTCGCCATTACGATGAGAAATGAGAGATGACGATAATACTTTAGTGTAGACAATGACTATTTAACATGATATAGAATTATTGAAATAAGAGGCATCTTGCATAGTTAGAGTTAATAAATCAACCCTAAATTAAATATCTAAATAACAGGATATAACAGGAAGTCCAATTGTTGCGAAACTAATCAAATTAAATCTAATTACATTAAATAAACAAACCCCAAGTTATGACACCACATTGCTACAGCTAAATTGTATGTTATTAACATAAGCATTGAATGGGTCCGTGGTTGTGCGTTGGACGACAAAACCAAACATCGAAAGTTCGAATCTTGCCGAGGAATGTAACTTCTTGCTTTTTATAATGTAAATCAGACTTATAACTACAATCATTCATATTTCTTACATTATTTATTAATATTTATAGCCAACATTGAATTTGTAAAGAAAAGACTTTAGAAATCTCATATGGAATTTGTGATCTGTAGTGACATAAACATAGATTATCTCTCGGAACTTTTCCGTAAAAGTAAATTAAATTCACTCCTTGAAACTGGAAACCTTATTCGTAGGGTCATTTTCCCATAGCATACAAGCTGAAGTAACACAGCCATTGATAAACGTTTTGTACACAGAATTAGACTGAATTCCTATTCGACAGAACCTATAATCAATGGCTTGTCTGACCATGATAAACAAATCCTATGTGTTTCCAATGTCACTGAACAATTTCAAAATATTAATTTAAAAACTAAGAAAGGATCGTAATTGCTGTATCTAGTGATTATTTACATTTATGTCTACAAAATGAATCTTGGAAAAACATATATGATACTGGTACTACTGTTATTAAGAGTAAATATATTGAATTTTTCACTTAATTTCATAGTAACTTCAGTGGATGTTCTCCACTCAATGTTGTGAAAAAATTCAAAAGTTAAAACATGTAGATAACGCAGGGACTTCAAAATCTCATGTATTAAAAAGAAGAATCTATATGTAATGAGTTGCAATGTAATGATCTTCATGTTCTTAAATACTGCAAGAAAGTACAGTGTAATTTATCAAAAATTATGAAAGAGGGAAATAGAATATATTTGAGTAGAAAAGTACAAAATTCAGATAATGCAATTAAACCTATTCGTAATATTATTAAATTTAAACTTGTAGATATCCTAAGAAAGAAAATATTTTTTCATTAAAACCAATGATTATAAAGTAGAGGATCCCAAATCTATTGCAAATTCTTTTAACGTATTATAGTATATAGTACAGAAATATTATTGACAACTTAAACATTCAAGATTTTGCAAAAGATACGGTACTGCAATTGGTTACTTAACAGATGTATTTAATAATTATTATTAATATATGTAATTAGTCAATAACTGCAACAGTTCTTATACATTCAATCATAACATGAATAAAATTGAATGCAAACACGTAGATAAAATAGTTAAAATTAACTGCAGGGGTGAGAATGAAATAATCCAAAGCCATACTTTTAACAAAAATTGTTTTTTGCGAGTGCATTTCTTACACATATGGGAAAGCTATTAATAAATTATTGTAATAATTACTCAACAAATGACATAGCCTAAGGACTCTAAACCTTTGTAAAAGTTTGTCTATTATTATATATTTTTTAAATTTCATTTTAATTGTTAGTTTTTAATATATATGCATTTACATTGTATATATGTTTGTGTATAAATGCATTCATTAGATTAACGTTTATAATATTATAACTTGTAATTTTGTATTGTTTGCGATCATTAACACTTAATCTCAGGACTTTGTAAAACTATATTTCAACGTGACTTAGCTATTTCAACGCTATTTAGACAAAAAAAAATTGTTGTGTAGACTAAGAATCGAACTCGCACTCTTCTACACAACACGCAGAAGTCTTACCGTCTGAGCTATGGAAACGACATGAAAGCTTTCCTTTCTGTGCGGAGTGTCGATCTAGTCATGAAGGTCCATTGTCGATTTAACTACACGATTTATGTATATATTTATCTTTTATTTACGTAATATTATCATATTTTTTGCAGTTTTTTAATTGAATTTCGGAACGATGCTAGTAACAAACCAAATAGCCTGAATTTAAGTAACTCAGTATTCGTTATCTTGTGTATCGGTGCTCTGGTCTCCGATCATGCGCAGTGTCTTACATCTGAGACTTAGGAATATTCAATCGTCTCATCCTTTTCCAGGGAAACTGTACCTTAATGCCGACGTGAGAGCATTAACATTCTCTTACATTCTTAGATCCTTAATGCCGACTAATAGGGATAACTGTACTGTTTTGATACTACTAAAATAATAATAGGCCTAGGCTAATAATAATAATAATAATAATAATAATAATAATAATAATAATAATAAAAACAAAATTAATAATGTTGTTCCATACTGTAAAATGTATCCGACACCTCTCGTTGGTTTGGAAACGAACTTAGTATTTTATATTGAAGCAAACAAAGGTTGCTAGAAACGCCTAGTTAGACTAGAATGAAGCAGAAACAGTTTTAATTAATAACTGACAGTACACGTTATTGGTGCCATTAAAAGGCTGTGCGATTGGAAGTTTTCTCCGAGAAACTTTTTAGTATAACTGGATAATATGTGACAAAAAAGCCTAGATTCGGAAAGAGTAAGCATATTAGTTTTCCTCAATGAAAACTTGGGTAATAAAATACATTTAATGTTAAATATTTATGGACGTGATGTTTAGAATATTGTTTTAGGATTATTGAAGTCACTTTTATCAAATTTTGAGGGTGCCCATGCTGTTATAAAAATATTTCTCATTGCAGTTTTTCCACTTTCTTTTTCTGTTACATTTTTACTTCTAAATTTCAAAGTTATAGTATCGAGTATTGAAACTCTAAAACAGATATCGGTATCGAGTATCGAGAAAGTGTGGTATCGATTCATCTCTACTCTCTTTCCAGCTAAAGATTGAAGTAAATGTAAATAAATACACGTGGCATAATGGTTCCTGATTGGCTATTGGACGCACAACGCCTCCAAACTCGTGCTTGTCATCTTCTTCCTCATATTAAAATAGTTCCTTCTAAAATAATAAAATGTATAATATACATGGAATACGAGTGAATTAAACATGCTTATAAGAACACTTTCTTACGATTTAAACAACATGTTTATATTAGTAGTTTCAGACATTTTGTGTTAAATCATTGTAACGTGTATTATGGCAACGCGCATGCGTAATAGGCATTAAATCCCTCCCAAGGTGACTTGCAGCTTCACAGAGCACATCAGCACAGCTGGTATAACGCAGTGCGAGATTCAGTGTTGTCAACCTCAAATAAATTTCTGTAGAATTAAAGAAATTCTCCACTTTTCAAAGAATAACATTTAATCACGAATCTACAGAAAATGAAAATCCACTATTCCCTGTAGAGAAATAATAAACATTAACCCTCTGTGAGCAATTTACGGGTTAGTTCAATGAATGTGTTGAAATGTCTGCAATATATCAGACATTGGCTGCCCTGCGTGCTCACTTGCTGAAAATAATGCGCCCTGGTGGCTGCTTTGGTAGCTAGCTTGCGATTGCGGAGTAATACATTTCGGTTTTGTTTATGTCTACTTCAATCTTTAGTTGGAAATAGTTTAGTTTTAATCTTTTGTAATATTCACATGAACATATTGTGCTACATATAAATTTTGACATGGCAAGAAATTGCCGATAAATTTTTCGCGGAATTCCCTATTCTTATAAGTAGCCTACGTGCCGTAATTTACAACATAGGAGATTTCCAGATTACTTTCTGAAGAAAACCCCCTAAGAATGTTTACTGCCCTTAAATAGATATTGCTTCGGTCCGGTTTGAACCCTCAGACTTGGGATGGTGATCACTTTATCACCGGGAGTGCCCTGTTTGTTCATTTTTCTGTAAGATGCTAAAACGTATACGACGTGGATTGAAAAATAGTTGTTCTACTTTGTATAAGAGCAAGTGTTTCGATCCAATTAGGATATGTTTACAAATCAACATGTGCAATGTTGTACTCTCGAATATAAGCTGTTCAAATTTTCTACTTTTTGTTGATTCAAAGAAACACTTAGGAAGAGATCCATTACAGTCCAGCCATCTCAAAGCTGAGAGATTTGCGACGATTTCTGTGGTTGAAATTGTAGGGTTTAGTAGCCTGGTTTTGGGGCAGAGGGTGGCAACTCTCATTTGTGAGGAATAAGCTTCCGTGTACGTCGACAATCCCATGATAGACTCGAGTTTGAAAGTAATTCACTTGTAGCACCGAGCTATCATCGTTTCATTACGGGTGGCGTGTTTACATCAAAAGACGAACGGCTTACATATTCTTTTAATAGTGTCAGCTCGAGTTTCTGACCTGCTGGTTTATCGTCATCGACTGTTGAATAAACCTCCTCACGGCTTTGGAAAATAGAATTGATCGCGAACGACTCTCCCTCGTATGTGCTATCAAATTGGTTGTGACCACCCTATGGATTTCATTTTGTTGGAGTGCTCGTACCCTTTTCATCCCCCTCCCCCTTGCGTCGACCTTAACTTTTCCGTCCTCTTCATTCTCCTGTTCTTTTTTTCCGACTGGCTGATCTTGCAACTGCCAGGAGTAGTTTAGCGACCCGTAAACAACCCCCTGTGCGAGCTTTTCCTGCTTGTTATTGGCTTTCAGGGATGCGACACAAAGCTGGAGAGAGTGGAGGGAGGACAGATGATAAGGGAGCATGGATTGTGCGCCAGATGGGGGACATAACAGGGAGAAAGAAGTGATGTTGGAAAGCTAGGTCAGAAAATACGGTACGGCCGGGAATGGCGGGAGGGGATCGTTTTGTTTGGGGTCCTTTTGTATTATAGGTAACCCAATATTCTACTCTCGTTGCCTTGTCTCGCGGCCCCTTCGTTTTTGTCGATACCACTTCGGGAGAAGTGTGTGTTGAACGTACACCCACAAAATAATAAAGGCGTGTTTTGATTAAGCAACGACTCAGAATTCGCCGTCCGATGAAAACAATGCCCATTCCAAAAGACGGAACTCTTCTGTGCGTTGCTCGCTACGATCTGCTTCGAATTGTCTGCCCAACTTTGAGATGCTTCTGTGAATTTCTCATTCTGTGGCGAAACTTCAGGCAAACCTCCTTTCAGACTCGGCTACAGAAGGAAGATTCATCCGTGTTTTCCATTCTGTACAAAGGAATGGATTGTATCTATTATACACACTAACTGATAAGAGAGCGAATGGGGTGGGTTGTCAGATGGGTTTCTGAGAACAGAAGGGAAGACAAGATACGATAAATTGTGTGGTAAGAGAAATGGATGTAATGTAGGGGGTTGAGGAGAATTAAGGGTGTGTTACGACAGATAGGGGAGTAAAAGGAACGTCGGGGTTGGGAGTCGAGGGGGACTACGAAATATATAGTGGAAGAGGGTTAAACATGGCCGTTTAGAGGTGCTTTTAAGGCTTATAGGAATACGGTGACGCTGGTACCGTGATTCCCAAAAGGAAGGTTAGAGGGTGCTGGCACTATTGTTGTGGGTGAAATGACGTGACGCACAAAATGCAGCAAGGCTGTTCATCCTCTTAATCCTGCAGCGCGTTTTCAATAATTGCTTTGCTTGGCTTGCGGAAAGTGAGTCAATTGAGAGGGCGACACGTACGAAGTAGAGGCAGGGGGCGGCGCGTGAAAAATACCAATTAGCAGAACTGCATCTCTCCAGAGCAGATTTCATTTCTGTTTCCCATTAGGCGGCGATATCTATTAGAACTTGAGCGGCACGGTGGGGCAGGGAGTCATCCTTAGTTGCCATATTTGTCGTATACCTGAAGTTATCGGTTCAAGTCCTGTCTAAGGCGATGGATTGTTAAGATCGACAAAGTTCTTAGTATGACGTTCTTTGGATCTAGAAATATTAATCTCGTATATATATTGTATGTAACGGAACAAACTATAGAACAGAGTGAGCCGCTATAGTATATGAAAGACCGCAGCATTTAGGGACTCAAAAAGAGGCAATCTTTACAAATGAGTTACAAATTTTAAGTGCAGAAGGAGCAATGAAAGATTATTATAATAGCCCGACATTTTCTCTTTAACTGAACTTACATAAAGTATAAATCATAATTATATACAACGAGATTAAGAAAGAAACAAGAGGATTCTCAGTTAATTTCTCAATATGACTTTAAGACAATTAGTATTCTGTTATAAGTTGCCGTGTCCTGTGTAACAAGTATAAAAATAACCAGTAGTTTGTTGTAGCCTACAGAGCATAGCACTAGGCAAATTCATGACAAGCTGACAAACTGAGGCCTCGTAAGAAGGAACAAGCCCCGGAATCTGTCGGATTTGCTGCAGACTAATTACCTTAACATGGTAATGTAGGAGAGAGTTGCAGTGACAACTCCAGCCAGTCAGTGGAGTAATCCAATAGGATAAAGCATTTACTCGTGGTTGTGCTCACCTTCATGTAACTAGTCTCACATACCGACACCCACCCGCCCCCAGCCACAGGAGGGAACCGCAGAGAATATCCACAGTGTTTCGGGTGGTGGGGTGATAGGGGTTGCGGGAACCTGGTCGGGGTTTAGGTCTGTTGATTGGAGAGGGGTTGGGGGTTCTCAGACCTTACAACCATTCGCGCATGCCCCCTATAAACTACTTTAATATACACCTCTTTCTCTAAACTACACCCTCCTTCTCTTGTGCACACACTCACATACACACTTCCTCTCTTTCTGCGCTTCGGGCTTTCGTAACGCCCTCTTGCTGCGGTTCGCGAAAATCGATGTGTTTTGGCAGCTAACAACTCCGCAAGCCTTCTCTCACCCGGTCCCTGTAACCCTTCTGTATAACTTCTCCCGACGCCTTCCACCCCTTTCTCCATTCCCGGCAGCAGTTCATTCCAACATCCCATCTCCCTTGCTCAACTCGATTTTGTTGCAAAACCCTTACCCGGCTCGTCTTTAATTACCTCCAAGAACACCCACCACCCCACCATTCTCTGTATATCCATCTCTGTTTCTCTTCCCATTTCGTGTTCATCCGTAATCTCTCCCTTCACTTTCTCATTCTTTGTTATCCCTCTCTGTTGCCCACAGGCTCTTGCCAGATTTGTGCTCTTGCTTCCCGTATTACAGCTCAGCTACAGTTGGAGGCTTTAAACCTCTCTCTCCCAATAATCAACAAGTGGTGTGAAAGACGACAAGTAGAGCTGACTCCCTCCCCTCTGTTTTCTCTCTCTCTCCAACTCATGTAATTACTCTAATTAGGCCAATTAACAGCCACGCTTGCTTCTCCCAGCCGCAGCTCGGTGTGGAGAGACAGCCCGCCCGCTCTCTTGCCTCAAATGAGAATTGTGTTAATAAAATGGTCTCGGGTTTTGAACTTCTGTTCAGGGAAAAGGATTGGGGGTTGACTCACTTGTTTGGTTTCCTCGGAATGTGTACATTTCGTCTACAGAAATCTTACAACAGGTATGCGAGGTTAATGAGGATATCATGGGCGACAGAAATGCATATAGAGTTTTATCGCTATGATGAAATAGTGCCCCCTCCGTTCCATTTTCCGGGAAGAAATGAGATAGAGCTCCTAGCGGTACGCTATTGGACAATGCAACTCATATGATGTAGAAGTCCGGGATTTGGGAGGTAGGCCTATGCGTTAAGCTTTGACGTGTGGACAATTTTATATTGAATACTCGAACCATTTCGATGAGAATTCGCGAATTGTTGTAAATAACTATTTATGTGGCAGAAATACTCTGTACTTTTCGTTTCCCTCATCGATAAGGAAAACAACGTTCAAGACTTAAGTTGATTTTATTCTATACGTCTCATTTGTTTGTAAGTGCTGTTCATCATTATCAGAGACAGGAAGTTTAGGTATTATGAATAATTAAAATAGGCAGGCAAAAAGACATCATAAATAGCTAAAATAGGCAGGCAAAAAGGCATTATAAATAGCTAAAATACGCAATAAAAGGCAGTTACAAAAACCTTGCACTTTCCACAAAGGGCAGCAAGAAAAGCTAAACATAAGTCGAATGCAAATTGAGATTTTCGACTCGGTGTATTACTGTTGGAAGCAAAGCCAGTAGCTTTGGAAAGTGCGTTTTTGTGTTTGGCTGTACCAATATCACGATATGTTGCGATATGAAATATTTAGCTAGCTACAACAACGTCGCAATGAAAACTGAAAGAAAAATAACGTTAGACAAGCGATATATAATTAAAACGCTTACTTTTATACATTTTTGCATGGCAGCACTCATTGTTGCAAAGAGAATATGAATGATTGAAAGACAATAATATACATTCGGTGAAGTCACTTTAATTGTAGCGGTTATAGAAATAAATTAAAATATACCTGTAGGCAAATTTTAATAATAAATAAATAAATAAATAAATAATAGATAAATAATCAAATAAAGGCAAAAAAGCATTTATTTTGTAAATTAGGCATTCATATTGAAAAGGGCAACATAAAACTGTGACGTTTCAATCACAAAGGTATAATTCGCGCAGATTTACTTTCAAAATGAAGATAAATTTAACACATTTAAAAATGCATTCTGCCAAAGTTCCGGTCTCTGATCATTATGTTTACGGATGTAGATATGTCAATATCTTGAAGATATAGAGGATATTAAAACAAGTTGAAGGAATGATTGGTTTCTACACCTTTATATTTTTAATTACTCCAGATACAGAGTATGATGAACCACAACCAAAGGAAAATTTAAAGAAAAAAATACAACAAAAATTATACTAATTCATTCAAGAAGTGAGCTTTATCAAATCTTCCAGGTAGAAGCGCACGTAGTGGACATTTCATAATACGAGTTGAAATTCGTTTTTTCATTAGCTGTTTGAAAGTCTTATTGTCACTGAATGCTTTGTAGACTATAAACAACCAAAATTACATAGCCTACAAAATACAAAAACACAAGGAAACCCGCATTAAGAATGGTTAATAATAATAATAATAATAATAATAATAATAATACTTTGTGTTGATAGCAATGTAAAACGAACATACAATATTAAATTTGTGTAATAGGTCTGTGTAACAAAAATAAGAAGTTTCACTACAGCTTGCGATTTCTACATGAGGTTGAAACATAATGAACATAAACGAAACATATGCATTTTTTCATATAGTTATTTGAAATAACATAGATAATAGTTATTATAGTATAAGTATCTCGTTCGATTTTATCTTTTCACGAAAAAAGCTCACATTGAAAGCCAAGTTGGTAGGTATGCTTTGAAGTACTGGAAAGGCAAGGAATTAATGTAGAAGCAGGATATGGTTGCTATGGAAAAGAAAAGGAACTTTTCTTTTAAGATAAGTACATATTAATGATTTGTATATTTACGGTAGTCTATGTTATAAAGTTTAATTAAAGAAGTTTCATAGATTTGAGAGAACAATTTTGAACCAAACTTGTTGCAAATTACTAATGGAACGATGTTGTTTTTATTTCAGCTATACAAAGAGTCGAGTACCATTTCCTTCAGCGTAGGATATCTCTTTCTTTATAGTATAATTTGTTGGTTATAAATATAAAGCCACTAAACTTGTGTTTAGTCTAAAAAATATTTTAGTAGTTCTATATACTCACTTCCCTGGAAATTTCTCATTTTCTCATTCAATTCTGAAATTCTGCGTTTGTGTGGGACTTTTATAATAATAATAATAATAATAATAATAATAATAATAATAATAATAATAATAATAATCCGAGGCATGACAGCCCATGAAGGACCATGACCGACCAGCCGGGTGCTGGCTTCACGTCCACATGCCGAAGCAGAGGTGGACGATCAACCAACCAGAATGGAGGTATCGTGTAGTTATAGCTGGCTTTCGTAATAGGATTTCGCTACCTATCGTAGCTTCCAAAGTGCATTACAATGCTGGGTGGGCACCGGTCCCATACACTGACCGAAACTTCTTGAGAAAATTTCTTTCCTCATGAGGAATCGAACCAGCGCGCATTCCGTAACGCGAGTCCTAGGCAGGATGCCTTCGACTACGACGCTACGGGAACCGTAAGTAATGTTATTAATTTTAGAGGACTGTTCTTTGAGATATTTCAAACAAAAGAGTTTAATGCAGTTTTTCTCGTTTTTTATTCCTTTTCGAGATAAAAATTGTTCATGTGAAACATTGCATAGCGTACTGGGAAAGCTATTGATGTAATTCCCAATATGCTCAGTCATTTTAAGAGAGCATTAATGACATTACTTACGGTCCACTCTGTATGCAGGCTATTGCGAAATGCTGTCGTAGTGTAGGTCTATCTGTCCGGTGAAATCGTGATCGAAGATTTTGTGTTAATTTCCTCCCGAGACATAAAATGCATCGGAGGCTATAGGCCTACCCCTTTAAACAACAAATATAATAATAAAATAAGGACTGAATTACACATAAATAGACTATAATTAAATATTACTTACAGATTCAAACGAAAAATAATGGAAAAAACGCGAATACTATCAGTTAATTACAGACTGAAAAACCATGATATGTTCAGTAAACATAGAAAATATAGGCCTAATCAGTTTGCATTGGATTCTGCATAACTCTGTTCAGCCTTATCCGCTACTACCACGGTAGTGTAAACTATTGCCTCTTGGGGTCCCAAAACCTGGCATCGAACACGAAAACCTCCAGCTTATTAATTCAACAAGTTTCCATCAGCAGTTGAATCATATTTCTGTTTTAGAATTTGCCTTGCATACTCGAAGCTCCCAAATTAGCTGTATAAGTAGAACCATGAATTTAGATATGATTAGTTTCTGAACGGCAAGCTTATTTCAGTGCTCGGAAGTGTGTATCGCACGAGAGACTCGAAGCGTTGCTCAAGTGGATGATTGCTTGCATTGCAGCACGTGCCCGCCGCGTCGCGCCGCAGCAGCTGTCTCTTGCGAACGAGAAATCTCGCACTAATTTTCTGAGCTCCTTTTCCATCCCCCACTTCCTTCTCCAATTTAGCTCGAGATATCTTGTTGATGAGGTAACGACTTTCAAACATGACGACGACTCATTAAAAATGTCTGTAAATTTAGAAAAGGATCTTGAAAGTATGTTCCTCGGGGTATTAAGGGAATTGATGCACATAATTTTGTACTGCTTTGCAAAGGATACTTCCCGTCTCTTCGAATTATATGGCTGCCGGTAGTGTTCCCAAATTATGACTATTATAAGACGATCATCTTGTTTAAAACAATAAACGTTTCTGCTTGATGTAGCTCCTGTACTTGAGTTTTTGTGGTTCGCTTCTTAGAAGAAAATCAATTTCCTATTCGGCATACATAGCCTCATATCGACTGTAGCTTAAGAAATAAGCTTCCAGTTACAAATCCAGGATACGATTCTCGGAACGAAAGTAAAGATCTCTCCGTCCCACAGGAAATGGATGTGTATTCTTTGTCTTACCCTGCGTTAACTGTGTTCTCTGTTAAGCAGGTAGTCTGGGTTCCAGTCCTTATCAGCCTTAAATTTTATAATATTGAAAAATCCATAGTCACACTTGTGTCGACAAGATCACAGTTGGGGTTTTTCTTAGGATTCTCTCTTTTCCCAATGTTAGACATCAACAGCATTCCGTCCGATCTGCATTCCATCGTCATTTCATAGGATCCCTATATCGCCGGTTGATCTTGAGACGAACGGAGTTGTCTAACCACAACCTGGGTACTCGGCGAAGTTTAGCATAGTCAGATAGTATGCTTTTGGAATGCGTCAGTTTAGAATGTACGGTAATGGCAAAAAAAAACCGGACCGACCCTTGTAGCTGATTTCAGAGCCCTTTTCACTCCAGAGCACGATAGACTGGTAATTAAGACTTTCGTGGTTCGAATCCTGTCTGGGAAGGAAACTCTTTTTGTTCCTTATTCAAATTTATTCCCAGAATTTTACCAGCAATCGAAACATATTGGGAATAAATTTGAATAAGGAACAGGATTCGAACCACGAAAGTCTTAGTTACCAGTATATTGTGCTCTGGAGTGAACAAGGCTCTGAAATCAGCTACAAGGGTCGGTCCGGTTTTTTTTGCCACTACTGTACAATGAGGGATATAATAGTTGAGCGACTCGAGTTTTTTTCTAACTCAAAGAATGCCACACTGCACATTCTCCGAGCCGAAAACTTTCGGTCGTATGTTAACTAGATATTCGCTTCGCTTTTCTGTTTGAATATTACATATCTGTGCTGAGAAGGAATTTAAACTATAACCTCTTATGAACTGCGCTACAGATCTTGAAACATTTTCGCCCGCTCAACAGTTATGTCACTCATTGTACATTGGACCAATAGAGCTTAAGTACATAATTATGTCTTCGAAACAGGAACAGTGTTTCTTGTTTAGGGGCTTTCCATGTGTTATCTTAAATGTTATTCAGATATACTGACCACGTGAGCAGGAATTCTGCGATTTGTGAATATCTAGTGTTGGTTTAATGACATGAAATTAACCAATTCTTTGAAGTGTACTCGTATTGAGGTGGTACAGAAAGTTATGTTGCATTTAGCTCTAGAGTGTGCACTCGGCTGCAGTCTAATTGACAAGGTTAAACGTAACAGATCCATATAGGCAATGGTAATGTGATTATACTTCTGTGTATACTCGTATTTTGTACTAGGTAAACACACTGCAGGACCTACAACGAAGAAATATCAATACCCTATGCAAACAGACAGCCGAAAATTTCACGTAGTATCAAAATTACGTCTTAGGTACTGCAAACATAACCGCTATCGATATGATCGTGAAGTCTTTATTTTGAAGTACATTCAGTTCATTATCATTGAATTGTAATTCTCACAAGTTATATTTAGTGCTGAGGTAAAGCAAGCCTTAAATTTTGTATATTTTCATCCCTTCCCCTTTTACGTAAAACATGAAACTTTTACTGTGCCCTAAGGATATAAACGACTTTAATTCTGAAATTCTAAGTAGGCCTATGTCTTTATAATGTCTTTAGTGCGTCTTCGCTTAGTTCCAGGATCAGCGTACGTAATCCATTTATTTGAAATAAAAAAAAAAAAAAACTTTATTAGTATCTTTTTTCCTGAGCTTTTCCTGAGTCTCTGATAAGATTTATTGAACACTGTGTGTTGTGAGACCGTATAATAATGATTATTGAACTCATAATGCTAATAAATTTACCGTAATTTGCGTAGTAACTTAAAGGATTTGTTTTTCTATAAATTGTAAACTCGTAACTTATTTTCTATTATTGCGTTTTTCAGTTCCAATTTACATCTTAGGACTCACTTACTGAATGCCGTTTGATATTTTATTTATAGATGCTTTCAATCCATATTTTTGACAGATTGGAGAGAATGGAGCAGCAATATTTGCAAAATACTAACTTGAGTACGGTATTGTTCACGTAACAGAATACATTCAATTTTTTAACCATTAAACAGAATTTTATCTTATCAGCAAGTACTACGCCGAAGTTGACTAGCTACAAATCCTTGAAATCTTGTATTTTTTTTTTAGTTGTAACAAAACCTCTAAACTTGTCGGTTATGTCTCATGTTTGCCTGTTTAATCATTTCTGAATAGCAGCTTCAATGTCATAATGCTGTATTCTTGACTTAATGAATGTTTGAAAAACTTAAAAAAAAAAAAAAGTTTCTTTTCTTTTTTCAATTGATGTAAGAAGTTTATGATCATACATTTTAAACAGCACTTGCATAAGTTGTTAGAAATATTAATTCATAAGTGTAGTAGAAGGTGCATGCATTTTCCTCAGCGCTTTGAAAGTATTGTACAGTGCGTTCGTAGCTCGGCCGCGCCGTTTCGCGGCCTTGGACTGGGTGAAGATTGGCGCGCCTGCCGCCAGAGGAGCGCTGTAGCTACCGCTGACGCGCCAATCAGGTCCAACCGAGCTACGAACGCACTGTAGTTAACTGTATGCAAAATATTATGTAAAAATATTAATATTAAAGAATTACGTAATTTATTATTTTATTGCTATTAATAAAATTGCTTGTTGCAGTTTCCTTCTTCAACTTTTTTGGAAAACTTTTCTGGATTATCAGAGTCTGTTAGATCAGAATATTAATTACAGCATACAGCAACAATTTTCGATCTGTGTGCCGTGGCTCACTAATGTGCCGCGAATGGCCCACTGGTATACCGCGAGAAAATGAAAATAGTAAAAGTTGCCGCAGCAAAAATTGGAAAAGTAAAAGTGAAAACAATGGTAAAAAAGTGAGTCCACAAGAGTCAACTCTCAGTGAACGGGGCACAAATCAACATTCAGCAAACATATTCCCTCCTAAAACCCTCAAAATTTCCCCCACTGGGGAACCACTGGTTTCCTATACGAATGTGCCTCAGGATTTTAAATTACACCTTTAGTATGCCACATGGTGAGAAATGTTTAAAAATGTTGTGTAAGTATTATTTGTTGAAAGAGTGGTATTTTATATTATTATTAAGGCTAAGAAGTATCACGCACGAGCTGCAGGAAAGACGATAATTGAAGTGTCGAAGCTATAAAAATCATGGAAATCACAGAGTCTGTATCTTTAATTTTTCTTGGTACAAAAGAGGTTCGACACAAATAACATTAGCCTAATGACATAATAAGAGTGCTGTTGTTAAATGCAAGCGAAGTATGGCGCATTAAGTGTTGGTTTTTCTGAACCGACGCATGCGATGTGCCAGCTGCGAGGCCCGCCTCGCACAAATCCGGACTACACGAGAGACAGTGAGTGGTTTCTATAACTGCGAGATGCGAGGTCTACGTACTTCGCAGTTTTAAAAACCACTCACTGTCTCTCGTGTAGTCCGGATTTGTGCGAGGCGGACCTCGCACGTCGCATTCGTCGGTTCAGAAAAACCAAAGCTTTAGGGAATCGTGTAAACAAAAGTTAAAAGCGGTGGAAGTGAGAAATATGAAAAGAACTGTTGGTTAGTTTCTTATGGATTATAAATGGAAATGAGATACCCCAGGAAAGTTAAGAAAAGAGGACAGTTTTATTAATTTATTTAAAATTGTAGATTGAATTTGAAATATGTCGGGAGGATGGAGGACTAAAGAATTTCAAAACAACTTGTAAAGTGGATGTCAAATGAAAATGGAAGTTCAAGGAACACAAGAAACGATAATGGAAAATTGTAACAGGACACACGAACAACGACGCATAAGAATGATGTAGATGATCTGGATGTGCTAGGAATATCAACACTATTATGTGGAAGTAATTCATTAGAAATTTGCTTTTATAGCCTGACTTCTAAAACTAATGTCTTATGAAGTACAATGTAATGGATTTCATTATTTACGGGTTAGGCCTTTGGCCTGTTCTGTTGTCAGGGGAACTCATCTTGCCACTTCGTTCTAGATCGTCCAATATCTTGTTATCCTTCCGGTTTATAATTTAATACTATTTCCGGTAGCCTATCGTTGTCCATTCTTAAAATGTGCTTGCACCATTTGTGGTTTTATTGTATAATAGTTCCTTCTAAATTATGTACCTACTGTATATTTAACTGTTTGCGGATATTTGAATTTTTGTTCTTATCTAAATGGCTACTGTTTTCAAAATTTTCGTTTCCGTAGTTTCTATTTTTATTTTATCCTTTCATCTCCCCCCCACCCCCGGGTCTCGCAGCAGTACATCAGCATCGGAGTTGCTAAGCCTTAATATAATTCATTTCTGCACTTCTTTGTGTTTTTTTCTCTTAAATATATTTTAATAAGTTCCACATATCCTTCTAAATTTGTTTAGTTTAATATCTGTATCTTAACTGCAACCCTGTGATTAAATTAAAGCCTAAATAGTTAATTTTCGAAACCTCTTCAGTTGACTTATAACTAATACTAATTTGCATCTAATAGGTGTTTTCCCCTGAAAGACCATGATCTTAGTTTTAGTAGTTGCAGTTCTTAGATTATATTCAGCCATAACGTTTTAAAGATTTTGTGTGTTTATTTGTGGACTGTATACTGATATCCCAAATACGCCTGATCATCGCGAAATGAAATTATCTTTAAGATATTGTTAGTATCTAAAGGTATCCTATTTATAAAGTTATTTTTCCAGTAATCTATGATTTCATCAATATAAATGCAAAACAGAGGAATTTATTTATGACCTTGATTTATAATAAATTGTCTAAATCTGTTAAAGACTACCTAACTTCAACCGTATAGCAAAGTGGAGATATAAAAAAAAATATGCAAGAAACTCTTTTGTATGTTACGTTCAGTGTTTTGTTCTCAAGACTTTGACAATTTACATAAGTTTTAGTCGAATTATTAATAAAGTATCGGTAATAAAATTATCGATTGGAAACATTTCTTACGTTACATAAGAAAGACAGCCTTAAGTGTTATAAAATGTTAATTTCTTCTAAAGTTGATTTTTCAAGACCGTCAGTTCATAAATTCTTTGAAGTGAAATTAATACGGCCGAGAGATATGTTTCATTAATTATAGTCATAGATGAAATGTAACCCATAATAACAATCCACCACTGTTCACTTTTTGAGACGAATGTACCGTCTTCCCCACCCCTCATTCCACGCCCGAAGTTTCAAGCAACCTTGCTTCCTCCATCACCCACCACCCACTCCTCAGACTCCCTTTTATTTAAATATTCAAAAGCCTTGAAGGAGCTTCCCTTTTTAATGGTGAACTGAAGCTTCGCCTGCCTGCTTTTTCCTTTGCACTGTGGAATAAGCCTATAGAGAAGAAATATTCTTTTTTTTCTTCCCCCCTCCCTCTCGTGCCTTAACGAAGGTGAAATATTCCCTTGGAAAATTTTTGCTTAAAAGTATAAAGGAAAGTCTCGGCGTAGTGTTCTTGCTTGTGAAGTTGATTTTTTACTTCTTTTTTTTTTAAATAAATATCGAACTAAGAAGGGGAGCAACGATAGCAAATTCCTGCACTTAATGCGTTTACAAATTGAGAAGTGACATTATTTTATAATTATGATGCTTACGTATTTTTCTTGATCGTTACTATCGTTAACGATTGTACGGAGGTCAGGCTTTTGAGATGCTTATTGACCTTCAATTTTAAATTAATCTTTGTGGTAACAAAGTTACGACATAAGTTGTTTATCGTCTACATTTACACTCTCGATATCTTCTAATGCTAGATCTGTAACTTACAAGTATTTTTCTCAATATCTAATTTCTTCGCAATTCTTGCCATTTCTTTGTAGCCTCTGTACTTGGCAGGTTTCATTTCTTCAAATTATGCTTTCAACTTGTAGATTTTTATATGCAGTACCTACAGTACGTCTTAATTTCTTATGTAATTCATTTTACTCATACGTACGAATGCTATAGGCCTAGTCATATTCCGCTATGTTAAGAAACACATTTTTCAACTTTATCCTTTTCTTCCTTCCTTGTGTGATCTTGCCCAGAAGTATGACCTGTACAAAGAGGTGGATTTGAGAGCTCTTGATTGATGTCTCTTGAATGCACTTTATCAATCTTTGTAATGATATAATTAATATGTACCGGTATGTATTTTAATTTTGGGTTAGTTTTTGTTTTATTTACAATAGTTTTAGTTTCATCAAGTTTTAGTTTTACAGTATTAGTTTCTTTAAGTCACTTTTGTTTGCTTAGGTTAGTTTTGGTATTCTTAGATTAGTTTCACTTCAAAGCTGCTTTTAGTATCGTTAGTTTCTTTAAGTGGAATTTTGTTCGCTTAGGTTAGTTTTGACTTGCTTAAATTAATTTCAGTTTCATTAAGTTCTAGTTTTGCTAGTTTCTTAAGGTCGGTTTTTGTTTGTTTTGGTTAGTTTCGGTTTGCTTAGATTTGTTTCAGTTTCATTAAGTTACTTTTTAGTTTCGTTAGTTGCTTTAGGTTGGTTTAATTTGCTTGGATTAGTTTTGGTTTGTTTAGTTTAGTTTCAGTTCAATGAAGTTAGTTTTAATTTTATTAGTTTCTTTAGGTTGGGTTTTGTTTGCTTGGGTTAGTTTTGTTTTATTTACATAATTTTTAGTTCCATGAAGTTTTAGTTTTAGGTCGGTTTTGTTTGTTTAGGTTAGGTCTATTTTGCTTAGATTACTTTCATTTTCATTAAGTTTTAGTTTTGTTAGTTTCTTTAAGTTAAAAAAAAACGGAAAGTCAAGATTTATAAAAAGGTTAGACTGTATTGCCAATCGTGCTGGTTGTGAAACTTGGACTCTTACTTTGAGAGAGGAATAGAGGTTAAGGATGTTCAAGAATAGGGTGCTTAGGAAAATATTTCGGGCTAAGAGGGATGAAGTTGCAGAAGAATGGAGAAAGTTACACAACGCAGAAATGCACGCATTGTATTCTTCCCCTAACATAGTAATTAGGAACATTAAATCCAGACATATGAGATGGGCAGGGCATGTAGCACGTATGGGTGAATCCAGAAATGTTTATGGAGTGTTGGAAGATCTGAGGAAAAAAGATGTTTGGGGTGATCGAGATATAGGTGGGATGATAATATTGAAATGGATTTTAGGGTTGTCGGATATGATGGTAGGGACTGGATTAATCTTGCTTAGGATAGGGACCGATGTCGGGCTTATGTGAGGGCGGCAATGAACCTCCGAGTTCCTTAGTAAGTAAGTAAGTTTGTTATTTAGGTTGGTGTTTGTTTTCTTAGGTTTGTTTTGGTTTGCTGAGATTAGTTTGTTTAATTAAGTTAGTTCTTGTTTTATTAGTTTCTTTAAGTTCGTTTTGGTTCGTTTAGATTTGTTTTTGGTTTCTTCGGACTCTGTTGTTTTAATCTATGTCTCTGTTGTGGCTTCCTTCTACCCCTCCATTCCTCTCACATCATTAACCAGTCACTTCTTTAATTTCACATCCCTTCTTCCGGTGTTGTGACGTCATTTACCGCACATTTTAAGGGCTAAATTTATTAGCATATAATGGTTCAGCTTTTGTATCGTCCATTGATTCCTCAGATGGATTTCAAAGCGTCATATATGTTATTAATTTCAATTTTCTTTCATTAAATGCTAATGTTTCGAACTTATCGATATAATCATTATATAGCCTAACTTATGTTTAATATATGCACCTTCAGGCGAACTGTAGGCTAATTCTAACAGTTATAGCGTCTCTGATTTCTATTTCGAGATTCTCAACTTAAATCTCGATGAGGTAAATGTAATTTGAAATGGGCATAGATTGTTTAGGTCAGGTTATTGAAGAAGTTCACCGCTTTTGTATTACTTTCCATTTTTTATCAAGCTGCTGTAACGTTAGTATCATGTCTCCTGGTTCGACAAGAGCTGCGTTCATGACGACAAATTTTAACGCAGTTGTGGTGTATTATCCCTAAATGGGTACGGGTTCAGTTATTAAAATGAACCTTCTTTGTTCCAGATATGGCAACATCCAATTTAACATACTAATAATATAATATAGAGCTGCTGTCGTGTATTGATAACTTGTGTAGCATTAATTGTTGTAATCAGTTCATCGGAGTCTATTAGGCCTACATCTTTATCTGTTAAGAGATCCGTTGCTCCAGTGAGTTAACGTTTTTATTTTATTTTTTATTCTATAGTTCCAAGGCAAAAGTTAATTTTTGGCGAAAATGAGATTTTGCGATGTGTTGTGCAACCTGTTGACATGCATATCTCTTATATTTCTCTCTAACTTATTGTTATAACATATTTCCTGTAATTCTGTTCGCTCGTTGATACTTAAATGCTCGCTCTTGAAAAAACTGCAAGAAACGACAGACCACATTTTGCCTTGGAGCCACAGAGTTCTTGTAACAGGAATATGTCAACATTCTTCGCTATTAGCCCGCAAGAATGATGTCTGACGCCAGAATTGACAATGTACTGTATGTCGTAGGGTTTAAATTACGTTGATCAAAAGAACTTACCTGGGCATAAATCTACTCGTAATAGCGACTGGATCTTCGTCGGTCTAGTTCATTTCGCAGGTCTAAGTCTCCCACAATTTTTACTCTCACGCATATCGCTTGATTTATGCTAAGTGAAACGGACTAAAACAGGATTGCAATTTTGTTAAACAAAATTACACAAAATAATTCAATTGCCACTTTCATTGAAAGGAAGGGAGAAGACTATTTTTCAAGTAACAGCAAGGAGTTCCAATGCATTATTATTATTACTCTATGTTTTATTGTACATTTTGATCATCAGCTACAGGTATTATATAGGTGTATGGGAGTTCGGGGCAGATTTAGGATCTGATTGAAACTTCCACGACTTCTTTGCACCAAATTCCCATCTGCTCCTTCCTCATGTTTCTTTTCTCGACACATTCTTTAAACAAGCACAATGTTGAAAGATAGCGGCCTGGTCAGTATGTTTGAAGTTGAATCACCCGGTATTGTGAAGATTGTTCTCTGGTAACTGTATGTTGTTATTTATAACCTGAACTCATTCATGACAGTCGATTGGAAAATGGTAGTGAGCCAGCTCAGAACAATTTTGATCATAATGTAAAGGAAACATTTCTCAAGATAACAATCTCAATCATCCCTTTTTCTTTTCTTTCTTTTTTTCTCTGAAATAGCTTTCATGAATGGCACATATGATGGAAGCTTAATTTAGATCAGCCTTCTTCTCCCCATCTCTCTGCCACCCCATCTTCGTCTTCACTGGAGCCCAATTCTGGCGTCTTTTCCATCCCACTCTCATCCCTTATCCCTCACGCGCCTGCCACCCTATCTTCCTCATGCTATCTCCAGCTTCCGACTGGATCAATACGAAAACCGAAGCAAAGCACATGGTTCCCACCCCATCTCCCATCCATCCATCCACCCACCCACCCACCCATTTTCCGTCCCTCTCACATCCCACCCCGCTGGTACTTGCCAAGACTCCAGCACCAAGTCGGCGCCTTCTCTCGGCGTTTCCTTGTGTTCGTATCTACTGAGAATGACGCCAACCTCGCGCCTGCATCGCTGCGATTAAACTATTAACCAGCCAGCCCCGAAATTGTAATTAGGCAGAACCTCTGTTAGTGTTGTCTTGGGAGAGAACTGGTCTCCTCCGCATTTGTATTTTCTCATTTAGGGTAGCCTATACTGTTCGAAATGTTAGTAGACCTGTTTGTATACTTACTACAGCACTACACTTTTACATCGCAGATTAATATTGTGTGCATTTACAATTTGTAAACCAGATTGAATATTGTATCGTTATCATCTGTAGTTGTTTTCAGCCTATACAACGTGTTGTCATCTAAAATTAAAGGTTTGTTCAATGCCTTAAGGTTGCCTGTAGTTGTTTTCAGCCTATACAACGTGTTGTCATCTAAAATTAAAGGTTTGTTCAATGCCTTAAGGTTGTCACCAGTATATTTTGAAGCACTAGTATTTAATAAAGTTTGTGTACAATTTAACAATAATAACCAATGAATTTAACTACACGAACTGACTAATGACTAGAGCCCAGCGTTTGGTCACCGACTCACTGCAATCAGATTAGTTATGTACGGAATATAGCTCAACACCAGACTGCAGAGTTAGTACATTCAGTTTCTGATTAATATAGTGAAGGATGTAAGTATCTTGATAGCCGAGGTGCGCTTGCAGTGCGTTTGTTTATGTTAAAGTAACCGATTCTCAGGCTGATTGAAACTGTAGACCTCTACGACAAATTTAATCGTATTATTAATAATTTTTATTATTTTTGATTAGTGTTGGTTTTATAATAACTATCATTTTAAGTTTGTTAAAATTTTATTTTTTTAGATTTGGATTTATTAATATTTAATTGTTTTATTGGAATTTTTTATTAAGTTATTATTTATTTGTAATTATGATGGAATAAACAAATCTCCACCCACCCCACCTTGCAATCAATTTAGGATTGCATACCAGCAGATAAGGTAATGGTTATTCAGAAAGAAAGGAATCCTTAGCGTTAGAAAGTTAACTTACTAAGAGAAGAGTTCGGAGTGAATGCTTCAGTTCGAATGGAGTAAATATCAGTTATGCCATTCTGAACTCAGAGCAGAAAAAGATATTTCATACAGAAGCACTGGAAAACCCACGCAAAATGTAGCATTTCTCAAGGAGACTCAAAACAGATCTTTTTCTCTTCAAATTTATTTGCTCCTACATGGTCACTGTTCTTTTAAGGACTTGTGTAACAAGATGTTCTTAGCTAATATTTCGTTTGAAAAGGTCGAAAACCATCATTTAAAGATATTTATAGAAGAGTACACTAAAAGAAAACTTTCTTGTGCAACAACATTGCTTAAATATCATTTTGCACCCTGCTATGAACTCTCATAAGATATGTTATAGCAGATAGAGAAATATGAGTTTTGCCATATGAAATAACAGATGTAACTGGGAGATTCGTAGGTCTTGTTATCACGTAACATTGCCACCTAATAACATGACGATGTAGACATACAGTATATGATATTCCACATTTTCAGTTATTTTTGAGGTTGGAGTTTTCTGTATACAAGCGTTGTCCAATAAATGAAAGAAATGTTATTTGTAAACACTTTACAACATGACGTCAAATGTAAATTACATTAACAACCAAAATATATAGGTCTATTGCAGTTTTATAGAATTTCGTGTTTGTTTTAAATTTAATTTTAAATTTTGGTTTTGTCATACATATTTTGGAGCTTTTGTGTTACAATAATACTCTATTGTATAGTCCTAGACAATGTGTAGAATTATTTCGTATGTCAAACACTTAGTGCAATAATTGTTTGCTGTTGTATACAATTTCATTTATTGTCAACTGAATGTACCTCCATATAAGATAAACGAGAAAAACGGAAGTAGGCCTACCTATCATTCCCTTCTGTAGCCTTGAAGATATAGTCACTGCATACCTAACTTGTGCTTAATATGACCAAACACTAGGCTTTATTGACGCCTAAAGAAAGTTTTCTGAGTATAAATGTGCACGGGTTATACAATACAGTACGTGCCCTTCAGTACAGACTCTGCTCACAATCACAACAAATAAAGCACACTACAGGGTGACCCTACAATAGATTTCTTACTCCTAAACAAGTACAATATACTTCGATTTAGCTATGTTTATGATATTATGTACTACTAGTTGAAATAATTATATTTCAAACAAGTACGAAAGTACAGAAGTGGGTAGAGGAATTCGGAAGACAGTATATGTTTGTGTAAGTGGCGACATAATTGTATGTAATTTATGTAACACTGACATCTACAATAATTTTAAAAGACTGTGTTTACATCAGTATTGTAGCCTAATTAAAAAAAAAGATATAGACCATTTTAAATTGGTAGAAAGAAGTGAGTCTGACGATTTACCTTCAACTAATAATTCTGTGCCAACGGACGAATTTTGCAGAGATCTGTGTTAAATGATTGTGCATGTCAATATTTTTTGCAACAAAGTTAAGGTCAAAGAACTTAAAAATTTTATTGAAACGTACACTGTCTTGTACACAAGGGCAGTACCTGTGTTACAGTAGCACCAGTATTTTAAAGTTAAACTTTACAGCAAAGATTCTTGTAATATATACTTAAACATTTCATTAAGAGCAGTACCGGTATTTTAAGTTAAAATTTTACAACAAAGATTTTTGTCGTAATGTAGGCTTAAACATGTCATTAAGAAAAGAGTACCTATGAAACAGTAACATTTTAAGTTAACATTTTACAGCAAAGATTATTGTGATGTAGGCTTAAACGTTTCATTAAGAGTAGTATCTGTGTTACAGTAATATCGGCACTTTAAGTTAAAATTTTACATCAAAGATTATTTTAATATAGACTTAACATTTAATTGAGAATAGTGCCTGTGAAACAGAAACATTTTAAGTTAAAAGTTTGCAGCAAAGACTGTTTTTTTTTATACACAACACAGACCTACTCTTGAAATTATTATTTTACGTGTGTGTATGTGTGTGTGCTTTGCTTTTGCTTTTTTGATTTTGCTTTGCTTGATGCGAGCGTCGTCTGTTTTCATCGTACAGCACGACGGCCACTACTCTTCTTCAAGTCATTGCATAAACTTCGTACTCCCTTAACTTCAGAGGTTAAGGACTAAGATTCCGGTCTCTACTGATGACCCGTAAAGGTGCATTTAACTCGTCTAGGTGTCGAGATTAGTTTTGCTACACTGTTTCCGAGAACATGTTGCCAATTAGAGATGAACAAATCTAACTGCCGCTGTCGCTAGCTGTGTTCGTTGCACTTGTCTTTCGAGCCTCGTCTCGTAACTCTCGTGCGCTTCGAGTCTTGCTCATCATTCTCGAAATAGCATTTGAATAACGTACATAATTGAAATAAATAACATTAGAGATGTTTGATACATAAAGATAAAAGAAAACAGTATCATAGTTATCAAAATATTCTTGTTATATTATCTGATATTACCTATGGTTATATAAATAGAAAAAAAAATATCTCAAATAAAATTTCACTTCTAAGAAACATAATACATAGCGTTAAATAAAGCGTTAATATTTTTTTACTTGAGATTGTACACTTTATTTTAAACATACGAGAAAAAAAAAATCCTAACTTTTAATAAGGGCCTAGTAATGAAATAAAGATTTGGAAAGGGATTATTATGCAAAGAAAGGTAGAAATGATGTTTCAAATAGGCTACCTGATTGTTTATACATATTATATAACAATTGCCAAAACAGATCAAAGTTCAGTCTGGTATAAACAACTGTGACGATTCAAGACTGCTTGACCACTTCCGATGTCTTGAACGTTCATTTGTTTAACTCACAAGCAGTCAACGACGTAGACAATACTGTCGTGCGAGTTTTCGGCTTTGCGAGCGCTGTTAGTCTTGCTTTCTCGCTCGTTGTTCAACTCTATTGCCAATTTATTACTAGCAGATGAAATCACTAGCACGGGAAATTCCAGCGAATTGCATACTTCTACAGTAGCCTATCTCATTGTGTAAACGCTGTATTCATTACTTCGTAGCCTACACATTTCTCCCATTCATAGAAATGTTATTCGTCCGCTCAAGAACTAGAAAGTAGCATAGTCATCTAGGTGACCTAGCTGTTATCTGCTTCCTTTTTGATACAGTACCTCATTTTGTAAATGCTGTATTCATTACTTCGTAGCCTACACATTTCTCCCATCCATAGAAATTATATTCGTCCGCTCAAGATCTGGAAAGTAGCATAGTCATCTAGGTCACCTAGCTGTTATCTGCTTCCTTTTTGATATTTAATTTAATTCGTGAGTCCAAACCCAAATGAGGGCGATGGATTTTTAAGAAGTTAAACTACAGAATTCTAGTCTTCTTACGGAAAGTAAGTAAAGCTGGTTGATGACCGTCATAGACTAATGGCACATATGACTCTATCTCTAGTTGAAAGAGTTTTAGAAAATATTTATTGACCAATAGTTTCCCGTCCAACAAAGTCATTACTTTGAGAAAAAATGTTTCTGTAAGTCAATGTCTGGATTTAGTCTGTAGATTTGCCTTCAGGACAGTGTCATGAACCGCAAAGACTCCTGATACACAAAGAACAAGGCAGAACATAGGAATGCAACAGATAGTCTGCATTGTGTTCGTGCCGAATAGTTGACGGGTTCTACAAATAATGACAAAAATATCCGTTATATGTGAAGTCTGATTAGTGTAATGTGTAACTAGTCGATGTATGCAATGTAGGGGGAAAAGAACTGGCCACTCTACCACAATATCTTCTGGCTTAATTGCCTCATGACATGAGTAATGGCTTATTGGTGTCATTTGTGAGGTTCAAACCTGTCTTCGGACAGTTCAACAACAACAACAACAACAACAAACATCCATTATCTACTTTAAGTAGTTTGTACGTTCCAGATTATGGACAAATATCAGACTTTCCTAAGTAAGCGCGATTTCCTGTCCGGACGTAAAGTAGTTGCTTAACATCACACACAACAAACGCGAGGCAAAAGACATGCGTCCATTTCCAATGGAAGGTATCATCTTAGGGTGAGGTTTGCGGCCTGTGTGGTATTCAATAGTCTTACCTGGGCCTTTTGTATCTTGCTTACCAATCGGTTTATACGATTTAGCTACGTGTTTCATTATTCCTGTATCATCCATTCTTCTGTATATTGTCTTTTCTTCCTTTATTCTGTCATCGGTGGAGTTTATATTCAGTTTTACCCGCACAACAAACATATACACTTATACAACATAATATCGTCGTTGATTTTATGAAACCTCATTATGTGACTTTACAAAAAATAATTTTCCAGGAGAAAGAAACAATTAAACATCAGTGGGCCTACACTGATACTCGATGATGTCATTTATGTTCATCATATTTACCAACCTTTTGTACCGAATTACTTCATATTCTTTTGTAGGTCCATTGATTTTTAATTGTTTTTTTCCTCCTGAAAAATTATTTTCTGTAAAGTCATATAGGAGGTTTCATAAAATTAACGACGATATGTAGCCTACAGGCTGATTAAGGAGGACTAGTAAATATTTTAGAGGGGGTGTTAGAATGGAGTGTTCTGAGTAAAGAAGTTCACATAAATATGTGTCTCGTGTGGTGTGGGTATGTTTCAGTGTTACACATAACAAGCCTTGCAAGTGGTCTGAACCAAAAGTTTGATGTGTGAGACTGCAGCAGGGTCCAGTATTGGTAAACTAGAAACGTAAGACGGATTCTAGCAGTTTTGCGAAGGTTCTGAAGACTTCTAAAGTTCCGTTAAAACTTATAGAAGAGAACGGGACCTGAATGTTAATAAATAGAATGGTTCATTGGAATTGAAATGCTCACTATTAACCTATTCCTATCCCGCCTGTAGGACTAACCTACCGATTTTGTTTTGCTTTAATTTATCCGTGCTCACTTTTCCCTCTCCTTTTCTCTTCTTCTTGTATTGCTTTCTGGGATTTTACTTAATTCCTTTTCTTAGTCCCGTACTTCGGTTTGCCCCTTCTGTTTATCACCCTATTTATTTCTAACGCATGTGATATATCTGAATGAAACTAAACATTGACGCAATAAGATAAACCTTTCAAATAGATATTAACTTCATGTATTACTCCTCCAATATAGACATTAAGGGTGCTATTCATAGACATTTCGCTAGCCCGCGCTACGAGCGTGCTAAATTAGCCCCGGCTATCGACTCGTTACTTGTACGGGATTCATATCATATCATATCGCTAACACTGGTTTATGAATACGAAAAACGTTATTTCGCTGATCATCCACCGGAAGCCCACGCTAAGAATGTCTATGAATACGGTCCTAAACGACAAATTGTACATAATATTGAAACTACGTGTACTACTTGGATCACAGATCATCCATGATCATATTGATTTCGGTTCTTAATGCGGATCGAGTACGCCTAAATTTCAAAGGATGTCCATAGACTATAGGCTATGTCTCAAAATATCAATGTTCTTCTGCCTACCACAAATACCAATATTGTACCACGTAGATATTCTACCTTCAGTCATATGCAAGTACAGCTTTATCGTTGAAGTGCTTTCAAGTATGAGACGTTGTAGAGACGAACTACATATACATATATATGCATGCAGAGCAGAGTACGTATTGAAATATTAATATGGAAAAGAGAGTAAGATGTGTGAGGAGGGTGGCGGAATGGGAAGGAGGGAGGGAGGGTGAAAAAGTAGGAAAGAAGAAGGGCAGATTATAAGAGCTGGTGCTCGCTGCGTGTGCGATCGACCGTTTTGCTAACGACGAAGACGTTGTACAGTCTGTATAAAAACGTTTTATATCCAACCAAGATTTTATCCGTGTTTCTATAATGAGCGGATTTGAAACACGCGATTTATATTAATATTAAGCCTACTGTTTTTCTTATATTCTTCGTAGTATAGACGTTGAGAATGCCCTAATCCTATTGTTCTCTTATTGTTTGGTTGTAATATAATTTTTTTGAAGTACGTAATCTGCTGTATTTCATTCTCATAAAATAAGTCAATTTTTGGCGCTCTTCGATAGCTTTTTTTAAATATACTCAATTTGTAGCTCATTACTCATCTTAATTTGTTTCATTCAGATGCACCAACCCTCTTTGTGTAACTTTCTCCGGTCTCCTGTAACTTTATCTCTCTTAGCCCCAAATTTTTGCCGAATTTACCCTACATTTATAAATTTCTTAGTCAAATGCTTTGTGTGGAGTGTGACAGAAACATGAACATTACGACGAAGTGAAGTTTCTTAGAATTCCTATAGTGACTTAACGCTAAACAATCACGTTTTTCGAGGACAACTACAGAGGAATAAAGTCTGGATTGAATTTCTCTGTCATATCACTGTTTAGCATTTGAAATATGGGTATGGAGAAGAATGGAGCGTGCGAACTGGACAGATAGAATAAGAAATGAAGTTGTGTTGGAGAGAGTGGGTGGAGAAAGAATGATGCTGAAACTGATCACGAAGAGAAAAAAGAATTAGTTGGGTCACTGGTTGAGAAGAAACTGCCTACTGAAAAATACACTGGAAGGAATGGCGAACGGGAGAAGAGTTCGGGGCAGAAGAAGATATCAGATGATGGACAACATGAAGATAATGATTCATATGCGGAGACAAAGAGGAAGGCAGAAAATAGGAAAGACTGGATAAGCTGGATTTGCCGTGAAAGATCTGTCCTTGGACAGAAAACTATGAATGAATGAATATCCGTGTATTAAACCAATAATCCCATTATTACCTCTGATTGAGGTTCTAGCTGATTACGTGTTTTATCTAGGTAGTACATCTCACTTAACGGTACTACGTGTCAGAGACAGAACAATTGTTAATGTTTGTTTATATCTGAAGTCTGATTAGTGTAATATATTACTAGTCAGGGATGTATATAACGGAGGGAGAAATGAACTGGCCACCCTACCCCATTATATTCTGGCTTAGTTGCCTCATGAGTGATGCCTTATTGGTGCCACGAGGTTCAAACGTGTCTTCGGACAGTTGACTAAACAACAAAAATTTGCCTCTACGTCCGTCTACAACACTTTCCCTTAAAAAACTGGACGGTTTTTGTTCGTATTGAGTACAGTATATGAATCATTTCATCCGGAAATGGTGTACGTGGAGTATAACAGTTTTAATAATTATTAACGAGTTTATTTGAAATCGAAAACACTAAAAAATGTCCATGTATTCGAAATCAGTTTCAAACGTTTATTTTTGTTTTGTTTTTTGCATAATAATATGAAGAGATAATTGAAATGATATGAATAGTAGGTTCGCAGATCCCTATGTTTTGGAGAAATTAATTCTTATATGCAGATTTATTTCTACTTTTTCTTGCATTTCTTTGAAAATTTTGTCATCCCCAAAAGCCCACAAGCCTCTCCAGGCCAACACAGATAACCACTAATCTTAAAGAATTCATAATTTTTGTAGTATCAGACTCTCTTATTACATAAACATAATTATGTCACGCGTGAGTGAATCACTGAAGCTATCTTAACATGTGTATAACTTATATGTCGATTTTCATGACTAGAATCATTAGGGTCTACAATATATTCATAGCTATTTTATGTAATTTTGTTTAAGTTATTCAGTTTGTTTAAACATTTGTTTATTAACTTCTATGGTTCTAGTTACAAAAGTTCTGAAAGTAATATAAATACCCGAAACTTTATGATATAGTATTAACGTAGATATTTTTTAAGGTATTATTGGCTAAATTAATGCCGTTTCAGAAATTTGAAAGAATTTTATCTAAATTAATTTACATCATGCATATAGTTAATTTTCTTTGTAGCCTAGCAAGATTTGAAAATTATATGTCCATTATTTTTTTATTCACAGTTCTTTATGTTGAATTAATTCGTTTTTCAGTTAATAATTTCATCATCTGCAAACATTAACAGTAGAACTAAAATCTCTTTGTTAAAAAAAATCTCTATATGCATCCGTAGTCATACTCTCTTGCCAGTGTTTTCTTTTAATGCATATCCTTTATTTCTTATACATAATATTATATGTCAATGTAGCTGTCGATTTTTCATAGCAGGAAGATTTGTTATTGATATTTTAATTTCGTTTATTGTGCATTGTTTGTTCTTGTTATAATATAGCTCTGATTCAATTCCCATTACACTAATTGAAGGGTTCAGAGCCATAGCGGGCCAAGCGCCATTTATTAAAAACGGAGAAAGCAAGGGTTAAAATTAAGTAAATAGCATAATTTAATGAAGATTGACATATAATTTAATTTTAATGTGCATACTTTATCTTACTTACCATATATGTTTCGTTAAATTACGGTAATCACTTAATTTTAACTCTTGTTTTCTCCGTTTTCAATAAATGGCGCTTGGCCCACTATGGCTCTGAACCCTTCAATTCATCTTATGTTTATTTACATAACAGATATGACATCGACATTGTAGAATGAATATCAGTTATCTTAACTGTACAATTTTTAATTTCTTAACTGGTTTGAAAATCTAATTGAGATATACAAAACACAATGGAAGGGCATGTTAGCGACACCCCTGTTATAGAGAGAAGGGGTGGCGGCAGGAAGAAATGAGACTGTTTAGGGGGTGAGGGAGTAATTGTCGCTCTGTTGTAAAATGTAAAGAGGGAGAAAGAGAGGGGGTGGAGGATGTGGTGGTGAAGTGTAATAGATGCCAGTGAAGGGCTCTTTTTGCTGCTAGACTGTTAGCTATAAGGCTGACTTGTGAAACATCCGGCCAACTGCAGAGTAAGGTAATGCTACTCTTCCATAAGGGAATTGGAGATTATCCAAGGCAAGGTGTTTGAGGGTTAGAAAAGGGTTCATGTTGTGGAAAAATGTCTCCGCCAAATGTATCATGAAATTATTATAGTTTGCTCGTCATTTACCTTTTTCTTCTCTAGTTATTGATTAAACTATTGTTAAATTTCTTCATTTGTGTTAATATTGTTATTGCTATATTTAATATCTTTTTTCAGGCTCCCTTTACATACATACATACATACATACATACATACATACATACATACATACATACATACATACATACAAATTTCAAATTTATTTGTTTAATACACAAGGTTTACACTACATTAGACATTGCAGCCCGAAAGAGCAGAAGCTCGTGCTCGGGCGCAGTTCAGTCTACTTATATAAAATTGAAGGGCGTTAATTCAGCACAATAATATTAATATATAGTAAAATACAGACCATGTAATGACATATATAAATATAGAAAATACAAAGTACACGAGTATTAGATTAAAATTTTAAACTCAATTAGCTTAAAAGAAATACAAAACAATTAAATAATTAATCTAATTTGTTTCCTAAATCGATGTGTGTTCAGTGTACTTAGTTCAGGGTAAGCTCTAATTACTGCATTATATATTCTGGGGTCCAAAATTTCTGCATACATACATACATACATACACACAGATATGCGACTTATGATCTGCTGTCTTTCTTTTCAGTTGTGGGGCTAGACATTTTTCTCTCGAAGATTGTTTCGTAGTTGCTTATGTCTAGCGTTACATGAAATGTTTCAACTTCCAATGCTATTTTGTATTTCAAGATATAGCCAGTTTCTTAGAATTTCTATAGTGACTTAACGCTAAACAATCACGTTTTTCGAGGACAACTACAGAGGAATAAAGTCTGGATTGAATTTCTCTGTCATATCACTGTTTAGTATTTTCCCGTTGCAGGCTGTATTTCCTACAAAGGAGCTAAACATAGATATATTTTTCGTGTAACGCCTTCAAGGACGACGACGTTTACTCAACACTTATAACTTAATTTTTCATAACATTAGCTGATCATGCCCAATTGCTTCGCTTTGAGTTATTAAGAATAAATATATGTTATGTGATGGCATATTTGTAGAATTTTTTTGCCTTGTGTTTCACATCTGCTAATCGTTGAATGTTTTGTGAGTTCAAACTCTACAATTTCTGTTCTTATGCTTGTATAATGGTTGGTCTCTTTAATGTATGTACGGATTTGTTCTGCAACAATCTTTTCCTCGATAGCGTTTTTGGTCAACCTTCTTTGTAGAATCGCTGAAGGGTCTCTCTTGTTTGCCATCAACCCATGGCAGCAGAGATCTTCAGATCTTCATACCACCCCTTTTAGGGAACTTCCCTTTGGCTCGTGCCTTTTATTCAATGTGATTACTGTGGTCGGATTCCGAGGGCAGGAATCCTATAGCAACAGAGAGAAAAACACTGGCGAGGCATTTCCCTTCAGGGTTTTCTGCAATCATTTACATCCAGTGTAGTTTGATTGCACGCTATTATTTATGCATGCGAAAGTTTGGTAGGGTGGGTATTCCATTGCAAGTTGTAGCGATTGTTTTCGATCAGTAAGAGAGGGAAAGACGTTGAAACTGTGAACGAGTTTATGTCAATATCTGTCGACGTGAAGAATTTTACACGACGATTCTTGCAAGTAATCTTAGCTTCGAGAATAAAACCCGTTGAGATAATACCTATTTTCTTGAAACGTTTGCTTGTCCACATGATGTAATGAATTCATGTCACTTATTTAGTGTATATAAATGACAGTTGGCTGCTTGTGACTGACACAGTTTGCCCCAACCATTCGCTCTGACTCATTCTACTCAGTAAATTGATAATACAGGGTGTTTAAAAATACGGGGCATAATTTCAGATATGTATTTCCCACATGTAGACAATCAAAATAGTTCATTACAACATGTGTCCGGAAATGCTTTATTTCCGAGTTATGGCCTTCATAACATTGAAATTCACCGGAAAATTTTTCTTTCCGTAGGTCGTTGCCGTCAAAGGAGACATTAAGAGGGCACTCTGACAGTTCATTCCGAGGCGAAGGTTACATTCAGTGTTGTGTAGGCGTTAGACTGTGCGACATGTATTCAAATCAAGAGCTGGCAGAGATACACTTCATGTACGATAAGGCGGACGGCAATGCTGCGCTGGCTCGTCGTTTGTACCAGGAGAGGTACCCACAGCGACAATGTCCAGATCGGAAGACATTTGTACGTCTCCATTACCGTCTGTGCGAGTATGGAAAATTTAACTCTCCTGGTTTGGGAAGGGGACGACCAAGATCTACAACTCCAGAAGTACAGGAGGAGATTCTGGAGGCTGTGAACATGACTCCTTCTATCAGCACACGAAGGGCAGCATTGCAAGTCAATGTTCCTCATACGACTGTCTGGAGACTGTTGAAAGAGTATCAATTGTATCCTTATCATTTGCAACGTGTACAGACCCTGTCACCAGCAGATTACCCTGCACGATTTAGGTTCTGTCAGTGGTTCTTGCAGCAGTGTGGTGTAAATCCGAACTTTCCTGCCTTAGTATTATTTACAGATGAAGCACAGTTCACACGAGATGGCATAACAAATTTCCATAATCAGCATGTATGGGCGTATGAAAACCCACGTGCAACTGTTCCATCTCATCACCTTGTGCCGTTCTCCCTCAACATGTGGGCCGGTATCATTGGTGATCGATTAGTTGGACCCCATGTACTTATAAAGAGACTTACGGGGCAGGCGTACACAAACTTCCTGGAAAACACCATACCTCATGTTTTAGAAGACACTCCACTGATCAATCGTCAACACATTCACTTCTTGCATGATGGCGCTCCTGCACACTTCAGTCGTACGGTTCGCCGGTACTTGGATCGAAGGTTTCCTGATCGATGGATACTGTAGGTAGAGGTGGCCCAATTGCTTGGCCTCCACGCTCACCTGATCTGAACCCTCTCGATTTCTACTTGTGGGGCCATTTAAAATCATTGGTTTATTCGTCTCCGGTGCCTGATTTGGAATCCCTTCGGAATCGAATTGTGGCATGTTCTGAGGACATACGCAATACTCCTGGAGTTTGGGATCGTGTTCGCAGGTCAATGAGACATCGATGTGAGGTCTGTATTCAAGCATGAGGTGGACATTTTGAACATCTTCTGTAATGACAACGACCTGCGGAAAGAAAAACGTTCCGGTGAATTTCAATGTTGTGAAGGCCACAACTCGGAAATGAAGCATTTCCGGACACATGTTGTGATGAACTATTTTGATTGTCTACATGTGGGAAATACATACCCGAAATTATGCCCCGTATTTTTTAAACACCCTGTATACAGTTGTCTGCTTTTGTGGCTACGTTCTAGGCCTGCATATTGAATAATTTGATTCCCATTTCCTCATAAATGTTTTTTGTTCAGATATTTCTACAGAAATTACGTCTCAAATTATTTTTATAGTGTATTCATAAGTCGCGTTATTTAGTAAAAACGAGTCATAATTTTCCCTAACATACAACAAACATTGCATGATGTATATTGCATAGTGACAGAATCGACGAAATGTTTGATTTTCTAAGTAATGGTTTACAATGGGCTTTAGTTGTATAAAAGTGACTGACATCTTTTAGATTTTGTTGCATTACGTTTAATTTCATTTATATATGTATTTTAATACACATGCATATTGTCTCCGGCGTAGCTCAATCGGCAGGCATGTGTACATGTTGATCTGGAACTGCGCTCGGGCGTGAGTTCGATTCCCGCTGGGCTGATTACCTGCTTGGGTTTTCCGGAGATTTTTCTTAACAGTAAGGTGAATGTAAGGTAATCTCTAATGAATCCTTGGCTACATCTCGCTGTCACCAATTCATTCGAATCTAAATGACCTAGTTGTTGATGCAGCGTCGTTAAATAACAAGCTGTAGGCCTGTATACAATACTGTATTTTCATTTTGAACGTATCGCAAGTAAGGTAATTTTAACGTTAGTGTGCCTTTACTTCTACTTCTGCTGTTATTATTGTAGTTGCTACTACCTTTTTCTTCAGTAATTTTACTGTTGTCACTAGGGCTCGGATTTTTAGGTGTTAAAAATCGGGAAAATTTATTTTTTATGTGTTAAAAATCGAAAAAATATGTGACAAAAAAAAAAAAAAAAAGGAAAAATATTTAATGATCAGGCTTAGGATCCGAGATAACTGAAGAATGAAGTGAAGTTACAGTGCAACGAAGTATAGATGGAGTGAGATGGTGCGTTGAGTTTTGTTTACTTGTGCGTTAATGTGCAATCTGTTTCGTAATCAGAGGTACAGTATTCTTCCATCTCTCCCTACGAAACGAACTCAGGCCATCACAGTGCATTTTCAATTCATACTGAACAGGTTTTTCGAACTAGTTGCAAGTATGTACATGGTTGTTCATTGTAACGCTAACGCCTTCAACGTCGCCGAGGGACATGAAAACTTGTGAAGTAGGCCTATTTATACTACTTCATTTTCCACCGTCACTAGATTGTACTGTTAACAGTAGAATATAACGCAACACATTGACGTCGTTGTTTACATTCACAGTATGTCTGTCTGCTATGTTCAAGGAACTCTATAGTCAAGTTGTGCGTACATTGGTTGCTAAAGTGACCGGATTCTAAGCCTGTTAATTATGTTTCCATTATTTTATGTGAATATAAACAATATAAATACTCGCCTTATAAATTATGCTGTCTCGTCAACTGCTGAAGAATTACAGTACACAATGAGATTCACCCTTAAGTTATCCATCGCAAATGACTGACTATTATCGAGAAACACTACTTGCCCTGGCTATTGAGAAACAACATGCACGCCCTAGAGACATGTTTATGAAACTAAAATAGAGGCAGCTGACGTTTATGAAATTATAATTGCTCCCTGAATCAGCGTTATGATAACTTACAAGGCACTCCTAAGTGATTCATCAATGTTTATGTGTCTTAGTTACAGTACAATTGTTTAGTGGTGACAGCTCTTATCGCTTGTGATGAGAGAGCAGACTGCAGTTCCACAGATAGGCAATTCCGAGAAACAGTCGCCAGCTGTCATGTCAAAGTAACTGCACGGAACTTCTGGGTGATGATTAATCTGAGACGGGGCTTTTTCCGAAAATATTTGATGAAAACTTAATTTTCATTTGTTTTATGTGAATATTTTAAAATATGTATTTACATTTTAAAAATTCAAAATACTGTATGTGTTTTTATGCGAAATAAAATTTAAAATATATGCTCACGTGACCTTGTCCGAAACTTGAACCTCAATTACGAGTTTCTATTACAGTGCATATAAAATATTTATTCACCTAAGAATCCTAGCCCCAGTTCTCACGCTGCCGAAGGATCAGAGTTTCGTTGGTTCAAACCAGACCGAAGGCCATGGACTTTCGAGGGTGATAAAATTCTTAGCATGGCTTCCTTCAGAAGAGAAATAAAGTTGTGCGCGTCCTTCGTGGATTTACATAAAAGAAATCTTTCCCTAATATAGACTTTGGGCAAAATTTGTCAGCATTTTCTAGCCCGAGTTGAAATTCGACGTTGAATAAACTCTGGAGCTGAAAGTGTCGTTAAGTAAAGTACTATTCCTATTGTTACGGCTTTAATGCTACTGCTATTATTACGATTTATACTACCACTGTGGAAGAGAAGGCCTGATGGCCTTAACTCTGCCAGGGAAAATAAAATTATTATTATTATTATTATTATTATTATTATTATTATTATTATTATTATTATTATTATTACCACTATCACTTTTTAAATTGGCTATTGCTAATTTATTTACGAGTGGTGGTTTGTGGCCTGGTTGCAAGTTCACACAATCATCGCCTTTACCACCACCAATATTGTTTTCTTTTAATTCAAACGAGATTGAATTGCTACTTCTCCCAATAGCAATTCAATTTATTCCTTCCGAGCAGTAATTTTTTTAACAGCGATATAACATTCGTTTCCATTCAGCCTATCGAGGTGTGCCAATTTGCTACCCAGTTGATCGGAATTCTCACTTCTTTCTCGTGCGCAGGCATCAAGCTTAGCTTTTTAACAAACGGAGCCGTTAAACTGTGTATTGCGAATAATGGTGGCACTCGGCATGCAACTTGCTGCAATGCATTGCTTCTCTATATTAATGAAGATAAAATATTTAGTATGATTTGAAGACCGTTTTCAGAATATAAAGTTTATAAATATGTTAACTGCAGCCATCTATAAATCATAAGACGAACAGTCACTGAGGCCACCGGCGTAGCTCAGTCGGCCGAGGCGGTTGCCTGCAATGTGAACTTGCGCTCGGGCACGGTTTCGATTCCTTCTTGCGCTTATTACCTGATTGGGTTTTTTTTCCAAGGTTCTCCCCAACCGTAAGTCGAATGCCAGGTAGTCTGGCGAATCCTCGGCCTCATCTCGCCAAATTCCATCTCGTTAACACCAATCCCATCGACACTAAATAACCTACTTGTTGATATGGCGTCGTTACATCTCACCTAAAAGTCACTTATATTTACTATAGTTGTTAACTAACTACTACTACTACTACTACTACTACTACTACTACTACTACTACTACTAAAGTGACATAAAAAATTTCTTTCTTGCATTTTTAACTTACTACTACTACTACTACTACTACTACTACTACTACTACTACTAAAGTGACATAAAAAATTTCTTTCTTGCATTTTTAACTATGTCCTGAATGTTCCTATGCAATGTAAAATATTACTATGGCAACTAAAACTTACGATTAAGCAAAGCCTGCATGGTAAATCAAAAAACAAGGTAGGCTACAATAAAAATGTAAAGAAATAGTAATGCGTTACAAGAGCGGTATGTTGTAGTTTTCATGTTCGAGGAAAAGTTTGAAAAAGCGAAACGTATTTGAGCTTTTTTAATTTCCGAGAATTGAAAGAAAACATACCGCTCGTGTATCGTACATTATTTTGTGCGAAGATCGTTTATTACATACCTGAAAGAGGAATTTCTAATTAGTTGCAATGAAATCTCCATCTTGGTTTCTGTTCAATGACGGCAAATTTGCAAAACAAAAATATCTATCTTAAACATTGTTACTTTAAAATGTTTTCTGTGTTTACTATACTCCAGCAGGCCGTGATATACGTCTGTCTTTTTTTTTCCCCCCAGTCTATAAATGCGAACTTAAAACAAACGGTAAGGTTATGTAATGATTTATTTTTCATTTTAATATTTTAACAATATTATTTATATAACATATTGCAGTAATAACATCGGCATCTGGAATCTTGTTGATTTTTTCACGGCTTCCTTAATGTTACTTGCATTACAAATGCAGTAACTTTTGTGGTGTTGTAGAGTTTACTTAATTTTTGAAAATATTTAAAAACAATAATTAACAGTGCAATTTAGGTGAAATTGCAGTGGTAAGTTTCCAATTTATAATTATTACTATGTTAAACGTCTCTAAAAATAATATGTTAAAAGCCTAAAGCAGTAAAATGAATATGGCGCTTAAGCGGTAAGAAGAGGGAAATTGTTATGTGTGTTACGTTGGGAATACTGAATGTGGTATTTCACAATTACCGCGTATTGGTTTTGTGCGGAAACCAAGCAAATACGCACGATCTCGCACAAACGTTTTTGATGTCACTGTACTACTACTACTACTACTACTACTACTACTACTACTACTACTACTACTACTACTACTACTACTTCATTGTAGTTAGTAGGCCTACTAACGTTTGTCATAGTTATTGCCACTACTGTATTACTACTATTACTACAATATAGTTACTGCTACTACTAAATTTATTATAGTTGCTGCTATTACATAATTTGCTTTCAACAGGGTTAGAGTTTAAATCCCTATGTGTTAATAAATAATTTGTTCTACCAAACTAATTTTCGATGTATGGAAAAAAATGCAATGCTATTTCTGTCAGAATAACTCTGGGGGTGTAGAAGGAATATCTCGAAGAGTGTTGTGTTTTCACGTGAGTCCATATATTTGTGCCACTCGATCTTTTTCCTCGCTTTCTTTTTGTTCGTTCGAGTGTCTTCAGAATAGCAAACGCATGCTTTTATGATAACACCCATTGTCATACCATTGTGAAGGATAAGATGCCTTTTTCGCTACTGAACAGGCTTTCTTTTTTGTGTCTCTCCCAAGTGTGCCATCAGTGCTGTTCCCGTGGTACTCTTTTTAGTGGCACTTCTTCTCTCCTTACTGAAGGATTACAGCTTCTGGATGCAAGTACTACTTGAGTCCAGCCGAGAGAGGGAGAGAGAGAGAGAGAGAGAGAGAGAGAGAGAGAGAGAGAGAGAGAGAGAGGAAGGACGGCACATCCCCCATCCCCACAGACATGCCATTCCAGCCCATTTCATTACAAATGAAACAGTCGCGCATACATGCAGGTCTACGGGCGTTATGAAGCCCGGATGAGTCTTTACAGTGCCGTAGTATTATGGACTCGCTGCTCGCTCTAGCAACTGGATAAATGGCGGTCGTTTACAGTCGCTGCTCGCTGGATGTCGACCGGCCAAAAGGGGAGTGAGAAGGTTTTGTCGGTCAGAATGATGGAGATTTTATGTCCCCGTTACTGCGGTTGCGCGGACGAAATGAAAGATGTAGTAACCTCGAATAGGATGTGGTTTCTTTTCAAGGGAGACATATGAATGCTGCTTTACGTCTGTTCTAAGTTTAGGCTTCAGATATGCGATTTCCGATCTTGTGAATGAACAACGTAAGCGTAATTAATTCTAAAGAACCTCAAAACGGTCAGTAAAACTCTATGCTGCAGTCATGATTACATCCGTATTTGTCCTAACAACTATATCTACGTAAAGTGGCTTTGTGTTGTTCATAACGGTCCTCAGACGAAAGCAATTTCATTCTCATTTACCAGATGGAGTTTTACACACCTCGGCGCGCTGTATTGAAGAATGAGAATGCATTTACATAAGAATGGGCGGCTATAACACCAGTTCAGTTAACTTCTTAGTTCTTCCGACAGCTTACAGGCACAAAAATGATAATGGAAAACAAAATAAGAAAGTAAATGAAACTGAAGTTTTATAAAACAGTGACCACTACGATTTTAACTTGGAAGGATCAGAAATCTGAATCATTAGGATCCATTAATTGAAGACAATTGATACAAAAGAAATGAGATTACTCCCGACTTATGGTGAATAACAGTTTTCCAATGGCGACAAATGGAATGAAGAGTGACTATCAAATGATTTAAGACATCATAGCAGACTAGAGTAAAAGGCTATATAGTGTAGGTTACGAATGGAAACAGAGATGTCGGTAAACAATGCAATAACAAACTATAAAAGTGAACATGAAACATGTTTAGGTTCTAAACTTAATTCTTTATTATTATTATGCACGTTATGAAAATGCAAGTGGTAGTAGTGGAAGTATTACTCGAACATTAATGGAAGTGAAATGGGAATAGATGTATTTGAACAAAACCATTGCAATAGTAGCTTCATCCATCGTACATATCGATAGTGTTTAGGTAAAAGGGTTTACTTGTCCCACAAAAGAAAGATTTTTTTTTCAGGAACAACAAAAAATAAATTTTAGCACATTACCATTATTAGTTACCTGATGTGAACGGATGTAAACATAATTTATTATCAATTGTATATCTTCGCATTGTGTAATTAAATGTTAACTAATTACAGCAAAAAAGTCAAGTTTCAAAGAATGAGGGTTGACCAGCCTCATGGGCTAGTCGCTGGAGCTTCTGACTACTGTTGGTGAGGTCCCGGGTTCGGTTTCCGGTTAGAACACAGGAATTTTTTCTTAAAGAGGAATGTTTCTGTGTTCGTCCATTGTCTGGAAATTAGGTTAGGCTTAGGTGTAAGACTTCTCCTGGCACTTCATAATCATCCTATCGTAATATCATCGAGGTAATGTAACTCCACCTTCCAGGCGCCCCAACCTCAGAAGTGGGTTACAAATAAGTCATTGCCGGGAAAGACCAGAAATGTCAAATGACAACCTGGTGGCATTGGTAAAAAAGAATGAAGGTTAAGCCCTTTTTACCTAATCACCATCGAGATGATGATGATGATGATGATCATCATCATCATCTTTAATGGAAATAAAATGGAAATCGAAGTATTCGAAGGAAACCTTTCCCATAGTACCTTCACCATCATAAATCTCAAGACGTTCTATCGACGATGGAAAGTTATCAGCTGAATGCGAAAGACTAGGCGAGGCGCCTAGGGACCGCCTATTAGCCGGGTTGCGTGTATTTGATGAAGTCTCTTTAGTCTAGAGTTTATTATGCCATTGTCTTCTTTTTACAGCAGACTAGGCTTGAAATTTGCATTTCCCCCGGGAATTCTTAATGAGACGCCCTGTATGTATGTTCATTTAAAAGAAAGAACGAGTATAAGAGAGCCATGATTTCTTATGGTGCTTTTGTGCGAGAATAGCACACTCTGAAGCATTACGCAAAGTACTACGCCATGTTGCAGTTATTTGTCCAAAGCGTGAATCGTTTGGAACAGCCGTCGCAATACTAATATTGCGTATGGTTGAACAGGCCCTTTTATTCCTACATGCTTTTAGCTCTTCTAAATTCCCTGGGGGCAAAATGGGTTCGTCCATTACATAGCAGCTGCGGTTGATAGTGTTGTTAGATAACCAAGTACACAGAATCGTACCAAAGATTCAGTTTCAGTAGGAAAATCAATGGTTTGCTTTTCTGACTTTTCATTTGCTAAATCCGTCATTATTCTAAAATCTGAATCACATGTAATGGTGACATCCTTCTTACAAAGAAACGGTACCAACCGTTTTCACAAAGTTCGTGATACCTCAGATGTCATTCGAAAGTACGCAAGAAAGAATTTAGAAATATAAAGTTTTAGATGCAATGGATGGGAAATAAAAAATACAAAAATTCAAATAGAAAATTATGAATACACATTCACCTGTTTATACGAGACAAAACTATGCTGATCTGTAAGTAAACAATGATCCAAAAACAAACAGCTCTCACAGTGAGCATATTTCATGAATGCAAGTTTCTCGGAATCGTCTCTACAACATTCCTGAAGGAGACTCGATCACTCGATTCAAAGCAATATTGGAGAAGCGTTTGGAAGTATATATGATGAGTAATCACATAACCACATCGAAAGAATGCAAACCGAATGAGTTGTGAAATCGAGGTGCTGTAAATGTTGGTAATAAACGAATAACTGCAGATGGAGAAAGTGGTCTCTGTGCCAAAAGTTAATGTCTGATGTCATCACCAGTGTCCGTTACGAATTTCACCATATTCTCAAAGTGACGGAATAAGTACACTTCTGCCGACTGCACGAATCCAGTACATTTTCCCGTTATTAACATCTTTCAAGAGGCGACCCCATCGGGAATAGTAGAGGTGTAGAGATCATCCCTGTTCGCTAGTCCACTAATAGGAGCACGTGCTTCCTTCCTGTGAGGTCTGGCCATAACACGTCTTTAAAAAAGACCTGAATATCTTGTTTGGATATGTTTGCTGACTTGGCTGGATAGGCTTTGGTGTTCGGTAGATTGAGTAATGTTTTTAGGAAACTTTCCCATTGCTTCAGACACTAAAACATACATGTGTGGTAGAAGAATTTCAGCCATTGTGATCACTGGCATTAGGCCTATCATGTAGGAATGCGTTCTTGCAGAAATAGAACCTGTGGACTCAGCAAGGATTCTCCCTGAATGTAGTTCCTTCTTGAAGCGCGACTGGTCGGTGTTAGGCACATCCTCATTGCGTATCTGGTGCGTTGCTATGAAGTCTTTCGCCTTCACCTCCAACATCGTGAATTCCTGGCAAAATGCTTTGCCAATTTTGTGACTTAGTTTTCATGAGAAAAATCTTGTTATGCCTCTTGAACTTTATGTTTCAGGAATTGGACGCCTTAAACTGATATTGATTGTGAATATCAATGCGCTTCTTTATTTGCATATCATGGATAATAGCATGCTGTGCGCACATTTGGATAAAATATTCAGACACCTCGCTGTTCAGCTTTGCATCAAATACGTTTTAGTTACAGCGGCAGGCGTCTTCAGACCTTGTTCAAACTTTTGAAGGACTGTTTTGTTCTTTATTCTTCGCTTTAGAGTCGTAATGGTCTTAAAGCAGACTCAAGGAGGTAACTCAATGGCTAAGCCAGAAAGGCACAGTTAGGGAGAGTCGACGTTGTCATATTTCGCCCTTGGTTGTTTTGTCCAAACTTTGTACGTATCCGCCAAGTATCCATCTGGAAATTTGGTTTGCGCCCTCTTTGGTGATGGTGCGTATGAGAAATTGCTGCTTTCGTGACGCCTGGCGATTGTTACTCGTCATATGTTGGTGTGTCATCTCTAAAGTCGCTGTCGATATCCTCATTGGACGATAATGCATCCTCATGGACGAGTGTATGGACCTTCTCAACAATTAGGTCCAACTCTAAAAATTCCTTCTTGATTTGTTCAAATTTTATAAGATCAATTTGTCGTGATGTTTCCTCTGGTAGGCCGAAGAAATCCGCCAGTAGTTTCACTACTATTGCTGGAGTGATAGCTCCCATTGCTGGTGGGTATGTGTATCATACATATTCATTTCCAGACAAGTTGTGCCTGTCGACACCGTTTCCTTGCTTGTCAGTCAGTTCTTGGAAAAAAAAAAAAAAACAATGGACAGACGTTGCAGCATAACACTCATAGTAATGTGTATAAGGAATATCATAGTGCTCATGAATATGACTGTAGAACCTCTACCTGTTGAACATTGTATCTTAATTTTCGTATTTCATCTCTGATACCCTTCTCTGTAACGCACATGCGTTGGTTCTCCAACCAGCGACACCGATTTCTAGTATAGCCGTACTAAGGTATTGTTTCCTTGTTAGGTCTCTTAATAAAAGCTGAAACCTAAAGATGAAGAATCGATAGAACTGAGAAAAATTCTCGCTTGCACCGGAACTCAAACCCGGGTTTTCAGCTTTACGTGCTGATGTTTTATCCACTAAGCCACATCGGATTCATGTTCCGATGTCTGATTGAATCCCTCTCATTTTGTCTTCTACCTACTGTGTTCCCCTTTGTTGGCCTACCCTCGTGTACCGTGTCACAGTATGTGTGACAGTAGACACAATGTCCAATCACAAGTACAGAGGTGCACTCATTACGCGTGACTAAGTGGCCGGAGTCCGACGGAACATACACACAAAGTAATTACTTACGCTATATCATATTTATTAACTACTGCACTGAAACTTTATATGTACTTCGATACATCATAGTAATATTAAACGTAAAGGCCCTTGTCTATTACGTCCCATTTTAATACTTAGTTCCCTCTTTTGTACGTTTAAGATTCCTGTGATCTCTCGGAACGTTATATTTAAGAGATCTGTTGTTAATCGAAGTAATGATCCACAAAGAATCTGTCCGCAATGCTGGGAACTTGATGGAATGAAAAACAACTAACTACTGATTTTATCTAGGTCGGAGTTTTTTTTATTGTAAATTATATTCACTCCAATCACACTAACTTAAACTATCACTGACTACATTGTTACTCCTTTCTGTAGACATGCATCCTGATAGTACTGTATTTTCAAAATTGTCTCATAATAATCTCTTTCTATTATATAACATTATTTGAAATATATTAACATTCTATGTATTTTAGCTTAATTCTGCTACATAGTTTGTATTTCAGGGTTTAATTAATAGTTCATAGTATTTTCTTGTTTAATTCGTAAATAACTCTTTTATACATGTAACTCTTATCTAAATCAAATTGTTGAATTCTTCGTAAGTTCATACTTATGTATGTATACTTTTTGCTGGTTGAGTGGAAGAGAAGGGCGTACGGCCTTAACTCTGCCAGCTAAAATAAATCATTATTATTATTATTATTATTATTATTATTATTATTATTATTATTATTATTATTATTAATCGGAAAAAGGAGATCTCAAATTTCACTTCTTTTATGAAGTTACGATATCGATTTTTATCCCACTTTTAAACTGCATTGCATTCGATCGGACTTGAACCCATGATATTTGGGTTCAGGAACAAGCACGCACTAAGTGACTGATGACTTTCCTTCATCATTATAAAATTAATTAGCCTCTGCCAGAATTGGTCCCAGATCTCTGCTCCTGCTTTTTGTTTGAGTTTGCATATCAATTCAACTCTGCTGACAAATTTTATCCCTCTAATTTTTCCAACATTTACACATGATTTTTCTCTCTCGCTTGTGATGTGAGCTTCTTTCTCAGATAGAATCACTATTACTGATCACTGATGTCCGCATGGTAGCGGAAGGTTTAGGCTCCTACCTTTCTAGCTAGACAATTGGCCTTAACAGCAATAGGATGTAGTCATATACTTGACCTCTTTATCCCTAAGGAAATACCCCTAATAATAATTTCTGTTAGAGGCTGAGTGAAGCCAAGGATCATAATGCGGCATGAAGGATTAGGTCATTGTTGGAGAAAATCCATGACCCCATCAGAAGTCCAACCCGCAACCTTTCGGCTTGCAGCGCGACGCTACCGCGTGCCCTCGTTTTATAATATTTAATATAAGCCTCTGAATTTAATTATTGCTATCGTCTCTTTTTTTTAGTCGTTGATCGTGGAATTTAGATGCAAAACAAGGGATGTTGTCATAATAGGAATTTGTAGTGAATTATTGTAGAATTTTAATTTAATAAAGGCCTATAGTGTATTACATATCGTAAACTTGTGTGAGTAATGTTTGCAAATATTCTTCCCATTTAGGATTCGGTTTGAGTATTATCACGTTCTGAAATCGAAGGTCATCCAAATTGTTGTTCCCATCTTAGGAGTCTTCCAACATTCTGTCTCCTGTAGGCTGGCAAAAGCAGTGCTTGCCGTAATAAGCGAATATTGAAAAAGTAAAATCTCTAAACAACCAGCCTCTATTTATTATTATTATTATTATTATTATTATTATTATTATTATTATTATTATTATTATTATTATTATTATTATTATTATTGCATTTATAATTTCCGAGACTATTTCGAAAAGAACGAAAGTATGTTTTATGTTTTATTCTTCTGAAAAAAGTAATAATTTTGATTATGTTACAGTTACTGACGTTTATAAATATCATGATCGAACTCTATTCAAGATAATTTACCGGTACTTCAAGCTTCAAGAAACGCACAGAAAAAGATTGTGATCAGTCTTATTTAGTATTTCATAATACGATTTTCGTGATTTTTTTTATGTGGACATTAATAATAAAATGATTGTTGCTTCAATACTACTGTATGTTCGACATTTCTCAAGTTTACTGTCTAAAATTGAAACCAAACTTTCTAACCCCCTCTCAAGAAGAAAATTTCAACCTGCATTTATTAACATCATTCTGGCCGGCCCTGTTTTTAACACACATTTTGTCGCTTATGACGTCTGGTTCACTTTTCACTGAGCGACACTATCAAACAGAGAATTTTCTTCTCCACAAAAGCCGGACTAGTATTTCTTTGGATGAAGAAAGTCTGACATAGTTGGCCTTTTAACCACTTGTACATGAGAATTATTGGGTAATAAAGGATGCAATAAATAACAGGACATAGGGGCCGTTGTGTAATTTATGGCTCATCCACACTCCGGGGGAGGGGGGAACTGTCCCCTTTGTATTTCATGCAATAGGTGGCTAAGTTGACTTTCATTTTATAATTATCAGCAATCCGAGTTTACACCTGTAAGGTTCCTTTTAGTCTCATAAAGGTGTGTTGTTCGAATCAACGACATCTCTTATAGACTACCTGTGGGTTTTTTTCAGGGTGATTTGTTTGCAAGGAGCTCCAAGTACTTTTACAGTAAAATGAAGATGAACTTTTTATGCAATGACAGGGCCCTTAACTTACCGTTGTTCGACCCGACTCTAGGAACCCTCGCTAGTGCCGAGAAGCGTAGACCACTTAGTTCGTCAGACTCTACACAGAGTGCACCACAGGCGATGGATGAAAATAAACGTACAAAACTTGAACTATAATGAATAGAATTCGTCATGCTTGAACTTAAGGAGATACTCTTACCTGTAATTAATTTGGACTTAACCTTTAACTTAATAAGAAATAATTTGAGCGACCGTCTACAAACCCACAACTATAATATTAAATAATTCGAACAAACGGATTTATTGATTTAATTTCTGAGATAAATTGCCTAGAAATATAAAATGAATAAAAATATATCTGAAATAATAAATGTATTCCTTATTCGTAATTATGACAAACGAATTTGTTGAAAGTGGGATTTTAAACACTTTAGAAGAAGTGCACTTTCAAAACGTATCTAGAAATTAGTAACAAAATTATAGATAGTAGGGATCTTTATCAGTCATTGAGTAGGCTGAAGATTTTACGATCGTACGGTAAAAGGATGTAAAAGAGAGAATGCAGGCATCACCATGAAAACTATTAAAACGAATTTTCCCAGGATATTAAACTTCGCATTCCTCGTGTCAAAATGAAGTGCCAAACAGAAGCAAGTTACATCTCAAAATGAAAGCATGAAACAAAGTGATAAAGTGCCCCCCCTCCCGTCAAGAGCCTCGCATTGAACATCACCATATTTTTCTACTGAGCTATAAATAAGAGGAAAGTATAGAGCTACAGAAATAAGGCGTGCACAGTCGCAGGCCTCGTGCTCCGAAGCTGTGTCTGTGTGAGTGTTCGAATTCTGATAACCTGGTTGGTTTTTATGCGAGGTTTTTCAACTAACGTAAATATCAGGTAACTCTATGGCGAATCCTCGAGACTCGTCTTGCTAAATACTATATCGCTATCACTAATTCCAGCGTCACTAAATATCCTTGCAATTGATGTAGCGACGCTAAATAACCATTAAATTTATTTTGCACGCTGTCTAAATGCTGACATGATGAGTCGAGCCAGTAGTAAAACCATTCAGTGTAAACTTCAGATTTCTATGCCTCCATCTTGAAAGCGGGCAAAAACCTTTGTTGACTCCATAGAGTTCTGTTATATACTGTACGCTTATTTATGTGCAGTATAGATATTGAGTATGATGTTATCACAAAATTCCCATGTCATGTGTCGCTTTTGGGTGCATAAACTGCTATTACGTGGATTTATCATTTTATTTTATTGGGTTATTTACGACGCTGTATCAACATCTATGTTATTTAGCGTCTGAATGAAATGAAGGTGATAATGCCAGTGAAGTGAGTTCGGGATCCAGCACCGAAAGTTACCCAGCATTTGCTCGTGGTGGGTTGAGGGAAACCCCCGGAAAAACCTCAACCAGGTAACTTACCCCGACCGGGATTCGAACCCGGGCCACCTAGTTTCGCGGCCAGACGCGCTGACCGTTACTCCACAGGTGTGGACTATTACGTGGATAATACGTACTTTCTTGCCCGCTCAACAAATGGAGAACTAGCGAATTCACGGCCTCAATCCCCAAGGCTTCTGAGATAGCTAGTTAGTGATCTAATTAGTTTTGAAATCTGTGTTTTAAGGTAACAAATCACGCTCGTTGACTGTCATTTGTTGTAGATGAACAGTACCAGGACTATAATGATAAGCGTACTGGGATACTAAGCTCCATCCAGTTGCCAGTTCAAGAAATTATTGGTTTTCATATGGCTGCATTTTTTTTAATCAGTCATCTTTCATCCTATTGGTATCTGTTTCGTATCTCACCTCGTGTAGTAGAAATGTAGGCCTACATATCTAAAGACTGAAGTATGTTTTGATGCCTGTTTATACACACATATGAGTGTGCTCAGAATCGCTCTTAATGTAGAAAACTTAAAGATTTTTCTTTACTACTTCTTCTTCATGATCATCATAGTCATCACCGTCACCACTACCACCAACTATTGAGTCCCATGAACTATTTCTTCCTCACAGTCATATGGTCAGCATGGTGCGAGATCACCGCTTATTATAAATACAAGGTAAAGGACAAACTCGTAGAGTATTCTAAGTTCCTTGGGACAAACCATTCCTGGGGAGTGAGATAAACTTCCAATTCGCTGCCTGGAATTGAACCAGATACCGCTGGTTCGTAGCCGAAAATACTGACGAGAATAATTCTTTCGGAGTTGCGCTCGTGCGCGATCTCGATTCCCACTTGGGTTGAATACCTGTTTGGTTTTTTCCGAAGTTTTCCCCAACTGTAAGGTTATGTCAGGTAATCTATCGCGAGTCCTCGGCCTCATCTCGCCAAATACAATCTCGCTATTACCAAATCCGTCGACGCTAATTTAGTATCCCAGTAGTTGATACTGCGTCGTTAAGTAACCAATTAAAAAAAAAAATTCTTTCGTGCCAGGGAGTAAGGGTAGAAATCAAAATAACTGGTTTTCGGGACAAAGGCAAAGGTTTGAAATTTCCAAATCAGTGACAACATAAACTCTTGAGAATTTGAAATGAATAAAACGTGAAAATATTTTGTGAATCTGATTTATTTGCATTGCATAGGATTTTTTAAATTCTACTTATTGTTAAATTATTTGTATTGAGAGGACACATGAAAATTGAATTTTTTAATTTATACTCTTAGTCCTCGGCATGAAAGAATTTATCCACGCAAGCAACTAAATCAATTTTATTACATATCTTAATTTTGATATACCACTCATTAAAATTAAGGGATTTTCTCTCTACTAACAAAATTCTGTATGCATCGAGTTCTTTAAAGATTATACGAGTAATTACGTTTCATACATTATAAAAACTTTGTTCGTTCTTAACGTTAAGGATGCAATATTTTGTTACTAAACGGTCATCCTATTCAGATGTTGAAGCTATTCTTCTGTATGCATGTGTGTGTAGGGAACAAAAAATACATAGTTTAGTGGAAGGAAGAGCGTGCTAATTGAGCATCTGTTGGACAGACTACCTATTTGAAGTCAGTAAATGTGGTTAGTCCGGAATATTTTAACATTCAAATACTATGTAATATAAATAAAGGGGCTCCCTAACTTTGGCGCACAGATAATCTGACTTGCTTCTCCCTTTCCGTCGCCTCTCTGAGTCAAGTATGGGGAGGAAACACAGCATACTGTTCTCTCATCTTCCCTGCTACCCCAACCCATCCTTCTTACTTTCCGCCATTATCCAAAATGGGTCTTTCCATTCATCACCTATTGGGTCAGCCCCTCATCAAATCCCTGCGTAATTTTTTCCCCTCCTGGCACCCTCCAATATTCTCGTTACTATATGAGAGGGTGCGTCGAGTTATACTTTTGGCTATTGGGAGTGGGTGGGGAGAAAAGTTCTCTGGGCTGTAATCAATTTACAAGGCCGCGAAAACACCCCTTCTCTTCAGAGTTGTTCCGTCGAAACATGTAGTCTATTGTTAAGAATAAACGAGGGTCCCATGTAACTCTCCCCTACGCTATACATAATAGATACTACCCCCTAGTGGGCTACTCCCAGTTGGGGCTAATACTAGCTGGCTTACTTAGTTATATTCTATCCCAATCCATGCCAAGCTCACTGCAACCCTCGTTAAATAGAAAGCGAATATTAAATTGAGTTTCTCTTGCTACCCTCCTTTTTCCGTCTGTGCATCCAGGGAGAAAAACAGATTTGGTGGATTTTTTTATTCTTTCTGGAGTATGGTTAGAGAGGGGTTGGAGATCGTAAAAGAGTGGTTTTCTATATCTTCTATCTCACGCTCGTCATGTTATGGGGGTAACGGTCTGTATAGAGGAGTCAGGGTGCAAGCTTCGGGGATATGAGATTTTTAGGACTATGCTTGAGCTTGTTTTAAGGGCGTGGAGGAAAAAGCGGGAAGGAATAGGCATGGGAGAGATTTGTGAGGCCTGTTGATCCCTTTGGTGGGGTAGGAAGGCGCCACAGAGACCATGGCCAGAAAAAAGAATGGGGGTTGAACAAGTACCTAAATAAATCCACCCTAACTTTGTGCAACATTCCGATGACTACACAGAAAACTTGCATTACTTCATAGTGGATCGTTTTGCTTGAGAAACGAAATAAAATTCCAAATCCTGCCTTATCCTCATCCATTTATTCGTTCAGTCCTGGATAGCTGTGTTTTTTTATGTTGTCCTAGGTTAGAATCTGCAGAATCTTATGAATTGAACACTACTCATGTAGTTGAGTAGTAATAGTCGTATAATTGGCCCACCGTTCAATGGTAGTGTCTCGGCTTAAGTACAAATTAGTGACTAAATAGAGATTTTTGCTGGACAAAGCGTACGCTTTCCTTGTATTCCCACTCTTTAGCCACTACTCGTTATAACCAGCACAGTCGTCATGATAATCTATTAGGAGTAAACAAGCACGGACTGCAGCACAACATGCTGAAATCTGTCGAGCATCAAACGATCAATGCTATACCTAACTTCTCACTACGAGATGGTTGCCTTGCTGTGTTTAATTTATCGAGAAAACAAAAAATATGATAATAATTTGGAGTGTGAAAGTGGTAATAGCGCGGCTCTTTAGTATCCTGTATTAATATAAGCTTTTAAGCAATAGTAGCCTATTATTAACATTATGGTGGTTTTATGGCTGTAGCGTATTTTGTGACGAAGTTTCATCTTAAGAACAGTGACGTTTTAAGGGAGGTTGGAAATTAGGTAATATTAAGACAACCATCGTCCATCACATTTACTGAACTGTACCTATTTGAGTTGTAACATATTAGACTATAAAATTAAGTTGGTTTTAAAGAATATCTGATGCAACACTAAGAACTTATAAATAAACATTGAAAACTGGGCATTGAATAGGATAAGTGAAGAAGAAAATTCGAGAAGAGGTTATTTTTTATTTAATGAAAAGGATAAAAATGTTAGAATGCTCGCAATTCAGGAATGACAACAGAGAAACTCTCCAAAATAATGTTAAGTTACTAATGGGGATAAAACACTTAGATTCCGATTACAACAAACAAGAGTGAATTCTCTTGAAGTTGGGGTCTTATTTAAACCGATGCAAGAAATTTATTTTGTAACATCCTACAGACACCTTCCAATTTCTCATCCTAATCTTTCTTATCCAAACATTGTCCATTCTTACTGCTTCTCTTTTTGGTGTTTTCACGTAGGCTGAAGCTTATAACTAGCCCTTACACTGTCTTACTCTAGCTTCTCTTTGTCTTTTTGTGCTGGTTAAATAAATTCAATACTTTTCTGTGGTACCTTATGGTTATGACCATGGGCTTTCATTTTTTTAACATGACAAAATATTGTTTCAGTTGTTTTGTTCGAATACCGGTATTATAAATGATTGTGTTTATCTTAATGTTACGGTATCCGTATTGTTGTATGATGATGATAATGATAATAATAATAATAATAATAATAATAATAATAATAATAATAATAATAATAATAATGCTCACTATAGTAGGCTTACGAATTTTTACAGAATATTTTGTATTAGGGTCTATATCTGGGCTGAGCACCAAGAGCGAATTCTACTCTCTCACGGTGAGCCATATGACTTCTCTTCAACCCCTTTCTTCTCCGCGCAGTGTTGATGCCGTAACGGATGAATATTAAGCGTCTCCGTTTAGAGTTTGAATTCGCTCTCGGTACCCAGCCCTGGTCTAAATACAACCAAGAATCTGAAAACTAAATTTCACCACTGCACTGTTTTGAATATTGCTAAAACTGCTTGCTAATAAGTAATTACTACGAGTATAAATTTATTAAGAATCAACGTTAATTTTTCCTCAGTCTAATCCGCGACATAAAAATTGTATTATAGTTCTTTGTTTAAATATTCGATTCTGCATGAAGGCTCTTTCCTGAGTTATTTTTCTGCCAATGAATAATAATTAGTACGCTGTGGTAATGCAAGTTTTTAAATAGCCTGTTGCTCTATTCTAATAAAATGCAAATTGGTAAGAACGTGGAAGACTTCTAAAACAATTGAACAGTTGAATAGAGGTTCTAACATAACCTTATTTTAATTTTCAGTACATCATTAGTAATGACTGGAGGAACTTGAGAAATATACTGGGATATTTGAATTCGATCCCTGTATTCTTCCCCGACATGAAAGGCAGTCCTACGCGTTATGTTTGATATTAAAAACTGCAAACATGTATAATATTGCTTACGTACTGTACTTCAAATATCAACAACTAGCAATAACCTTTTCAAACAGGTCTTTGGTACTGCCCGCTAGGAAAAGCTTAAGTTTTTATCCACTTGAATTATTTACGAAACAAGAAGTTTCATTTATAGATCACAACTGCGATATAAATGCAGTCACAGTATTGCCTTTGAAAGAAGTGTTAAACATGGCTTTTCAGATGTCATGTATTTCATCCTAAGTTTTACGTATCCCCAGTTGTTCAGATGTTATTGAAAAATAGTCGGAGCAGTTACTAATACATATAAAAAGTGCAGTAATCTAGAGCTTTATTGACTTGCATTTACTGCACTGAGAGAGAAATTGAATGACTGCGAAGGACTGAAGTGTCTGTTTGATGGCGCCATATCGTTCTTGTTTGAAAGCGCTGGTGTTTTAGTGCTATCTATTATTAAAGTAACATACTACTAGTCAGAAATAGTCGTAATATGAGAAGTAATATCTCGTTATAAATTCATTACCAACTTTATCACTTAAATCAGGTCACTGTATGATGTTTAGGTTATTCCTTGTTCATTATGGCACACCTACTCCTAATAGACCTATAGGGAAAGAATATGTAGAAGTCAGTGGCTGCTATTCAGGTGAAGATAGTGAAGTGTCACTTCAACTGTTTCGCAAAAAAAGAAATAAAAATAATAAAAAGTAATACATTAATTTTTCTTAAATAATCAAATATCTAGTTTGTGTAATGCGTAAACCTTAACGTCAGTAAGCAGCGAAGCTGCATGGCCAGCGTGTCATTAACTGTACTCGCCGTTGGTAGGTACTATTGTCGAGATACAAACAAATTATTGAAACGTTGCATTTTCTCCCTAAACAATAACTTTTTAACATTTATATTTGGTTATATGGAATCACCGGAATGGATATGGTACTGGTATTTGTCCCTTCACATGATTTTTCATCCACGAGCCGCCACTTTAGAAGTATATGCTCGCATGATTTTTATGTTATATATACCAAATTACGAACAAAAGAATGCTCTGGAAATCTATATATATTATTACTATGAAAACATTACATTTAGTATTGTAAAAATTAAATGAAAAGTGTCCCACACATACAGTATATGTGCCATTGGTGCAACAGAATGTTTATAGCATTTATAGATCCCACACTTGCTATGAAGTACCCATAGTCACCACCAGTTTCGTCAAGATGTAAACAACTTCCAAAATGGCTGAAGAGCTGATCGAATGTGTCTGTATGTAAAGCAAAAATTATGTTTATTCTGTCTGACAGATGGTGAGTAGCAAAATTCATGTCATTGGTGCAGCAGGCTGGGAATAGAGATAGGTTTGACTTACAAATCCAGACATTCCACTGTGAAATTCCCACTTAAAACTAGAGAAACAAAGCTAGCAAGCCCATGTGCTATATAGCCTATGGCTGTAAAAATTGAAACTAAGCACAGAAAAGTCATTTGTGCAACAGTCATTGGTGCAACAGTCGTTGGTGCAACAATTATTCCTATCTAACACCGCTGCTGCACCAATGATTAACTGAGATTTCAATGACGTCATGTTTGATAACAACTTGGCAAAATTAGTTACACGTAACAAAATTTCAGTATCTATGAATTTACAAGAAATATGTCCCCAAAAAAGAACAAAGGGTTGAAAAGGACTGAAAGGTCATGCCTCAGCAGACAGCGGAGGGATGCTGATTCTGTGAAGAGAGAAATATCTGTAAAGAAAGCGCGAAATGTATAAAAGGAAGAAGAAGCCAATAGTTGAACTTCCGAGAGGGATAAAAGGCACCAATGACGGCTGTGGATGGAAAATATTGCAACATACAGGGCAGAGAAAAAAAAAACGTGATGGAGCACAAGTACCTCAGTCAGCTGCTTTAAGGAGCTCATTTCCAGCAATCCTGCTCCATCATCCAGAACTAATACACCATACGAGAAAGAGTTCACCAAAATCGTTTGGAATTTCTGGGAAACAGGGCATGGCCGTGGAGCTCCTGATGGTATTGGTGGCACAATAAAAAGAGCAGCTGACACACTGATCATGATACAGATATTATGAAAGCTAAAATATTGTATAAGGAACTAAGTGAACTTACAAGTATCAATCTTTTTTTCATACCTGACCAAACCATCAACAGTGCTTATGCCGATGTTCCAAGCCTTGCAACAATTCCACAAACAATGAAGATTCATCAAATTGTCAGTGTCCAGAAATTTGCTGTTCAGTGTAAAGAACTTAGTTATTACCAGGGAAAGGATTTATATGTAAATACATATTTACTTATAAAGCTAATATAATTTATATTTTGCATTATCTTTATGTTTCACAATGTGTAGGGTTGAAAAATCCTACTTTTATTTTCCATATTTTTCCATATTTTAGAGTTTAGTACATATTTTCGTTAATTTCCATATATTTTCCATATTTCATATAAAACAGTCCATATTATATTAGGTTTAACAATAAAACAAAACAAAATTCCATTAACTTTTAAAAATACATTTCAACAATAGAGATTTAAACACATGTTCAGTAATCCCTTTAACATCAGAGTTATTTGAAAATTAGCAGTCCTATCAACAATGGGAAAGTAAGTTACAAAACTGTATTAATTTAATTTAAAATTTTTAACAGACTTCAGTTGTGCAGCTCAACAGTTAAATGCCAGTCAGAGTACACATAGGTTCAGTTTTGTAAATCATACTATAAAGACGGTAAATATGCCAAAAGTACGTCATTCAGTCAATTTAAAATCAAAACTAACAAGTTACATTTCAGAATTTAAAGAAGATGGTTTATCAACTGACAATAAAATATTATTTTGTAATTTGTGTCAGTGTGCAGTATCATCTACACAAAAGTTCCTGGTGCAACAACACATTACAACTAGTAAACATCAGGCCAACAAACAACTAAATTCCAAGCAGAGACAATTGTTTTTAACACAACCAACAACATCGAATGTAAGATCTGAGTTTAACATCGACCTGTGCCGTTCTCTCATCTCTGCTGATATTCCTCTCTACAAACTAAAGAATAAGGTCTTCAGGGAATTCCTTGAAAAATATACTCAACATACAATCCCGGATGAGTCAACACTTAGGAAGACGTATGCTCCATCCATCTACGATGAGACAATACAGAAGATAAGAGATGAAATTAAAGATAGTTCAATTTGGGTTTCCATTGATGAGACTCCCGACAAAGAAGGTAGACTTGTTGGTAATGTAGTTATCGGTTTGTTAAGTGAACAATATTCTGAACGAATTCTTTTACATTGTGATGTTCTAGAAAAGTGCAATAACAAAACTATAGTTAAACTGTTCAACGAAGCTATGGGTATCCTGTGGCCAAAGGGTATTATGTACGATAATGTGTTATTCTTTATTAGCGATGCTGCCCCTTATATGGTCAAAGCTGGACAAGCATTATCTGTTGTATATCCTAAATTGACTCATTTTACTTGTGTGGCGCATGCATTTCATCGTGTGGCAGAAGTGGTCAGAGACAATTTCCCTAAAGTAGATTTGTTGATTTCATCAGTGGAAAAAAGTATTTCTCAAAGCTCCCAGTAGAGTTAACGTGTTGAAAGAAATGTACCCTGAAATTCCATTGCCACCAAAGCCAATTTTAACTAGATGGGGTACATGGCTAGAAGCAGTTGAATATTATGCCGAACATATAGACTCTATTAACAATGTTCTCCTTGCATTGGACTCTGAAGATGCAGTCTCAATTGATACTGCGAAAACAGTTACCTGTGACATAAGTGTGAAGAATGACTTAGCTCACATTCAGCATACATTTTGATGCATCATAAAAACGCTCAAAAGTCTCCAAAATAGGCACCTTTCACTATCTGAAAGTTTTGAAATTATAAATAGTACTGTGGAACAACTGAATCGTGGTAGAGGTAAAGTTGCAGATGCAGTAAGAGCTAAGGTGGACACTGTACTTTCAAAAAACCCTGGATATGAAGAACTACAAAAGGTTGTTGCTGTGATGAGTGGTGAATCAACAGTGAAGATTAACTTGGACTTATCCCCAGCAGACATTGTGAAATTGAATTATGTACCAGTTACTTCTTGTGACGTCGAACGCTCTTTTAGTCAGTATAAATCTATCCTCAGAGACAATAGAAGAAGATTCACTTTTCAGCACTTGAAAGAAATGTTTGTAACCTATTGTTATGGTAACAGACAATAAAAATTGTGTTTTGTTGAAACTACATTGGAAGATAAGGTACGTCCATTATATTTTTTGTTTAGTTTGATTAAAATGTACCAATATTTAACGTACATAGTCATTTTTTTATAATTTTAAGTCCATATTTAATTCCATATTTTGGTAAAAATCCATATTTAATTCCATATTTTGGTAAAAATAACTACATATATATTTACATATTTCATATATTTTTAGTCCATATAAATCCGTTCCCTGGTTATTACAGATGTCAGCAAACTGTTCTTGTTTTCATATGAAAGATGTTGTATTAAATTGTCATATTGATAGCTCACAGTTCTGAGCAGGTGGAAAGTGGACAGCCAATTGAAGGTGTCGATAGTGAACTCATTGACAAGTGGGTAATTGTTCGTTATAAGGGCAATTATTACCCTGGAAAGGTACACGATATTGATGAATTGCACATTCCAGTTAACTGCATGCATCATTCTCGAGGCTACGTGAACGAGAACAAATTCTTTTGGCAAAAAAATTGATCCCATGTGGTATGACCATAGTAATGTGGTTGTGACTCCGATCTGGTCATTTAGAAATTCATCAATCTTTGTGGCAGACTTTGCTGGCTACTGTTTCACAGTAATGTAACTTTTAAATACTCTGAATACTTGCAATATTTTTCTGTATTTTCTTCATCCAGTTTCCGACAAAATATTTTTGTTTTCCTCTGGAATTTCTGTAAAATATTGTGAAAACTGTTTCTTTCTTTCATGTTCCTATAATTTACGCCATGTGCTTATACCAATATGTGATGAGATATGCACTAGTCATCCGGTAAAGTATTTCGTCAGTAACATTGAAAGTGATTAATTCAACATTGTACAGTAAGTCACTGGTGCAACAGGCAATGTCATTGATGCAACATGCATATTTGTTTTATAATTGAAAAATAACTTCGGTTTTTTAAAATCAGCGTGACCATTATTCTTCCTCTCATTTATATGTATGTAGCTTTAATTTAGAATATTAAAATTGCATTTTCCAAAGATTACATACTTTTTTTTTCTTTCTGTTATATTCTTATAATGACCCTTATAAGTTGACGCGCCGGGATGCATTTGTTTTCAATATAAACTATGTGGTACTTCATCCTTGTCGATTATCCAACTGCAGCTTATATTCTGTGCCTTTTTCTTGAGAAGGGTTTAGAGTAAAATGCTTTTTCTTATATCTTGCCTCTTCTGACATTCTCCGACAAAAATTACTAAGGTAAGATCTGAGGAATTTGTTTAATAGGTAGTATGTTTTTTTGCGTAATGAGACCGAAATTACATTTTATGAGAATGTTCTTTAATCATCGGAATCAATCTAAAGGCTCCATCGCATAGAGATTCTTACATTTTTTTTTAGATATAGTTTGGTCATCCCTCCATGTTTTTACAGTACAAAAAGTACAGAAATGTGTCCTACCTGATACTTTCTTTCTTGTTATCTGTACCGCTATCTCGAGTTTTCAACTAATATGTCAGACGTTAGTGGTAGAAGATAGAATATTAGCACCTACCCGATCTCTTTTGGTCCTGTGTTCACTCACAAATATGTTGCATGTGGTAGCGGGTGGTTGTCATTGAGTAATAAGATGGGTCGAAATAAAATCACCCGTATATTTTGGCACGTTTCTTAATACACATGTATTCACAATTTCACTGTAATACTTCATCTCTTTTTATATTTATTATTTTCAAGAATTTTAACTCGAAAGTCTAGAAAATGTACCTGTTAACACATTGATGACATTTAATTCCTATCACCAAACTTTCCATAAAAATGTTCCATTCAAAAATTCTAAATTCTGACATTGAAAGTGCTATAGAATGCTAAATGTTATTTCCAAAGTGATAAATGTTTAATTTTAAGTTTTAACATCTACTATCTCTACAGATGATAGATGAAATGAAGGAGAGATGGCAAGTGTTGGTTGATTAAAAGAGGGAAACGCGAATACTCGTAGAAAAAACCCTACGCAACTCCTGTTTTGCCCACAGATTTCATCACGATCTGACCGGAGATTGAACTTGGGCCGTCTGGATGGAAGATGATCGCGCTAACGCTGAGCCACAGACGCGTCGGCTGTATTATACATACATTTCATTCAACGAATCACATTAAATAAAATTGCAAAGGTTTTTGATCCACTTGTGTCAAAAGAGCAAGGATTACGATTTGAAATATCACTTCTTATGGATACTATCCTACAAATGCTGAAATATTGTAGAACCAAACCATGCAAGTTACAAACTTATTGCTTGCGATATGGTATTTCTTTAACAGAATAAAAGTTTTGACAATAAGTAAACAAAGTTCAATTAATATGCGAAACTATTCACAAAACATCAAGGAAGATTGTATTGCTTAACCAGATGGTCACAAAGTTTATCAACAGATAGGAAGTTCGCGCTTTCAAACCTGCCGAGGGTAGTGGATTTTTAGTGGTGCTAAACGCCTTTATTATGTCTTTTCTTGTAAGGAAAGGAAAACTGAGAGGCCTGTGTTTTACATTTAGAGCACTTACAACCCTGACCCAGAATGAGAGAGTCCCGGGAAAAATTTACTGGCTATTTCTCGTTCACGTCAAAATTTGGAGATATCACAATGTATCCAACTATATTCAAAATTAAATACAATTCGAAATGGACATAAAGAACAATTTGAAACATGTTGAAAGTTCGGTATAATTGAAGAAAATAAATTTTCTAATTAATTAATATTTTGCACCATTCATTTATTCATTCAGTTTTCTGCTCAGTTTCACTGCTAACACAGCATTCTCCAATCTTCCCATTTTCTGCCTTTACACTATTGTTTTTTTACGATATTTCATAATATATTCCAGAAATTAAAACTTTTATCTGAATGTATTGTAATAGTTAAACTCATTGTTAAACAGTATAATAATTGTTGCACAATTCTTTTGTATTCTGGATCCTCATGGTAAACCGCAGTTTGGCAGCAGACAAAAATTAATAAATTGTATTCGTAGTGAAAGGTGGACAATTCTCAAGTAGTAAAGTAGTGCGAACCAAAATGAAAACGAAATATTAGTATATTACGTAAGATGGAGTGATTCCTTTATATGGAAGTAGGAAGATAATTCCACAGTATATAAATGAAAAAGGAGATGGAAGTTATTAAATGTAGGCTAATGAATATTTAAGTCTGATGTGTTTTCAGTCTGCTTAACAGGCAATGATAATGAATTAACTTTTGCCTTGTTTCACTGAATCAGCTTTTGTACTGGAATTACTTGAAAGTGGAAGCTTATGGAATTTATTACATTTGAATTACTCGTAATTTCATTATCTCATGGTGTGAAAAATGACAATTCAAGTTCCAATGGAATACACTCTACAAATAGAACAACGAAACTAAATAGCCTTTCTTTCTACCTTCATTGGCAAGAATACTTTTTTTTTACAAGGGTGGAGAGAGAGAGAGAGAGAGAGAGAGAGAGAGAGAGAGAGAGAGAGAGTGTGTTCGTGACGATCTCTGTCTGCTGATGGCGGGAAATGAGCCTCGGCACGCCCGGTGAAGCGAATTACATTTGTTCGGGGTCTGGAAACCAAGCCAAGCGTTAGGGCGGGCGTGTGGGGTCGCCAACTCCTCGCCCACGAGTTTGGCGGACCGCTATACAAGTGATGATCATTGTGCCATCTGTGTTCCGGCAGCCGAACTTCTTCCTATCTTTCCACCCTTGACATCCTGCCCATATCCCAGAGAGAGAGAGAGAGAGAGGAGAAAGAGAGAGAGAGAAACTAACTCAACCTATATAATGGCTGCATGGTTCAATCGTTTCGTTACGCCACTAGGGAATTCTTACCCTCATACTTTTTTTTCCCTCCACACTTTTTTTTTCACAATCGTCGTCTCTTTTCCTCTCTCCATCCACCTCCCACCTTTTTCTTGGGCTAAAGCTTTATCGGCTTCAGACACTAAGAAGAAATTGACCGGAACAGCACGGAATCCGGCAGCACCCTCATAAAACGTGCGATAAGACGGAAAGAGAGCGTTGAAAGATTTTCACTTCACGTCTTGACATGACTAGAATAGTGGATTGATAAGGATTTGAGTATCAAGATGTACGCAAGGTACATCTATCTCCAGAGACTAATACGGCGGTTTTATAACGGGATATAACGTTATTACTCTGGCGTAAACCCAAATGGCGCCTGTCTCAAAGTGGCGTAAAATGTGTAGACATCATATAGAACTATATATCCTCACGAATTGGATAGACGGGAATGTGATTGTTGACTTGGGTAAAGCGCACATTACTACATTATAACCCGAGGAGAAAATCTTAAAAAGTGTCGTATGTTTCAATGCTAGCAATTATTATGAGCGCTAACATGCTAGAGTACATTATAAATGTAATTTTACACTTTTGAGATTTTATGTCTAGTCGCTCAAATTGAACTTACAGTTGTCAAATATATAATAAACTTTTTTATTATTTTTCAGCGGAACTCTATTTCCCCAGCAGAGAGGGAGAAATACCGACCAAGGAGCCCTCCAGAACCGGAACACAAAAAACTAAAAAAGGAAGAAAAAGACTGCCATGTAAGTATCAAGTTTGTATTTTTTGCCTGCGATAAAATAAATATTCAGTGCTCGAAAATGGAGACGAAACATAATAGTTGTTATAAAACTGCTTATAACATCACGTCGGTAGTTTCGCTTACATCCACACCCACGTGCATCAACGTCGGTTAGTGTAACCACTAGTTAAAATTGTCACCTAACCCCTGGTTAAGCATTTTTACGGTGGATCGACCTCGGTTACGACTTAAATAGAAGGTTAACCACAGTAATCTCTAACCGGCCATATTCGAGCGGTTAAAGGAGATAACCAGTAATTAGTAGACCAAGTAAAGCAAAATGGCGGCCAGAGCCACAAATGTATATTTCGAAGACGATTATTATTGTACAGTACTTGAGCGTGAAGTTTACATAGTGGCAAGAGAGAATTCTTACGAGGAATTAGGTGACAGAAAATTCCAGGAGGGATAATAATAATAATAATAATAATAATAATAATGATTTATTTAACCTGGCAGAGTTAAGGCCATACGGCCTTCTCTAACACTCAACCAGGAGTAAAGACTGCGTTACAAAAACACTACAAATTAACAAATTACACTACAATTTTACACACAAAACTGAATAAGATAATAATAATAATAAAAAATAAACAACAAATAAGAAGAAATCAGACATAATATATAACATACAGAAAGAAAGAAAAAAGCATAATAATATGTGAACAGCAGGTCAAAATAAATGAGGCATACAAAAAAAAGACAATTATTCATAATAATAATAATAATAATAATAATAATAATAATAATAAAGAAGAATAGTAATAATGATAATAATAATAATAATAATAATAATAATAATAATAATAGTAGTAATAAAACAGTGCAGTACAAAGTATACAGTGAATACAATATTTCTAAGTACACACAATAAGGAAAATTAAGATTATATATAGCTCAACTTATCACATTAGAGATATAACATTATCGGAAAATATGAAAACAAAAATATAAAATAAGTTGAATATCATTAGAACATAAAAAAATGTGAATACGTGGAAACATGCAATACAACACTTGTCATAATAGTAAGTTAGTTTGGCAACTCGTCATAAATAATTTTCTAACTTGGATTTGAAAGAATTCAATGTTCGGCAGCCCTTGACTTCAGGCGGCAGAGAGTTCCAGTGACGAGAGGTAGCAACAGTGAAGGATGAGGAATACAGAGACGATGCGTGAAGTGGAATTTCTAGCGTGTTATCGCGTTGTGCTCGAGTATTAATATTATGATAGCGAGAGAGAGTATGAAATCGAGCGAATAAATAATAGGGGGATGAAGAGTGCATAATTCGATATAAGAGAGAAAGTGAGTGCAGATTTCTCCTCTCATGTAACCTAAGCCATGATAACTTCTTGAAAGAAGGTGAGATATGATCATAGTATCGAACATTACAAATGAAGCGGACGCACGCGTTATGAACACGCTGTAGTTTCTGAGCGGAATCAATCCTGAGATCACTGAACAAAACGTCGCAATAATCGAAGTGAGGTAGAATGAGTGTCTGTACCAGCGTCTGTTTTAATTTAGATGGATAATGATACAATCTTTTTAGTGAATGGAGAATAGAGAATGCCTTCTTACATGTATATTTAATATGCGTATCCCAATTTAGATTAGATTCGAAATGTACTCCGAGATTTTTTACGGTAGAGCTAAACGGGATGATTGTTTTATTCAGTTTCACAGGTGGAATATTCAGGTCGTTGACTTCAGGAATTAATCTACGGTTCGCGAACAGAATAGCCTGTGATTTACATGCGTTTAGGTTAAGCCCAAATTGTTGAGACCAGGAAGAGATGGAATCAAGATCTTCATTCAGACTATTAATGCTATCGTTTAGTGCGTCGGGACGGGCTGAAATATACAATTGAACGTCGTCTGCATATATTTGATATCTGCAGTGCTTAAATGAGTTGGAAATTCCATTTATATAAATAGAGAAGAGCAAGGGGCCTAATACTGATCCCTGAGGAACTCCTGTGTCTACAGTACGCCAGGATGAGAAACGATTATTAGATATGACACGCTGCTGGCGGCCAGTAAGGTAGGAGTACATCCAGGTGATAGCACTATCAGAAAGGTGTAGCGTTTGTAGTTTAGTCAATAGTAGATCGAAGTCAACAGAATCAAAGGCTTTGCTATAGTCCAATAAAACTAGTACAGTAGCCTGTCGTTTATCCATGGCTGCGCGTATGTCCTCAGTAACATTCAACAAAGCAGTAGAAGTGCTATGGCCATTTCTGAATCCTGATTGTAAAGGGTCTAAAAGATTAAATTCTATTAGGTAGTCTGACAACTGCTTATGAATGATGCGTTCCAGAGCTTTAGATAAAACGGGAAGAATGGAGATTGGCCTATAGTCTTTTGCAGAAGTAGGTGAATTTACTTTAGGAAGTGGGCGTACCAAGGCTGTTTTCCAGAGTTGCGGATAAACAGACGTGATAATTGAAGAATTGAAAATATGAGTTATTACGGGAAGCACGACATCGACTAACTTATTGATAAAGACTATGCTTATGTTATCAGTGCCTTGTGCTTTAGATTTAATGCTTTTAAGAGCCCTTCTTACTTCAGAATCAGTAATGTGCGAGAAGAAAAATTTTTCGCGAGAAGGTGGAGGATTAGCTAGGAGAGTATTAATTGTATTTCGTTTTGACTGTTTTTCAGGTCGTATAGTGGGAGGTGAGGTAAAGTATTAATTGAGTTTATCAAGCGGTATGTTTATAACTTCAGCTTCTGATGCTTTCTTCCCTACTCCCATATCACGTAAGTTATTCCAAAGACACCGAGGGGGAATGGACGGGTCGACGAGACTCAGGGCGTGACGGCGTTTAGCATTCCTAATGCTTTGTGTGGTTTTGTTTCTAAGTTTTTTGTAGTTGTTAAAGTTTTCGGCAAAATCTACAAATGGCTCACTTGAAATAACACAAAAACAGTCATATTTCTTTTGATCGGCTGCTTATATTACGATTCTATAGAACTTATTTTCTATATTTTAAGAGGGAATACTTGAATATCTCTTTCTCTATGTCACTGGCTGAACAAAGAGAGGTTATGGATGGATCTTAGGATAATGAACAGTAACCTGGTGTAAATGAGGTCCTGGATCGTACACACATTCCTACCAATCTTCTACATCCTTTTTCTTTGTGGATATTCCTTCTTTTTTATATAATATATTTAAATATAGTAAGTAAGTCTATGATACTTTAACCTCATATTGGAATATAATCATTTTTGCATTCAATTTTCTATTTTGTACGATTTTAACCTAACAGCACTGAAAAACAAAGAAATGCAACTCGCAAATATAACAGTGCCCAAAGGCAAACAAATGCAACGCGAAAATGTAGGCTACGTTCATTTCGATGTAGAACGGAGTGAGCACAGTCGTTTTTAGATGTTGACTATTATCTTTGCAGCGGTATGGATGCTTTCCTTTTGTCATTTTGTAGAAACAATGTACCATCATAGACTTTATTCTGGTTAAATGAGGTGTCAGTTAACCATATTTAAGTAATCGGTGATTATGAATGATGCACAGAAATTACATTTTAACCACCGTTACTGTTTAACCGTCGTTTCGTAATCTATGATTACTGCGTTTTTAACCGATGTTGATGCACTTCGTCACCAATGTTGTATCGAATTATTAACATACACGTTGTCGCAGCCCATAAAATATGTTGTGTACACTTTTGCCCAACAGCAAGACTACAGTTGAAGATTAATAAAAGAACAGTGTGGCATGCGGGTGGCACATTTTCTCATACATTCTGTACATTCCGGAATAATTCAGTTCGCCATGTTATCGGTTACATTTGTCTACATTTCAAAACCACGTTCGTAGAGTATACTTTACATTCGATCACCGTTACTTCGCCCAACGGACACTCGCTGGCACATCCGAAGACGCACACAGATTCGCAAATTCATATGAAACATGATTATGGAAAAATAAATATAGGAGGAAGAAAGAAACAAAGACAAATAGAAAGAGAGATTAATATTATAATTACATATGGAAATAAACAACATCTTTAACTTCATTTATGAACGTATTGTAACAAGATTTACATAAAATAGATTTATGCAGGCCTATATGGCAGCCGTGTTCACTTCTGCAGTTACGCCTTTCACTGAGTTTGCGATAACCCGCCAAGCGTGTTTACATATTATGACGTATGACCGTCTAGCAGACTTTGTATGTAATCAGTGGTTGCTAGTGAAATCAAAGGTATCTTAGACACAAATAATGATCAGCAGCCATAACTCCTCCGAAAAATTCGTGTGCCTTCGTGAGAGCTTAGTTCCACACATGAACAAATGTATTATGCAGAGGGAGAGTTCCAATAATTTGTTGTCAATATTTAAAATGACTTACTGTAAGAACACGTAACTGTTGCCAGGGGTCACGTGGCGGCTTAATAAAAAAGAGGGTATGAGTGCAAGATTTCGCTCTGTTTTTCATTTGTTTTATTTCCTTTGTTGTTCACTCTGTAAATCAAGTATTATAAATAATTTAGAGCAAATATAATATTCAAGAGGTAGATTAGATGCAAAAATAAACATCCGTTTTCTTGTGTGAACCAGGTGTTAAGGGTGGACTTACGAGAAATTCAGGTTACAGTAGATCGCTCATTTTGTGTCGAAGAGTGTACATTGCAACAGCGGGAATTAAATAATCCCCATATTTATTCCAATCTGTATTCGATGAGCTGCAAAATATTATACACCATGTGACATGCACATTTTAAACTATAAACTTAGAAATGTATATTACAACATACGAAACAAACTCAAAATAATAAGTTATTAGGAAATAGACTACATGAAAGCAAATCCATAAAATGTATCAAATCATTCATCATCCTACAAGCATAGTTGTCTGAAATCGGGATTAATATCAGTCGTTGCAATTGTGAGCTGATCCTTCAAATTCTCGTCTCCAAATCTGGATCTCGATTTTGATTTAGTCAGCTTTGTTTGGGGTGGGGGGGGGGGGGAGGAACACCGTTCGCATCTGTAGGTGGAGCCAAGTATTGATGCAATTTCTATACCGAAATTAAATAGATTTAGATATGTTAATTTACAAAGTTATTTATATATGTCCAAGCCAACAAAATTAGTACATTTATACTTTCGGTAAAAGTGTCATTTTGTAGACGGATAACCTCCATTTGCAAATCTAATCGAACATGTCGAACATCAACAAAAAATGGGTTTGAAAATAATAAGAAATCGTTCTCCAAATTGTTAAAATCATAAAATCTATCATTGGAAAATTGTATGATTAAATTATCTAGCACTTGGATGACATTATCAGTGATGTTATATGACGAGTCTGTTAAAGAAAACATAAAATTACCTTTGCTTTAATTGTTCAACCCATAACTGCAACTGTGCTATGAAACATCTTATTGTATCATAGAGTTGAACAATAGTTTTGTTTTTTCCTTGTAACCGACGATTCAGATCATGATGTTTTGTAATATCACACAGAAAAGCGAGACCGGTAACCCATTCATTTTATTCTAATTCCATTATATTAATTGTGTCCTGAAAAAATAAAGCCTGTTAATTTACATGTGACAAAGCCTAAAAATATCGTAGGCGATTTAATTAAAAAGGTTACCTGATTCTTTGAGAATTCCTGTATTATGTTACGCTAGTAAAAAAAAAAAAATAAGCATTTGACCGAGACTGAGCGATCTGACTTCAGTGTAGTACGCCAAATCTTCATAGTTTTCATCCAGATATTTCGCATATCAGTATTGAGAAAGTTAATAGAAATGGACGTAATATATTTTCAAAGGTAGCAGCGTTTAACAAATAAAGGAGAGAATGACTATAAATTATTAGAATTGAAAGGAATAGAAATTTTCTCTGCCAGTGAGACTAGAACTCGTCTCTCTAGCATGTAAATAATTGATGTAGGAGTTAAATGTCTGGTTTGCAATATAATTGGCAAAGTTTTATTAGTAACCGAGGATAAGGTAGTGCTTATGGCTCATTAGTGGCAAAAACTAGCGTCCTATTTACAAATAAAAATCTTGCTCCATTTGTGTGTTGTGTATGGTTGCTTTAGGCTGTTTTAATTTACGTTTGTGAGATTATTATGACATTGAATTTCAATATTCAACGCCAAGAGCAAGTTAAATAGAGTGGAAATGCTCGGAGATAAAGGATGGCATTGTTGAAAATTGCGAATTTTATTCAAGTAAATGGGTTAAAATGTTGAGAGGTTAAATTAATTTTCTCAGTTTTCCCTTCACACAGGAAATAGTATTTTTCATGTCCCCGCAACTTGTAAGAAATTACACATGTTAGTTTAAGAACTCGTCCACCAAAAATAGGAAATCTTTGTTGTTGACTTTTTAAAGAAATATTAATATCAGAACTATTATACAGTTGAGAATCGTGTGAAAATTCTGTTACAGCTGTAGAACTGTTGCAGAGTCAGTTTTAAAATTTAACGTTTACAGTTGGTCAGTTCATTCATTCATGGTGTTCAGCCCAAGAGTAGATCTTTCACTGCAAATACAGCATTCTCCAGTCTTTCCTATTTTCTTCCTTCCTCTTATCTCCGCATATGGTTAATATCTTGTTCACCATTCCTTCCAGTGCATCCTTCGGTAGACAGTTTCTTATCAGCCAGTCCCTTTTCTGTTCCTGATCAGTTTCAGCATTATTCTTTCTTCACCCACTCTTTCCAACACAGCTTCGTTTCTTATTGTCTGTCCATTTCACACACTTCATTCTTCTCCATATCCACATTTCAAATGCTTCTAGTCGCTTCTTTTCACTTCGTCGTAATGCCCATGTTTCTGCTCCATACAATGCTACACCGCACTTCGCTAGCCTTTCCCTTAGTTCTTTTTCCAGAGGTCCACAGAAGAGCTCTTTTTTTTTTTATTAAAAGCTTCCTTGGCCATTGCTATCCTTCGTTTGACTTTCTGACAACAGCTCATGTTACTGCTTATAGCACACCCCAAGTATTTGAAGCTGTCCACTTACTCTACAGCCTCATTTAGTATTCGCAAGTTTACCTTCTTTATTTTTCTTCCTATGGCCATTGCTTTCGTTTTGTTTGCATTTATCTTCAGCCCATATTGCTCACAGCTGTCATTTAGCTCCTGTAGCATATCCCTTAGTATCATCTCCTCTTCTGCTAACAATGTCATATCATCAGCAAATCTTATACACTTTATTCTTCTTCCTCCTACTATTACCCCTCCCATGTTCTAAAACAGTTCTTCACTAAATCCTCCAAGTAGATGTTGACCAGGGTAAGTGATAAAGGGCATTCTTTACGTATTCCTCTCCCTATTTCGCTTCCTTCTGACATTTCTTCTCCTATCCTGACTATAGCTCGTTGTTTCAGTTGGCCAATATTATCAGTTAATTCTTGTCGAAGCAGCCAACGGAAGATTTGTTGTCAAGGAATTGTGGGTTATTTGTAATCCCATAGTAATATTATCACTTCACAGAACCAGCAGAACTATGGATGGCTCGATACCCTGAACTATAGATACCGATAGCTGAATGAAAAATCAATATTCGATACTTAGGGTTCGAAACAACAGTATTTTACTTATCGGTGATACTGAATAGGTCTAGGTATCGGAAGGAAGTAATTAATATCGAATCAAAAGTGTTTGTACCTTACTTGTATTAACTTGCATCAAATCATTCCTACGCGAAACTGCTGTCTTCATTACATCCTTACTTTCATTCCTTCTCGTAATATGTTTAAATCTGTTAACGCAGTGTTCTTTGATTACAACAATATGCGATGACGATAATGGAGACCGAAATAAAAATACTATAATTCATTGATGAAGTAGCAGGCCTACACGAAAATAAAGGAAACTGAACAATAACAAAATACTTTTTAATTCAGCGGTAATTACTGTAGATCACTTAGCCGTCACAGATATTGCCAGTAGTGCAAATTTGGTGAAATTCCTATAAAAAGAGGGAACACCGTGTAAAAATCTGCTCCAAACACCGTCCTTGTTTTCCACAAGTTATACACATCGTCGGGACTTGAACCCGGATGTTCGCGTTCAGAGCCATCGCTCTAGTCTAGAGTTTGTAGAAAATGGCGTAGGAAAATGTGGCCCCAGATTGCAAGTCTACTCCATGTAATAATAATAATAATAATAATAATAATAATAATAATAATAATAATAATAATAATAATAATATGAGAAATAAAGAGGATGAAGATTAGGTAAGTAGATATCTTTAAGATTCTTAAATTAATAATTTAGTTTGCAGTGTGTTCCTTCAGTTTCAGAATTCATGTTACTACAGTATCTCGGTAGTATTCTTTTTTAAAAATGTCTTCGACTAACTTCAACTCATTCCAACCAACTGTTCAGTCCTCGTTATTAGACAGTATTCCTTTCGCATATTTCGAGGACAATTTGATAAACATGTTCCGTAAAAATCCACTACACGAAAATGTACGGAACTCATTTTTAATCACGCAGCTAAACAGTGAATAAAACGTCAAGCGAAACAGCAGTTTTTTTTTTTTACAGATATACCAAACAATACACAGTCTGTTCCTTAATAACTAAGCGCCTAATTAGAGTGACTGAAAGTTGTTTAGTATTCTGATATGTTTCAATCGGGCAAGGTGTATGTTCCGTTTAATGTACTGTAGATAATGCATATCACAAAATAATGTTTTCCTTTGTTTTCTTTCCACTTCGGACTGCGGTCTAATGATTATTTCATATCACTCGATAAATTTGGATTACTGAATGGATAAAATTATACTAAATACCCGAACAGATAACGCGAGAGTTACACATTAAAATGTTTTCAGAGCTATCTAAATGGAATGCTAAAAACTACCAATGTTTAAAATGATTTCTTTGCGAGATAATAATATTATTTTTCACTTCTGTAAATCGCGTAGTTGCAACGACCGAAATGAATTCTTGTATATTGTAATTGTGCGCAAGCTACAGCTGTAAGAGAGTATAGCCGGAGCCGATTCTTCGTTTGTTGATCCCACGTTGCTCAGATTTTAATGCGAGGGAAGTACACACGTTTCACTTTTTCGCACTGGAGAGAACTCTAGAGCTCCAGGGAATATATCTGATCTTGTGACTGCTCCAGTAGTTGTCATTTCATGTGTCACAGCAACACGGGCGTCTTTCTTGTCGCTTGAATGCAATAGTTAATCACTTCTGTCTCTCCAGAACAAGTATAATTTAATGATCAGTATTTCCTTCAGTAATTCCATTTGCTATAAACTGTCTATGCGGGGTAAAGAGGAGCGGAGGGAAAGGAGGGTTGGCTCAACAGAAGCAATTTCCCGTGCTAATTGGTTTGGACAGTTCGGGCTTGAATTCCTTCTTCCATTCTACTTGACTTACTTTAACGATTTCATATGAACGCGGTATCCTTATTAAAAGCGATCCATTTTAACAAGCTAATTATCTCACATACAAAACCGTTTAATGAAAATAGCTTTTAGTAACGTCTTTTGTCTGATTTGTTCTGACATTTGGTAGTGGGATGGGGTGTATTTTATGAGGATAAATGTAATTAGAGCAGTTTGCTAATGGACTCTATGTAAAAAGAAAAGCTTGTTACGCTAATCAGCGACCGGGGGATACTTAGTTCGTCCGCCTCTTTGCTGATTGGATTTCCTTCCATAGCGACTCTAAACCACTACGGTCAAGCGTTTCCATCTCTTTTTTTTTTTTTTTTTTTTTTTTTTTTTTTTTTTTGTGGGAAAGTGTGTTGTTACAGAATTGAGTTAGGCTCTTGAGATACAGAAAACTGTATCACATACCCAGGCTCGCCAAATTAAGTATCCGAAGTTAACACAGTTCGGTACTAATAATCAGTGAGAGAAGTGGGGCGGTATGTGACGGTATGAAATACTGCCACTGATTTCTATGGCCAGAAAACATACCGTTAGTGAAAAATGACATCGTCACTGAAAAAAATGTGATCCTTAAAAATTTGTTTATACATTTCTTCAAAGCAAAGAGTACCATCTGTTTACTTCGTAAATCTAAACCACAGCCTTCTGGAACTGTATTCAACGTGTATTTAAACACGTTTATTTGATAAGTCAACCCTTGGAATGCTCACAGCGATAGTATTTCAAGTATAGCTTGTGGTGGTCATTGTTGCCAATTTAGTGACTCCCATTCTTGTTGTTGTTGCATTTTTCATAAATACAGTAATTAAATAAAGGCACTTTGAAGCCTTAACACTATTTTAAATGTTAAGTCTCATTGGACATTGCAAAATAATCTAGTAAATAACTGAAGTAACTTGGAATTATTTTGTTAAGAAATATAATGTGTTGCGTAAGCGTTACTGACTGCACGAAACAATAAATTTATTGTATACATCATGTAATGTGTATTGCAAGGGAGGGAGTATACATTTTTAACTCGAGGTATGCTAGGAGAAAATCTTGGAGTACCATACCGCCTCTGGTTTTTTCTCATTAACCTCACTGCTAATAATACTCGTATGTTTCAGAACATGAAGAATGCTGAATCGTATTTAATTTGCATCTTGTTATTGAGAATATTTTCAACCGAGTAACAACCAAAGACATAGTGCTCTCAACAAATCGAATTTTTATCTAGCACTTCCCTTTTCTTCTTTTTATAAACATGGGAAGACAATAATTATTTTTTTAACTTGCAGGATTCTTAGTCATATTTTCTTTTATTTCTTCGTTGATGTTTAGAGAGCCATAGTTATTTACTTACCTCATGTACTCATTTTTGATTATGACTTTCCAAGGGATTGTCGCTTCTAAAACCACCATACTACGTAAATGGTAGACTATGCACTAGGTTAATGTGTAGAGTACAAAGCTGTCTAATTAAATTACGTTCATCATCAATACGGTGAATAACAATTAAGAAATCCATGCTAATCTAAATCATAGATTTAATTTATATTTTTTTCCTTAAAAGTGCATTAAGATATGAAAACAAATACGGGTTAATTTTGTTTTCAACTTTTTTTCCCCGAACTCCTTTTAGACCTTGAATTCCCTGTGCACTAGACAGTAATCATCTCCCCGTCCGCTCCAATAAATTTTACACAGAGTTCCAAAACCCTTTTCTCGTGAGAGGGGGGGGGGGAGAGGGGAGCACTGGATATATCGAAGAATATACAATCAATAACAAAGTCTTACAAGACTTTCAAATTTTGTCTACACGAAACGTGGTAGCTATCACATAAAGATATAACAGGTGTCCTTCAGTCATGTTGATCCGGCAGTGTTTTGTCATCAGAAAGGTGTTACGCCGCTCGGATGTTAATTATTTTGAAACTTATCTTACTGATGTAGCTAGCCCACTTAATTTAATTACTTACCAGAAATAATCAAACCATTACATGAAACGATTAAAATGTTCTTCCTCTGCTCTTAAACATGCGTCAATCCTGTTGAGAAGCTGCATGAAGTTCATTTTGTTATCGGTACTATATGTCGAAGTTTTTCCACTGATAAAACAGAATGAGACTTTTGTCTTATACACTTTTCGTCTATAAGAATATGGTATGTTCACACTTTTTCACTAGCTTAAACATTGTTTGTGATATTGAACATGTATCCCGGGATAATCACGATGAGATTTCGTCTTGCAGGGCTTGTAAGAATGTTCTCACCCCTACATACAGTAACTGCCGTAAATGAATGTTGTTTGTTCTAAATTATAGGCCTATCGAATCAGTGCCGGATTTAGGTCTAAGCAACCTAGGCAGTTGCCTAGGGCGGCAATTTTCTGGGAGGCGGCATTTTCTCTCTTTCTCTTCCTTTTTTATTTTCATTTTACAGTTAAATTTGTTTTTAAATCACTAGTTAGTTAAATCTTTTCTGAAGTTTGTTCTTGAACACCTTGTGGAAGTTAGATATTGTTTTGTTATCGCATTGTCGCAGTCGCGGCGAGAGTAAAAGGAAAGTGTGCAGCTGATTAATTATATTGTAATGCCGGCATCACGTTATTATACTTTGAAACTGCTTAAATTTAACTGCTTGTATAAACAAGAATGCATTGTTGAAAAGCAAATTGGATGTGTGTTTATTATTTATCACACTATGAATAGTAACCACAACTCTCAGTTACATTACAGTATAATATATCGCCATCAATACTATTTAATCACTTTCCAGCATGTGCGCTATATAATTCGATTTGAAACGTTTATTCTGCAAAGTGTTGACGTTTGTTTTTCAATTTACTTTATACTTCCTATCGAAGTAAGAAATACTCGTAATAATTATACCACCAACGAACCCAATACTTTAAAATAAACCACAGCCTGCTTTTCACAAATCAATTTTGTTTCAACAGTGAATAAGTTTGGATTTTTGTTTCTTTGCATCGAGTCTGATGTGCTTCGTCAGATCGACCTTATGACATCATTGCCTTCTCTGTGAAGAAAGTGTGAAGGAATCTTTATGATTCAGAAGTAAGATGCATGTATTTTGATTCCAGTAATTTATTGTTTTCTGAATTGTAACATTTCATTTAAAATTAATTTAAACTAAACATGACATATATAATAGCTGCTCATAAACTGTGGGAGTTAGGGACGGCATGTTTTAGCTCTGCCTAGAGCATAGACAAATAAATAGAACCTAGAGGCTGCACTATACCAAAATCCGGCCCTGTATCGATTTCTTAGTATATTTTATCACACTGAACTCAATTGCATATGAAACTAGTTATCAACTGCTGTCCGTCCGAGTGGTTATGTCGCAGTATCATGAAATGGGGAAAATCACGTGACACTTACTCGACGGGATCCTTCTCTTTAAATTATTTTAAACAATTGTAAAATATGATGTAGAGGGCCAATTCCAAACACCAAATATTTTCAGGAAATAGCTAAGATTGGCCATCCACAATCCTTTACAAAGGAGGCAGCAGAAACGGGTGGGAGAAACCGAGATGTGACTTAACCACTCGAACGGACAGTAGCATGATTAGCGGTGCTGACCATGACTAAGCCGGGAACACTGATCAGTTTCGGCTGTTTCCGATAAACCAACTCGATAGACGCTCGATATAGGCCTATCAAACAAAGTTCACATAGACCACGCGTAGAACATAAGCAAGAACAATAAAAAGTGTAAGAAAGAAACTCAGATGAAGCTAAACATTAAACGTTGTGACAGAGGTGCCTAGCTTGCGGTATGGTAGGTAATGAAACTTTGTAAATAATAATAAAAAAGACCCGCTAACTGGAGCAGTATATTCGTCCTACCAGAGCCTGTGCAAGGAATGTAGGCCTATTTCATAATGAATATGTTAAGTAACGAGTTAGAGGTTACTAAGATAGCCCAAGGTGTAGGAAATTGCAGACATGAATTAGCCACATACAGCGAATAAATAAATTATTTATTTCCAACGCTAGCATATAATATAATTGGATGCAGCGATTCTCAACCTTTTTAAATAATGTACCACTATTTTTAATTGTGGACATTGACTGTATCACTAACCATCGTCAAGTGTCGCTCCCAGGATCATAATAAATGTTTCTATGCTCCAATGCCAATAATTGATTGCTTTATTTAGGTGTGTTTAATTAAACCCGTTACTATTTGAATTTATTTAATAAAGTGTTTCATAAAATATACAGAAAACTAGATATATATGTTTATATTTTATGATAATTTATATTATTTCACACTTTAAGTGCCACGTAGCAGTAGTATGGGTACCATAGGTTGAGAACCGCTGAACTATTGTATGAAATTAGGGTGGTGGTGATGGTCTGCTTTTAACAGTTTGCCTCTTTGGCCTATTCTATTCTCTCACTTTCAAGTAGCGGTATACTCTTTGGTATTGCGTAACATAGTCGCTTAATAGAAAAGTCAAACAAAAGACAAGAAAGACACTTCGCTCACAATAGAAGGAACATGAATATCATGCAAGGAATCGAACTCGTTTCCGCTATACTCGGAGTTGAAGACACTGCTGATTGAACCGTAGGTAGGTAACGTGTAATATACAGTACTATATTATTTAAAGCCTAATACAGGTTATGCAATTCACATTTCTAAGTTGCCAATATTTTCCAATCTAATTTCATATCCTCTGCGCAAATATTGATGAAACTGCAAATCATCACTGGCTGAACGAAAAGATAAACATAATATTTATTCTTTCAAAGTGTGTAAATAGAGTTGTTTATATTTTGGAATTGGATCCTACTGTTAGTTTTCGTCTCGTAAACATAACATTTAATAAAGGAACTCGTCTTAATGAAAGTGTTTATAATATATACATTAAAGAATGATTGGGAATATATACTTGCTTTTCATAATAGATCACGTGAGGTTATCTTGCCAGTATTTTATCATCAAACCTCGTAAATATGTAATATTGGTTTGGGAATAAACTCCAAGGAATTTAACCACATGTCAGTAATTTAGCTGAAGAGATTTGGAATAGTCCATAGTTCGATTCTGCAAATTGTTAGTTATTTGTAATGAACAAACCAGCTGTTATGTTTTTCTATGAACAGTGATTCAGCCATTACTCCACATCAACATTTTATGCAGACAATTTTGAATAGACACTATGCAGATGAAACAAGTGGAATAAAACAGTAAAAAAAAAAGAAGTTGGAAACCTCAAGAGATAAGCAACTTTCATGCATGCCGCGTGCACGAGAGAAGTCCTCGTAATTGATTCTGTAGGTAACTTTCTTAATAACAGTGGACAGTGTCTCTACCAAAATAACGACTGTAATTTACTCTTTGACATTGGCATTTTTTCTTTTGTGAAATTTCAATGAAATTACGTTAATTTTAACACATTTCGTTAACTAAAGTTTGTAAAGAATCGAATAAAAATACTTTTATGCAACGAATTATAAGTTAACTTAGTGAGACTTGATTACTATCGTAGCAATTTAACACTTGAACTCTTTATTTAAGGTCGAGATATTGATTTTATTCGTACTTGATATAGGCCTAATGATTACAGTGTTCTGTGTGGTCTATTGGTTATCGTACTAGCCTTTGGATCCGGGGTTTGCGGGTTTAAACCCGGCGAGAGGGGCTGGAGTTCCATATTGCTTGTAAAAGATCCATAATCTACCGATGGCTGAGATATCTGTACTGAAATGTTCGAACATGAGAGAGACAACCAATATATTATAAACTTCATCTTATTTCATATAAAAAACTAATCGCAAGATCGGTGCTAAAATCCCTAAGCGGTTAAAAGAGGAAGGTGTGGGAGTGGGAGTGAAGGACCGCGAATATTTTTATAACAAGCTGGAACAAACACGATAGGTCTCCTTCTGTAGAGCGAACATCGGAGAATTTCGAACTTCGCCATAAGCTTACTCGACAAACTTGAACCGAACATAGCGTCTGTAATGCACGACACTAATCTGTAGCCTACTAGTCAAATTTCCTTTTGTAAATAGTATAGGCCTACTTTGTCTTCTAGGCAATCACTGTTTAGGGAAAGTATTTAATAATAATAATAATAATAATAATAATAATAATAATAATAATAATAATAATAATAATAATATAAAGACCACAAAATTTCGTATATAGTCCGGATCAGCTTACTTAATATCCTAAGAGTGAAACGTAACTATTTTCCCCGTATTACTACATATGCTAATGGGTTATAGTCTAGTGATTTTCTAGATGCCAGGTTGAATTTTATTTTACAAACTTTATTTCGAATTTCGAGTACTGATAAATACCACAACTGGCAGTTATTTTCTAATTGTTAAGTTGGCAGCAATAATTTTGGTTTCCAGTAAAGGAAACTGATGAAAAGGAAGTATAACTAACCTTGTGAAATTTGAACGTAATTAATAATTAATTAGTAATAATGGTTATTAATATTAATATCAATAGGCCTACATAATTCATTTGTGCTGTGTTGTGTTTTCAATTCAACAATATTCAGATAAGTGTAATTAAATAAGGTACAACTTATAAACCTATTTGGTATGAATTGTGCATGTGACAGACAGATTTTTATTAAAATGTCCAAGAGAGGAAATACGAGTAGCATAGTAGCGACTTAGAGGAGTATGTATTTTAATTTAAGTATGAATTTTAACTTAAAATACATATTTAACATTTTTAAGTAGGGTATACATTTCAAAGTGGTATTCTGTTTTCGGAATTCGTACTAATCATTTCACGTGATCAAACAAAATACATTTTTAGGTTAGGTCTCGTAATTCGTAAACTGTTTAGTCAAAGCAATGAATTTCATGTTGTGAGACATTTTAATATTAGATCATGCTAATCTACTAATTACCAACATAATGTGCGAAAGGTCCAGGAGGAAAATATACTCTCACAAATTATTGAACCATTTAGAATCCCAACATAAATATGATATGTGGTAAATAAGTAAATAAACAAGATATTGCTATTGTTAATAATGATAATAATAATAATACCAGTGGTATTATTATTTCAATATTTATTTATTTATTTATTTATTTATTTATTTATTTATTATTTTGCTAATAATTATAACATAAAATATAATATATACAGAAAAACTTCAGCTCGCCCCTGAAAGAGGAGAACTCGTGCTCAGGGGCGGACATTGTGGCTTTACCTTCTTTGGTGATATCTGGTACTTGTTGGCAACACTGAAGAGACGGCCAAATTTGGCCAAATTAACCTTTTAGGAACTACTCTTACGTGATCCTCACTATAGTTGGCTTAAGCTAAAAACACGTATCAGGAAGGGGATATAATTATCAATTATGAATAACTTAAATAGAGTTTACATACGGTAACATTTTAATATTAAAATTTTAAATTCTCAGTATGAGTATGCAATATTATTACAAACTAATACAGTATGTAATTATGCGTATTATGTACTTAGCACGTGCTGGAAATAATATTTTTTGAAATTTGAAACATTATTTACATAGGCGGAGTTATGCCCCCCAAACTTGTCTCAACTCTTTTTTTTCTATTAACGTTAGAAAACATTGAATTCAAAAGATTTTTTTTTTTTTTTACTTTTGTTTATGATTAAGTGTCTATGCTTAAATTGACGAATTAATGTCTTAAGATCATGTGTCTGGACTATTATATAATATTTATTTTAAATTTATGAATATGTAAGAATTTCTATGCCTCATTTGAGGAATGGAAGCATTGTATTGTTTCTTTTGTAACAACCTGTACTCATGTGTTAGAAGTCTGCAGGTGTTCAGGCCGCCACTTGGAGAAAATATGAATAACATACTGCACGACATGCAGAAAAAAATGATCCCGGTATAATGTGTAAATTTAAAGACGAGATTAAATAAAAAAAGGTTTACGTTTAATATGATATCTTCAGGAACATAAGCTTCGTATAAAAAAGTTTCTGTTAGCACTGTTACGTAGATTTATTGATGCATGCATGTGTTTCTGTACGAGAGACAAAAAAGGAGAATGTTTTAAGTTATGCCCTATTATAATTTGTAGCAGACCTACAGTTCAAGCCCTATACAACTCGGTTCGAAACATCGCGGATATGGATGTAACTCTGTAAGAAACATGCCCCCGAAAATACCTTTATTAAAGGATCATATTCCGATATACTGTACCACGGTTGAGCTATAATGGGGCGAGGAGGTAAATAATGTCCCCCATAACCCTGTTATATGAGGATTCTATGGTTTTGCTTTGCCCCCCAAGAAAACGGTTCCCTCTCCGCCTATGATTATTTATTTAATAAATTCTCTTTGTTATGTTTATATTCTGTGAAAATCAGTGTTAGAAATGAAATTGAAAGCTCTGCTTCTCTGTTACAGGCAAGTGATGGGGAAAAGAGTGATCAGGACCTTGTAGTGGATGATGCCAGTGAGGTAAGAAAAGCATTTTTCAGACTTCAATTAAGGTTGAACATTACAGCTACTGTATACGAGGTCTGTCTAAAAAGTATCCGACCTTTAGCCAGAAAAAATATTTCAAATACCTGACGGGGTTGGGACCCTAATCCCCTTCAAAGTAGGCCCCTTGTGCTTGCACACACTTAGCCCACCGATTCTTCCACTGCCGGAAACACCTCTGAAAGTCTTCTTTTGGAATGGTGTTCAGCTCCGTCGTCGCATTCCGCATTATCTCTTCTCTACTCTCAAAATGGGATCCTTTCAGTGGTGTCTTCAATTTTGGAAACAACCAGAAGTCGCAAGGAGCCAGGTCTGGAGAGTAGGGAGGTTGGTGAACGGTTGTAATTCCATGTTTGGCCAAGAAAGTGTGTATCAATTGGGATGAATGTGCGGGGGCGTTGTCGTGATGCAAGTGCCAGTTGTTCGCCGTCCACATGTCTGGTCTTTTGCGCCGAACTGCATCACGGAGTCGCCAGAGAATATCGTGATAGTACTCCTTTGTCACCATTTGTCCTTCCGGTGCGTATTCGTGATGCACAATTCCACGGACATCAAAGAAAACAGTCAGCATCACCTTGATTTTGCTTCGCACCTGCCGCGCTTTCTTCGGCCTTGGAGACTCGGGATGCTTCCATTGCGACGACTGTCTTTTTGTTCCTGGGTCGTACCCGTACACCCATGACTCATCTCCAGTTATCACGGTGTTCAGAAACCCAGGATCAGTGTTGGCGGTGTCCAGAAGGTCCTGTGCAACGTCACGACGGAGGTCTTTTTGTTCCGGGGACAACAAAACTTCGGCACGAATTTCGCAGCCACTCGGTTCATGTTCAAATCATCACACAAAATTGCATGTGCAGAATCTTTACTCACTCCAACCTCTTCGGCAATCTCCCGCACGGTCAAACGACGATCTGCCATCACCAAATTTCGCACCCTCTCAACAACAGCTGCACTCCAAGCAGTTTGGGGCCTGCCACAACGCTGCTCACTCTCCGCTGATGTGCGGCCATCTTTGAATCGGTTGAACCACTCCTTAATTTGTGTTACACCCATCGCATCTTCCCCAAACACCTGCTGAATCTTACGAATTGTTTGACTTTGAGAATCACCAAGCTTTTGACAAAATTTGATGCAGTATCTTTGCTCAATTCGTTCAGTCATCTTGCGAGAAAACTAAATCCGACAAACACCTAGAACAGCACCTTACTTGGCGACCACCAGCCAGTGACTGGCACAAGCGAATGCGGTGAAAAAATTCAAGCATGCGCATTACAGTTCCTCCTTCCACCATGCACAGTGGCGCCGCCTTAGAATCACAACTTTACGCGGGAAAAATTAAGGTCGGATACTTTTTAGACAGGCCTCGTATACAAATATCAATATACCGAGCTAGAATAAAGGAAAAATCGAGCGAGTTGACTCAGACGGTAACGTTTGAAACTCACATTCGGAAGGTCCTGGGTTCAAACCCCATGGCCGGCCAATCTGCCTGGGATTTTTCATGGTTTCCCTCAGTCACAAAAGGCAAACGCCAGATTGGAAATTTACATACTATGATTCATCACGACCTCAATAGCCAATATCATAAAAATTAATCACAATCTAAACGGAACATTTACTATAATTCTTTCACGTGTTAAAATTAGGTACCTTGTTGCTGGTAATTTTAACACGTGAAAGAAATACAGTATATATTCCGAAGTGATATAGTGCTAAAAGTTGTGTACTCAAGATGTATAAAATCTAATATCAATTACATGAACGGAAGCCATCTATAACACGCGGCAATAGAAACAGGAACTCCAGATGATTAATTAAGATGGCTGTGTTATATTTATCTCCCATATTCAATGGAAAGATTCACACCATTCTAACTTTGTGAATAATATGTATCTTCATTTCAATAAAAACGAAACTGTCTAAATTTAACATTGCGAATGCAGAATATACGAAATTAATTTTATGATGGGGGGGGGGGGTTTAATATGAAACATTTAAGGGGGTACCTGTCGTGGCCTTCGCATCTATTCGGGGAAAATGTCCGTTATCATTTCTGTAATACTCTATGCACGCATATCGTGCTCCTCAACAGGAGTGTGCCAATGCAACCCACAACATGTCATTGCTCCTTAACAGCAACAGACCGATGTAACCCACAAAATATTATTATTGTAAAACTAAATTAAGTTTGAATATCATAATATTACATTCAAGTGGCTTGAGCAACAAATGCTGCATTTATTTTCTTGCATATGTTAACGATATTCATTAAAAGTTCAAGTTCTTTGTTTTATGATTATAGTAAGATGGTTCTCATCAAGTGGTGACCTACGAAATTAATTGAACAAAGTTATTTTTAACGTGATACACCTTTTAACGAAACGTCCTACGCAATTACAGGGATTCTACAAACCCCCTGTCACCTTTTATGCTTTCAATTAAAGTAGGAGTCTTATTAATTTACTGTATGCTACTTCTCACATTACTGTAGATTACGATTTGTTCACACTTTGGTAGGATTTTTAAAATTTGAAATTACTTTCAGTTATTGATTTAGATTTGCTACTATTGTGTTATTTCTCAAATATGGTAAAATATAAACTTATTTTGATTGACAGATTAACCCACAAAATTTCGAAGTCATATGTATTGTACATTTTGCGCCATCATAACTTAACTTTAAAGTGAAATTTTTTATTGTCTGTTTATTATTATAAATTAATCTGTATCCAGTATAAGGGTTCTATAATTTGTCGTATATACACTGTCGGAGTCTGACATCGAGTCATACAAGTTTCGTTTGTGCACAATCGTGAAATTGCCCTATATGTCGTTAATTTCCTTAGATTGTGTCAGAAATTCGAAAAGGTATCTAATTTTAATAGTATATCACAATCATTCTATGAATTTCCACAATTATAGTCGCGACGCTGTTATTCCCGGCGTGACTCCTCCTCTTTGCTTACGTCTTAGGAAGTGAAGGATCTATAAAGTCTAGGTGGTAGTATCGTTCGCCATTTTTGTTCTTTCTTTGCCGAGCTACCAGACGAATCTATTTGCCACGCCGTTAAACATTATTACGTCGTAGTTCCTATGATGATAAATCAAACGCACTGTAATTCAGCAAATAACGTCCTCGTGTGCCTTCTGCGAACGCCAACGAAAAAGCCAAAATGGCAGGCGATTATATTAAGTATTTATCGAGCCTTAGGAAATGTATAACGTCATCATCAGCGAATCACAAGACCCACACGTTTAAATGTAGTCGACCTGCAACGTGATTGGCTGCCAGAAATAAGAGCGACGGGACTATAGATTGCGGATTTTCAATTAAAAGTTGATATTCAATTTTGGTATAGGTAAATTCTAAAAAGTATATTTTCAAGGCAGTTTGTAAAGTTGTTGCAGTTGAGTAGCATTGTTAATCAGTCAGTTACAATATGTACATTGAGAAACGGGGATGATGATGATGATGATGATGATGATTATTATTATTATTATTATTATTATTATTATTATTATTATTATTATTATTATAATATTGTTTGTACAGGATCCTGTGTCTCCTCCCAATGGTACAGCATCTCCTCGAGAAAATGGTCTGGACAAACTTCCAACTAAGAAAGAACATGTTGGTCCTCACAGGTATGTTTATGAGTCTATTTTCGTTTGTGTAAAGGTAGATCAAACTGCATATTAGTTCCCTCTATTTTATTCTAATGAAAACCTAAGTAGGTAAGTGTTTGTGCCTTATATAGATGTTGAAATTAAAAAGAATAAATCATAAAACTGTATAGCTTAATAAAGTTTACTGGACTGGCTTGGTTCAGAAAAATTGGATTTCTTCTCTCTCTCTCCCTTCAGTTTCAATGTATATATATATATATATATATATATATATATAACCAGTCTATAATGGACGTACACAGAACTGTGTCAAGAAGTGAATTCACTTTTTCTTTTATATATTAAGTAATGAAAGACATTTACATTACTTTTGGTACTGAAGAATTATATGCTGGCATATAAAGAAATTACATTTTAGTGTGCTCTTCTTTTTCCGTAAGTATAATATGCATGAATTCGAAAGGAGACGAGAAGCATTAATTGTAGGTACATTTGAATTCTAGACAACATAAATACCACTGTTATATTATTAAATGTGCATATACGAAAAGTAAAGTAATATTCTCACAGTAGTAACATTACAATTTTATCATATTTCTTACAAGGAACCCCTTGAATGTGAGGTCACAAGTTCAATCTCTAGTAAGGTTCACTTGAAAGTGTTGTGTTAACAATTATGACAGGGAAAATATTAGCTGCTAATGACCCACCATGTGTATCAGGAGGGCGAGAGAAAACAAGTATCCGGGAGGTGTATCCACCTGTGTAACGTGGTGACGAGAACTGATGGAATGTGATGGCATGCAACCAAATGCAAAACAGTCTGTCGTGGAGTTTGTTGTGAAACTGGCTATCCTTTAAGATGTTGTAGCTGCAGATGCGATAATATGTTTTATAGGCATGGAAGAAACAAATATTCAAAGGCTAAATTTGTCCAATAGTTCCAGGTGGTATGAATTGCAATGTCACACACTTTTCAGGAGGGATAATTTGCTCTAAAGAATGATTTTTATACTGTGATCACTGTGGTGTGTCATTTTTCATTCGGTGTTCATGATGCAAGTTAATGGTTTGTTTTGAATATTTCTTGAATGTCGACAATGTCCATTTTGTGAAGTGTAATACATACATCCCATAGAGGGTTAATCTCTGTACCTTCCGAACACTCATTTTCTCTCGCTCTCCTGATGCACATGGCGAGTCATTAGCAGCTAATATTTTTCCTGTCATAATTGCTAACACAACACTTTCGAATGAGTCTTACTAGAGATTGAACTTGCGACCTTGCATTCAAGGGATTCCTTGTCATATCAACTATCTAGTGCTGAGCCCCAGTTACTGCATTCTCTGATCTGGCAACCAACACTGAACTTACTTGTATTTAACTGTCTCACAACAATTTTAACTCTATGTTCTTTTATGTGATGAATTACCATGCATACATTTATAAACACTTAGGAGAACACATAAAATATACTTCAGTATAATAATTTCTCATATTTTATCATTTTAAGAATTACTACTTAAAGATTAACAAATCTGGCCTGAATTTTTGTGACATAATTATCATGCTTAACTTCATCATTTTCATATCGTATCTACATATTTCAACTTATAATAATTGGTACAGTAGAGTCCCGATTATCTGGACTATATAGGCCAAGGGTAATCCGGATAAGCAAAAATACAGATAATACAGAGGGTGAGAGCGCTATGTAGTTTTTAATTCTGTAATCTTAAAGGGACAAAGGTCGAACCCAGTAATGTAGAAAGACGTTACTCACAAGTGTATAATATAGTACAGTATGTAATTGACTTTAAAAAACTTTGTTATTATTTCAGTACTGTATATACGTACACTACTGTAATTAAAAAAAAAAAAAACAATCCGGATAATGTGGAAAGCTGGATAATCGAAGTCTGGATAATCAGGACTCTACTGCATAATGTGCAGCTTTATATTCAGTAGGTACTAGTTTTATTTTTATCCATCATCATTACGCATTCTTGTTTGTGTTATTAAATGAATCGCTTGGAGCTGAAAGGCATTAAGTCAGTTTTTGCAACTTTTCAGGAGAAGGGGGAAAAAAAAAAACACTATATTGTGAAGAAAACCATGTAAATTTGTTGAATGTTTATGTTAAGCTGTAGAATAATTCCCTAGCCTATGTGCCACAATAGAAATATAAATTCAGTGCCTCATACACATTTCAAAAGTTATTTAGAAAAATTGACTTAATGCTTTTTAGGTCCGTGGTTGCTACTTACATTTATAAATGCTTTATGTATTTAAATATTACATGATATTTTAGTTATATTTATTTGTAACATAAATACCACTCTACATTCAATGAACATATTGTTATAAATTACAACTTCTCTTATGATGTAGCAAAATACATGCTAAGTAGAGTACAGTAGGGTAAAACATCAAAGCCACTTATGGCAACTGAACTTACAAGGCCTCTAGTTTTTGTTGCTGGCCATTTCAAAATTAAATGAACAGAATGCTATAAATTACATCTCTTATGATATAGCAAAATACAAGCTAAGTAGAGTAAAGTAGGGTAAAAAACACAAAGTCACTTATGACTCGTATTACACTGAAACATTGATATCACAAGGCCACAGGATTGGCAGGAATTGGAAAGCAGCAGCTCGGCTGCATGGTCAATCTTGCATGGTGTGGTGCGGCTCTGAAAGGCAGGAATTCAATGACTTAATGCTTTCCTCGTCCTTTCATGTTACCAGTAGCAACAGTTTCTTGTACAAGGAGAAGGCTAACCTAATTCTTTCTTGTGCCGATTGATAGGTCTTGCTTCAATAGTTAATAATGCTAAATAAAATTTAAAAATATCCAATTTTGACTTAATGCCTTTCAGCTCCGACGTATTCAAACGTATAAACGACCTATTTGCGTAAGTGCTACAGCTGTCATTGTTTATCCTACACAAATTTACAATTCACTCTATCCAAGAAGTCTTCTCTTTCTTAAGTCCCTTTGTTGCATAGCTTCCTTAATTTCGTTTTTCCAATTTCGACTTGATTATCCTCGTTTCTGTCTACCAGGTTGTACAGTAGTGGCCAAAAAAACTGGACCGACCCTTGTAACTGATTTCAGAGCCTTGTTCACTCCAGAGCACGATAGACTTTCGTGGTTCGAATCCTGCCTGGGAAGGAACCTTTTTTTTGTTCTTTAATCAAATTTATTCCCAATACTTTTCGATTGCAGCGATATTTTACTACTTAATTACCTTATTATTCCCAGAACATGAATTTTACCAGCAATCGAAAAGTATTGGGAATAAATTTGAATAAGGAACAAAAATAAGTTTCCTTCCCAGGCAGGATTCGAACCACGAAAGTCTTAGTTACCAGTCTATCGTGCTCTGGAGTGAACAAGGCTCTGAAATCACCTACAAGGGTCGGTCCGTTTTATATATATATTTTTTTGCCACTACTGTACATATCCTGGAATCTTCTTAAGTCATCTTGATTCATCCATTCTATCTGTTCTATTCATATGAAAATAATTTAATGAAACATAAATTGAATGTATATACAATGATGAAAATGAGCTTCAGGTTAGAAATGCTTGAAGATATTACATTATTAACACCAGTTTAATGTCATATACTTATGCCATATACAATGGTTAATCAGGGTCCTAAAAGTATCTGCATTTTCTGAAGGAGCATATAACATCTTATAATGGAATAGCTTAAAAATAATTAAGAGAATATAGGCAATGTATGAGTAATTAGAGAAATCAAATGGTATTTTCAATGAAGTTGCCATTTTGGTCTTTTTCAAGATTTCCTTGGTTTTTTTAGTCCTAGGAGTGGGACATCTTCAAATGCGAGTACGCCATCAACAAAGAAACTGGACAGTGAAAAGCCGACAACACCTATCTCCAAGTCAGTGACTCCAACCAGTGGTGGCAGTGGCAGTAGTACAGCAGCAGGTGCCAGTGGGCTTAAACCTGTGGTATGTGCAAGGCTTCATTTGTCAATTTTAGACACAAAATTATCTTCACATTTAGAAATCTGCTAATTAAAGGTATAATTTAAAAAATCATGAACAGGTATACAATGTAAATACATCTTCCCATGTCCAAAGTTTATTCCGCTTTTATTTTCTTCCTCCATTCTGTTCTATCTTTCCAGTCCATTTCTTCTAAACCTTTTTTTTTAATCCATATTCTAATATCATTTATCCAAGTGATTCTGGGACGACCTCTCTTTTCTCTTCCAGACACTCGGTCTAGAATCTTTCTTGGTAGCCACTGATTTGACATTAGTCGAACATGCCCATACCATTCTAACTATCCCTAATAAGGAATTATATTTGTTTTAATATTGGTATTAAATCACAGTTGTCACTTCTCTAAGCTTTCAGCAGAGCATACAACTTGTGTCCTAATTACACACACACACAAAAAAAAAAAAGTGATAGTTATCTTCATCATCAGAATGTAAAATAATAATTATGAAGATGTCTCAAATTAATCTGTATTTTAATTTCATCAGAAATAATGATATTAAAAGATCCCAATAATAGTTCAAAGACATAATATATTTTTATTCCAACCACACTGTTTTATACAAACTTTCGCTAAACTGGAGAATTTGCTACGGTAGCTTTGAACCGTGTGATTATGGTTATGACCAAATTGACTAAATACACAGTGTCGCAAACATAAAGACATGATGTTGGTCTGTGCGTCATTAGAAACAAAATGTTGCGTAAATATTGCGAATAGATGATGTGTCTTAGATGAGGAGTTCATGACAGCAACAGTTTTGCTGTGGCGCATGTGTGGACCTCTCACGCAGTGGCAGTGTTATCCTCACTTGAATTTATTTTCGTGTGTACATTCCAGATCAAATGAAGAAGATCCCTTCTTGCTTTGGTTAACATCTTGCATATATGAAGGTTAGATTTGGTTAATTTAAATTTTTATTAACCAAGGCCGAACATGCGTAGACAGTCAAGATGATCTTGTCAGTCATGGCCCTTATGATAGTTTTTGTTTGTAATATTGATAAACAATAATATGACGAAAGCAGTGAATAATTTCTTGGCTGCTAAAAGTTTTCTTCGTAAAAGAGGAGGTATTTTCTCTAGACCACAAATAAAATCGCAACGCAGTCATAATTACGTACTTAACGCTTTGGCGAACATTAACCGGAAATTTACTTCCCTTGATTTGAATGGTATTCCCTGCAACATACCTTTTCCCCCCCTTTATTTCGTTGTGATAACCAACTTTAAGTTCTTATTACATTTGCATTTTCTTTTGGTGCATTCAAAATACCGCCGTTGTATTGCATAAACCTTGCACTTGACTAATAGAGTGAATTATTTAAGAATATAGTCGCGAATATTACTACCACCATTTCGATTGTCTTTTGTTTGACACGGCTTGGTGCGGCCTGGTAACTAGTGGCCAGCAAGCAACGTCAATTATCGACATTGGTGTACCGTGTGTATTATCCAGTTGTTCCCTAACTTTTAGATTGGAAGTCTAATATAACTAAATCAGATAAATTTAAATATCACTCTTACCAGTATACTATTACATCAGATTGGGGGGGGGGAATTGGTATAGATACTCTAAAATGAAGCAGAAAGTAGAACGAAACAAAGAAAACAGGGTGTGGAGTGTATGTAGAAGAAAGAAGAATAAATGTATATTTTCTCCGTCATCTCACTGGTAGAATATAACATGAAGTTTGTACAGTCTTAGAAACAATTGATGGCGCGGCTCTTGGTGGTGAAAAAATTTAAGTATTGAAGAGTGGTTCATGAGACCGGAGGGAAAAAGACCTTTGGGGAGGTCGAGACGTAGATGGGAGATTAATATTAAAATGGATTTGAGGCAGGTGGGATATGATGATAGAGACTGGATTAATCTTGCATAGGATTGGGACCGATGGCTGGCTTATGTGAGGGTGGCAGTGAACCTGCGGGTTCCTTAAATGCCATTTGTAAGTTCAAGTAAGTCACTCTTTGTGTTATCTCTGTATCATTCATCCTGGTGAAACAGTCAGTAACATGCTGGCTTGTGACATCGGGAGCCCGGTTTCAATTCCCGGTGAAGTGGGGATTTTATGTTTCTTTTTAAATAATGTCGCTAATTTTTATACATATTGTTTGTCTGCATTCAATTAAAAAATAAAAGTGGAACAACTTATACCCAATACCTGTGGGCTAATACTTGGCTTGACTTGGAGAATAAAAACCATATATATAAATTTTAATATAATTTTTAGGGTTTAATAAATATTAAAATATTGAGGAATGTGCAGTTCATTGGTTTCCGCGGGAAGTGGGGATTTTTTGTTACTTTTTCACTAAGATTTTAGAAACCAACATATTACACAATTCGTAGATTAATTCAAGTTTCTTTATATTGGAAGAGAGAATGTAGATGTGAAAAGGTATGCATCCATTTTTCTCTCTGTCCATTAATACTTGAGATATGTAAGTTTTTAAATGTGTTTTAATTATTTAAAAACAGCTTCAATAAATCTGTATCTGTAATGATAATAATGCTGCAGTAATTTGCATGCACAATATTATTCAGTTAGGTACTGTTCATGCACTGTAAAAATTTGATTACAATTGGTTAATATTTACAATATAAGAAATATGTTTTGAGTATGTAAAATTGAATATTTGAGAAAAGGAGCATAAAGTTTCACAAATATGCACTCGACTATTGCACTCAAAAAGTAAATTTTGTATTTTTTTTTTTTTCTTTTTTTTTAAATTTGAATTTTGCTAAATAACTTTGGAATGTCAAAATATACATCCTGAGAACTCATTCCCACACAGAAAAACATTTGTCTCATTTGATCCGTAAGTCCAATTTTTTGGTGTTTAGTGTCTCCTTAAACATTAAATTCAAAATAGCAGAAACTTTTACATGCACTAAATTTAAACTTGTCACTAAACATGAGTGACCCTTTTGATATGTCCAAAACATGTGTTATGTAATGAATCAAAATAATGGATGTAGAACATTTTAACATGCGTGAAACTTTATTTACCTTATTTTAAATGTGATATTATATTTATCTTGCAAGCTAATTAAGTTTGTTTGTTGTAGGTAAAGGCACCTTCATTGAGTCAATACCCTCACTACCTGACTGCTGCCGCACCACATGACCTGCAGGCTGCTGCAGCAGTTGCGGCTGGAGCTTATGGAGCACTGCACAACAACCTCCCACCTGCACTAAATTCTTATCCCCGCCCACCTCTCGTCAACTATGACCCGCATTCGCAGATGCGTGCTCCTCTTGGACCAGGGCTTGGAGCCATTCCTGGTGGAAAACCGTAAGTGTTATGATTCTGTTTCCTCAAAACCTATTACATTAAATTGGCCTGATTAATAGAATAAATAAGTACTGCCAACAGTGGTAACATTGGCCCATTAGAGATAACTTTGGCTGAACAGAGAATAAATATCTGAATTTTTGTACCTCTCACAAAATTCTGGCTGTAGCTGCCATTTACAGTTAGTTGAAGCTACCCTAAGATATACCACATTTTACGGGAGATACAGAAATTCTCTATTGGGCCAAAGTTATCTTAATGGGCCAATGTTACCCCTGTTGACAGTACCTTGAATATATTTAAGAAACTGAATTTTGTGCAAAATAGTATTTGATGCATTTATATTATTTAAATTTCTCTAGGAACGGAACCAGTTTGCAAATGTTACAGTTCTTTCCATCAAATGATTTAAATGTACCATAACACAACTCATGTGAAATTTTCAGATTTCGCAGAAAGATGATAATATCTAATCAAGATATAAATTAGCCTATATATACTGTTGGTCTCCATTTAAAGTTCCTCAAAGACTACAATTTTTAAAGGAATTTTGTATCTCACTTCTATTTATTTTTACTATGTCAATCAATGGTCTTTGTGATCTCACGAGATGTTTTCCTTCGGGGAATTTGTTGAGATTACGAACAATTGATTGGTAATTTTGCCTAGTTCAAGCCTTGAACCAATGACACTAATTTTAGCATTCCTTTCAGATGGAAACAATGTTAAGAGTTTTTATCGAAGGATGACAGCTTTTTCAGTGTAATTTCATGACTAACTGCAAGAAATGTGTGTATTAATATTTACTGTTGTATAATGACTTAAACTTTCAAGATTGGAGGAAGAAGACTGCCATTCTTAAAAAAGCAATCATAACAGCAAAAAAAAACAGTTTTAATAAATTCATTGAAAATATTAATTACAGAACCGATAGCACTAAAACATACAAATTTCTGAAGAATATTTCCAATACACAGGAAAATACTAGCCAACCTATTATTCATAATAATAAAATGCTAACATATGGTAGAGATATAGCAAACGCATTTAATAAACACTACTCAAACACTGGCAGATTATATCCCAATATCAAAAAAACTGACAAATTTATCAAAAGAGAATTACATAAAAATAATAAAAACAATATTACTAGTAATATCACAAAACCTGAAATATTTCATCAAAATTTTACTTCCAAAGAATTAACTATAGCTATACAAAATTTAAAAACCAAGAAATCTCCTGGCCCTGACAACATTCATTCCGAATTTTTTAAACATCTGGGGGGAAAAGCTAAGTCTGTACTTTTATCCATTTTCAATTTATGATGGAACACCTCAATTCCTGCAGCTTGGAAAAAAGGAATCATTGTACCAATTCACAAAAAGGGAAACCTGCTCATGATGTTAATAGTTATCGACCAATAGCACTATTAAGCATGATAGCAAAAACCATGGCGTCCATGATCTCCAACAGATTAACTTGGTATTTAGAATCCCAAAATCTCTTATCACCAAGACAAGCCGGCTTTCGACAACTACACTCTATCAGTGAACAAGTCATACGCCTCGGCCACGAAATAAAAGACAGTTTTAACAAGAAAGAAGATACCTTGGCAATATTTATTGACTTTCAGTTAGCATATGATTCTGTTTGGAGAAATAAATTATTACTAAAACTCCAGAAATTAGGTATCTCCAGTAATATGTTCAGATGGATATTAGAATTCCTTAGGCAAAGATTCATTGCCACTAAATTCAATAACTCACTTTCTAGTTACAGACAAACATATCGAGGTCTACCTCAGGGCACTGTCCTCGGCACAACTTTATTCAATATTTATATAAACGACTTACCCTCCCTATTAGAGGAATCAAACATGAAAACAGCACTATTTGCAGATAATATAGTTTTGTGGACTTCCAGATCTTACAGACATAGAGACAAAATTAAAAATTCTGCTCTTAAAGCTCTAAATCAACTACATGAATGGAATACATCAAATTTGATGACACTCAATTTAAGCAAAAATAACCACCAAATATTTTCACTTGGTAAAAAAGAAAGAGAATTCAGTACCCAATACAATGGCCATCACCTTCCTAGGACTCATGAATCCAAATATCTTGGAGTTATTTTCGATAGTAAGTTAACATGGAGCAACCATTTGAAATACATTTCTGAAAAAGCTCGTAAAAGATTCTCCCTTCTAAAAAGACTAGCAGGAAAGAATGGGGATGGTCTAGGAATACTTTGAACACTATATACAAAATGTTTATACAGCCAGCCAATGCTGACATACTGCGGAGAAATTTTAATTACTTCACCTTTCATAAACGAAATAGAATATGTTCAAAACCAAGCTCTCAAGCTCATTACTGGTGGAATCAAAACAACTGCAATAGATTCTATGAGATTCCTCACTAATATTAACAGCATCAAAATGACAATAGAAGAAAAAGCACTGATTCAATATGAAAAACTTATCAGATTACCAGGAAACAATTGGCATTCATACAGTCCTCTCTGTAGATTGAAAACTATATCCATGGTTCAAGAATTAAAACAGAAAATCAATATCCCGAATTTAAAAGAAAACTTACAAATTAAACCAAACCCTTTAACTCTATTAAATATAGAATATAATCTAAATTTAACAGAAGAAATACTGAAATCAGAAGTAAACACTGAAATAATGAAACAGTTGTCTTTAGAGACAATTAATATTAGGTGCCCTCCACAAAACTGGCTTCATTTATACACCGATGGATCCTTGATCTCCAGAGAACAAGGTGCTGGTGCAGGTGTTATGTGCTGTCTCTTCTCACTTTACAGATCTCTTGCATATGGAACAACAAGTTTTGATGGAGAAATCGTTGCAATAAGTGAAAGTCTCAGGAATCTTCTATGCCACAGCAATAAATTTAAGAATGCAGTTATATTGTCAGACTCCAAAGCAGCTATTCTATCAATAGTCTTTAAACACACACCTTCATCTCGAACCAGCAGAAATAACTAAAATGCTCTCTCAATTAATATCACTCAATAAAAGAATTGTATTCCAATGGATACCATCCCATTGTGGAATCCTGGGAAACGAGAATGCGGCTGCATTAGCAAAGAAGGGCAGCACTGCTACTTACAGACCTGTTACCAAATCTACATATTACTCTGTGAAAAGATTTACTAAATCTACATGCTTAGACTTCAACAAACAAAATTTGATAACACAATCCCAAGGGAAAAAATGGAACTCTCTGCATCATAATCCATAGTTAATTCCCGATTTACCACGAAAATCGTCTGTAGCTGCATTTAGATTGGCAACAAGCCATGATTGATTGGCCAAACACCTGCATAGAATTGGAATATATCAGTCCCCTAACTGCCCATTGTGCAACTCAAACCAAGAAATGGATACGGAACACCTCAAAATCTGTGCTTTAGTAGCTGACCATGATAATATCTTTGAAAAATATTGGCGTGCAAGAGGTCAAATGACTTTGTCAAACGCCTGGCATTAGAAAACAACAACAACAACAACTTTCTGCTGGATGAAGAAAAATGTTTAAATATACAAAGTGGATTGTAAAAAACAAGTAATTTGATTGTAATTGTTGCTGAAGTACTCTTTGCATGCTTAATATTAATGCAGATATCTCCATTGATAAGCCACAAAACTGTGTTTATTAGGTACCTTACGTTATTACTCAACTTTGTTTTTTATTTCAGTGCATATTCATTCCATGTAAGTGCAGATGGGCAAATGCAGCCAGTGCCATTCCCTCCAGATGCCCTGATTGGACCAGGAATTCCTCGCCATGCTCGCCAAATCAACACGTTGAGCCATGGTGAGGTGGTGTGTGCAGTCACCATCAGCAATCCGACAAAATATGTCTACACAGGTGGCAAAGGTTGTGTCAAAGTCTGGGATATTAGTCAACCTGGGTCAAAGAGTCCTGTCTCCCAATTAGACTGCCTCGTAAGTTTCTCAGTAATTCACTAATATGTTAATAGTTTCGTTAATAATCTAAAAAGTTACATCATTAACTTAGAAAGAGTTTGAGGTGACAATTCTCATAATGTATAATTTACCAACAGATATATAAACATATTCATTTGAAAATATTAAGTACTACAAGAAGTTTTCCAGTAATCTACTATCAAAACGATTACTGGTAGTATCATCAGGGAGTTATTTTGTGTTACATTTCTTGTATTTGACTTTTTAGGCTGTGTGTGGTTTTTTAATAACACTTCCATAATATTTTTCCTTAGTAGTAGAAGAGCTTATCTCTATGTGGGGTAAGTTGTCCTATACCTAAATTAATTTAAGTATCAAACACTAGAAAATCAGATTTCTCCTTATATTTACCACCATGTGTTCATTAGACATCAAATTATTTTGTAGAAAATAAATCCATGATGCAACAGTTCATACAGGGCCAAGACTGCCAACTGAGTGCTGATTTCACGTCCTCATGATCATCCAATTGGTATAGGGGTAATATGTTGGCATGTTGATTCCCTCCTAGCCATTACTGCTCGCTTTCAAAACTGGATTTCACTACTCACTATAGCTCTCAAATTCATCATGATACTGGGTGGGCACTGGTACCACACACTGGCCGAAAATTCGTGAGAAAATGTATGTATTCTCTCATGAGGGCAACCCCAGCATTCATTCTATATCCTTAATTAAGACATGACACATTAGACTATTTGCCTTTATTTTCTACTGAGTGTATTTATTGTCATTTATCTTCTAAGAAACGGATTACAGTTTTATTGTAAATACCATTTTTAGACAAGTGAAACACGATAAATGACACAAGTATCTCCTGAAATACAAATAATCCGAACTGATGGTGCACAATTGGGTTAATGGCGAAGTATGTTTTAGTTGCCACTACTGAATTTTTCATTTAATTTTTTTTTTTCCTTCTCATTTGTTATATAAAATAAAGAGAAAATATTATAATAACTCAGAAAAGTTATTTTATTATTGTACATTTTCAATTTCCTGATATCGAAAAAGTGATTTTTGGCATGTTTTATTCCAGTCCACCTGTCCCTTTACAGTCAAACTCCAAAAATGCTGGACGGATTTTGTTCCTACACAATATCTACGAATTAGTTCATTCCGAAAAGTATGAAGTTGAAATGTAGGTAATAAGTTACTTCAAACGAAAATTAATTACACAACACAATGATTTACATAAAAGTCTGGTTTAACGATTTTGTACTTGATTTTTATCAGTGTCAAATGAAAAAAGGATGTTATATTCCATGTCCTTATGTATGTTGGAATATGCTGTACAACAGCTACGTGCCACTTAGAAAACGAAGTTATTCAGCTTTCTAGAATTTGTAAGTCAGCAACTGAAGAAGGAATGTAGGAGACATTATTTAGGATGACACTTGTTATTGTTGTTATTTTGTATGTCTTTAGGATAAGGATTAGAGCAGGCAGGGTACTTAGATAGTTGAAATGTTGTAACTTAGTTATGATTGAGTAGTAGAATATGATGCTGGATAATTCTATAAATTAATTAGTTGTTGAAATGGTGATGCTGAGTACTGTGAAAGAAATTTTGTCATTTATCATAATACCAAACTATTTTACATTCTTGTATCAGAGCTATATATAACCTTGTTATTTAATTTTGTTGTAGTTTGTGAAAGTGTCTCTCTTTTCAGTAAAAAGAAAATATTTGTAATCTACCTAAAGTACAATGAAGTATTATCAATGTAATAATAACAAATAACAGATTATTGTAGTAAACTTAATGAGAAACAGATTCTGTTCTCATCGTCCAAACCACAAATTCACAAACTTGATACAATCGTTCCAGAAGAAATTATATCACAACCAAATAAATACTTTAAACTAAATTTTGTAATAACAAATAATATTCTTGTTTTGCAGCAAAGGGATAACTACATCCGGTCAGTAAAATTATTACCAGATGGACGGACACTAATTGTTGGTGGAGAGGCAAGCAATCTAAGCATTTGGGATCTAGCATCACCAACACCACGAATCAAGGCTGAGCTCACCTCTAGTGCCCCTGCATGTTATGCATTGGCAATCAGTCCAGATTCCAAGGCAAGTACATCGAAACATTGAAGTTTAAATTGAATAATTGTTAGCTTTGTTCTTTATATAGAGGCTGTAGAGTTTATTATGCGAATTCTGTTCAGATACTGATATGAAAACTGTGGCTTTGATTTTAAGAGTATGAACTTTGTTTCTATTACTACTGTATATAGAAAATAGTTTCTGTTAATTTTACCTGAAAGGATAGACTCTGAAGAAAATTTTAAATGTGGGAAATAATAATAATGATAATAATAATAATAATAATAATAATAATAATAATAATAATAATAATAATAATAATAATAATAATAATAATGATGGTGATGGTGATAATGAGACCTAGATGGGAGGATAATATTAAAATGGATTTGAGGGAGATGGGATATGATGCTAGGGACTGGATTAATCTTGCTCAGGATAGGGACCAATGGCAGATTTATGTGAAGGCAACAATGAACCTCTGGGTCTCTAAAAGCCATTTTTAAATTGGTAATAATAATAATAATTTATAATAATAATAATTTATTATAATAATAATAATAATTTATAATAATAATAATAATAATAATAATAATAGTTTATAATAATAATAATAATTTATTATTATTATTAATTCGTTTTTATTATATTTTTATAAATTTTCTTAAATAGAAAAAACTGTAAAACAGGGAATAAAATAGGCTACATCAATCGATAAATATAACTATTGTAATTCGTGAAAAAAAAAGTAGTTTCTTGAATATATACTGTAAATCGCGAAAAAAAGTCGTTATTTAAATATGTAAATCATGTATACTTCACCTGACATAATTAGGACCATAAAGTCCAGATGTTTCAGATGGGCAGGACATGTAGCACGTATTTGAGAATCCAGAAATGCATATAGAATGTTAGTTGGGAGACCGGAGGACAAAAGACCTTTGGGGAGGCCGAGACGTAGATGGGAAGATAATATTAAAATGGATTTGACGGAGGTAGGATATGATAGTAGAGACTTGATTAATCTTGCTCAGGATAGGGACCAATGGCGGGCTTATATGAGGGCGGCAGTTGAACCTCCGGGTTCCTTAAAAGCCAGTAAGTAAGTAAGTAATCATGAAAACAGTCGATATTTAAACACGTAAATCGTGAAGAAAAATTTTAAATATAAATATGGAAATCACTTTGAAAATTGGTAATAAAATACTCATTCCTCTAGAAGCTTCCTCGGTGTTAATAAGGCACTTGAGCAGCCCATGCTTTGTACATGATAAAACATGAAAGACAAATCCATTTTTGTACTTACTTTGAATGTTTCATTCAAAAATAAAATAATGGAATTTTGTGACCAATGAATGTATGATTCAGCGATATTCGTAAAATAATAGCATTTAACGCAAAAAATAGACTGATTCACAAAAAACAAGGAAAACAAGCAAAATTCGCGAGAGAGAGAGGGGGGGAGGGGAGGGAGAGAGAGAGAGAGAGAGAGAGAGAGAGAGAGAGAGAGAGAGAGAGAGAGAGAGAGAGAGAGAGAGAGAGAGATATTCACTTGCATGATTCAGATTCCGCATACTGTCAATAGGAGGCAGGACTGTGACCCATTTTCAAATTGCACATCACTTCGGTGGGCCACATTATGCATGATGTGTATCTGTGAAGAGTTATGTCGTGTATTAGGGAAAAGTGCAGGATAACAGAGAGGGTTTGGAATTGAACGGGTTACATCAGCTGCTTGTCTACACGGATGACGTGAATATGTTAGGAGAAAATCCACAAACGATTAGGGAAAACACGGGAATTTTACTGGAAGCAAGTAAAGAGATAGGTTTGGAAGTAAATCCCGAAAAGACAAAGTATATGATTATGTCTCGTGACCAGAATATTGTCCGAAATGGAAATATAATAATTGGAGATTTATCTTTTGAAGAGGTGGAGAAGTTCAAATATTTGGGAGCAACAGTAACAAATATAAATGATACTTGGGAGGAAATTAAATACAGAATAAATATGGGAAATGCCTGTTATTATTCGGTTGAGAAACTTTTATCATCCAGTCTGCTGTCGAAAAATCTGAAAGTTAGAATTTATAAAACAGTTATATTACCGATTGTTCTGTATGGTTGAATTTATAAAACAGTTATATTACCGATTGTTCTGTATGGTTGTGAAACTTGGACTCTCACTTTGAGAGAGGAACATAGGTTAAGGGTGTTTGAGAATAAGGTGCTTAGGAAAATATTTGGGGCTAAGAGGGATGAAGTTACAGGAGAATGGAGAAAGTTACACAACACAGAACTGCACGCATTGTATTCGTCACCTGACATAATTAGGAACATTAAACCCAGACGTTTGAGATGGGCAGGGCATGTAGCACGTATGGGCGAATCCAGAAATGCATATAGAGTGTTAGTTGGGAGGCCGGAGGGAAAAATACCTTTAGGGAGGCCGAGACGTAGATGGGAAGATAATATTAAAATGGATTTAAGGGAGGTGGGATATGATGACAGAGAATGGATTAATTTTGCTCAGGATAGGGACAAATGGCGGGCTTATGTGAGGGCGGCAATGAACCTCCGGGTTCCTTAAAAGCCAGTAAGTAAGTATTAGGGTGAGTGTATGTTAAGTGTTCATGTAAAGTGTAGTGTAGAGAATGGGTGAGGATGATGATAGTGAGGAAAGAAGAAGGGGAAACCCAGTGCCGGCACATAGCCGGCCTGTTGAATAGCACCAAGGGGGCCGCCAGGCTTAACGTCCCCATCCGGCGGACGAATCACTGTCAACAGTGACATATGCCTTTCCTTTATTAACTCTCGACTTATTTCGTGAAAAAAATCATTCACGAAAATCGGGTGTCCCTATTCATAAAGCGTTATGGGGGTGAGTGAAGTTCCATATTATAGTATGTTACTAGGATCGTTAGAGTGAAAATGCAATTGTAAACTGACATTTCCAATTAAAGTTATAATGTTACGACAATGTATGATAAATGTATAAATGAATGGAATTATTTAGTAGTACTTACTTACAAATGACTTTTAAGGAACCCGCAGGTTCATTGCTGCCCTCACATAAGACCGCCATTGGTCCCTATCCTGTGCAAGATTAATCCAGTCTCTATCATCATATCCCACCTCCCTCAAATCCATTTTAATATTATCCTCCCATCTACGTCTCGGAATCCCCAAAGGTCTTTTTCCCTCCAGCTTCCCAACTAACACTCTATATGCAATTCTGGATTCACCCATACTTGCTACATGCCCTGGCCATCTCAAATGTCTGGATTTAATGTTCCTAATTATGTCAGATTTAGTAATTTAAATCATAATTATGTGCATACATACTATAAGGTAGCAACAGGATTAAACAGTGAGTTTTACTAAGAAGAGGAATTATTATTTAGTTTAGTATGGTTTATCATTAAAAATAAGATAAACTAATAAGGTCTTGTTTTATTTTTCATTCTTTGTGAACATGTGTTTATTTTATACATCTTGATTACACACTTTTAACACTACATCACTTTGGAAAACGTGTTAAATTTTATGTTACCTTATTAACATGTTTTGGCCTGCTATCGGCCATCATCAGAATTTAACACGTGAAAGATATGTAATACGTTTTCCAAAGTGTTTATTTTGATATGAGTAAAGGAGCATATTATTTACATCAAGACTTCGTTCATAATTTTATTGTCTTTGGTATAAATCACCACACTCGCATAAATTGCTTGACATCAGTTTGTTTTTGTTGGCCACATATGTGTCCGACATAATGTTTTATTTCTAACTTTCATTGCTTCAACAATAATAATGTACAGTATAAAAATGATGCAAGCAGCAGTCAGAGTAGTACTGGTATTTCTCTTTCTGCATCATGCATCTGGGACAATAAAAAATTACATACATTCTATTTATATACTGTCACTATAACAAAAAAAAAATGGTAACTGGAGAGGTTATATCAGCATCGCCATGTGCTAGAATTTTGTCCTGCAGGAGTTCTTTTACATGTTAGTAAATCTAGTGACATAAGCCTGTCGCATTTAAATGCCATCAACCTGGGCTGGGATCGAACTCGCAACCTCGAGCACAGAAGGCCAGCACTCTACTGACTACGCTACCTAGATCGACGTCGCTGTAACTACCGGTACTTCAGAAATTCAAAGAGAACAAATTTTCACATATCATCATTGTGCTCCAAAATTCGCTATGTGTTTGTAAAAAGATTTTGCAGGGGAAAGAAAAAAGCAAATGTCAGTTTTAATTCCCTTGATTTTCAAAGCTATTTTCGATGTAATTTCAGTCATTACAAGAAAAATTATGAAATTATACCGAAAGTAGCTTTGAAAATCAAGGGAATTAAAAGTGACAGTGTTTTTTCTTTCTCCTATAAAATCTTTTTAAAAACACATAACGGATATTGGAGGAGCAGCAACTATGTACTGTTACATAATATTCATTGAACATGTAAACGGATTATTTTACCTGTAAAAATCGTGTGATATCTTAATATTATAACATTTGTCTAATTCGTTAAATGAAAACTTGAACTTTTTGAAAGAAGTGCTGGAGGTAAATTGTCATTTTCAATGCATTAAAATTATTTTATATTCTAGTGACACATGTAAAGGAGATCCAACAGTTTCGAGTGACGTGATTGCTTTTGTTAAACTGGAAAAATGAGCAGATATAAATACAAGATTTCCTTCCAACTCATTGTTTGCCAGTATATTTTGAACTGTATCAATCACGCAGCATTACTCAAATGCAACGAATTAACCAACTCTTTCACTGCTTGTAAATTCTGATGTTTCTAATGTGTTATCTAACCAATTTTTTTTTTAAAACTTTCATTTTGATGTTTATATGTTGTTTGTTTATATAATTGTATTGTATTTAAATGGAGAGGTAGGGAGAAAGTTATTGTCCTCTTTTTCGAAAATGAATAATTTAAATTATTGGGGTTGTATAAAAATTACAGGAATGGGGAAAATACTCCCATTCACAGGTAATTTTAACATTTTCCGTGAGTATAATAGCTAATATTTGTTACCAGACCATTAAAAATATGAGATAATTTTACTAATCATGTATTTGCATAATACAAAATATTTAGTTGGGAATTATTTCGCTGATAGTGTATGCAATTCATTATCCAAGTTTTGCTTTCCAATTACGATTGGACTCTCCACCTGTCACATTGAACATTATTTCTCCCCGCTTCTTTCTGTATTTGTAATGGTATTACTTCCCAAGGTTACTAGTAAAGTAATGTGTAAATTGTAATTGCTAAGTGACAAAGGTTTTGATTTATGTATTTGAAGGTATGCTGCTCAACTGGATCAGTTCCAATTACAGTAACTTCTTGATTTAACACATTGTTTGTATATTATTTACAGGTGTGCTTCAGCTGCTGTTCAGATGGCAATATTGCTGTATGGGACCTCCACAATCAAACACTAGTGCGTCAGTTTCAAGGGCACACAGATGGTGCATCATGTATTGACATTTCTGCAGATGGAACCAAATTGTGGACAGGGGGTCTAGATAATACAGTCAGATCATGGGATCTCCGGGAAGGTCGACAATTGCAACAGCATGACTTTTCATCACAGATCTTTTCTTTGGGTTACTGCCCTACTGGAGAGTGGCTAGCAGTTGGCATGGAAAATTCTAATGTAGAAGTTCTACATGCAGCCAAACCTGATAAATATCAGCTGCACCTCCACGAGTCTTGTGTGCTGTCTCTTCGCTTTGCTGCGTGTGGCAAATGGTTTGTCTCTACTGGCAAGGACAACCTTCTTAATGCTTGGAGAACACCTTATGGAGCATCTATATTTCAGGTATTATTTATGAAGTAAATTTCGAACTGTTCTATCTACTACGTATTTACAAGTAGTGAGTAATTTCGTGGACTGTGGCTACTGCGAATATCATGCGGATGTGAAGGATGTATATATGCTTCCAAATATATTTCTACCATCAATACAATATTGTTTCGAAAACAATTTTGGAATTGGTTCACATGCTTGGTTTTTTATGCTGAAAAGAACTTAATTCACGAAAGTTGTCTTTGGTTAAGGAAATATGTTGAAGTGGGCAAATATTGAAGATGTGACAGTAATACAGAGTAAGGAAAATTTTCAAGTTTTGTTTACTATTGTGTCTAACTTTTGACAAAATTTGATATGTAGACTGTTCATGACATGACAGACTTCGTCTTTACTACTGTAACAAATTTAACGAGTATATACAGTTATAGATCACAGTACTTGTAATATAACTGATAAAATATAATCTGGGATACAAAGTAGAGCAGTAGTAGTGCATAGCCACAAGTTTTGGGTCATTTGCTGTGTTTAAAAGTTAATACAATAAGGAATATTACTTTTTTATAGAAATATAACGAATTACTAATGGAGTTTTGTATAAAATAAGTTGGTCAATAAGGAACCTATTAATGCAGTCAACTGGTCTCAATTTAACTGATTACTCTTTTGAAATTGTACACTCATTATTATAAATTCCTTGAGGAAAACTTGTATAACTAGACCCATATTTATGCTTGAGTTACATGGACCTAGGCTCAGGGTGGCAAAATTTTGAGAGAAAAAAAAAAGAATATACTGAAAATAAAATAAATGTTCGATATTTTCCAACTTTGCAGAGCCTGCTTTAGATAGTAGTATTATATTAAGTTGTTGTTACATGCTACTTTTTTTACAGTTTGACTGCTAAATGTCCAAGATTTGCATACTTTAGTTGGTGGGGGGGGGGGGGAGTGCAACATTTTTCCAGTCCATGGAAGTAACACTCCTAAATACAAGGCTGGCTACAACACATGCCAAATTTCTAAATGTCATTCTGTGAAGTGATCAGAAGTTACTGCTTTTTTTTTTTTTTTTTCATTAATGTTGATTCTGACAAAGAGAAATTCCATCGACTTATAAAAATAATACAGTAAAACCTCGTTAATACTTATAATGCTATCCTGTTTATCAGAGGCGTATACTGGTTAAAGGGTTTGGGCTAGCGCTGACCCTATTATTACACAAAATATATCTAACAATTACTTTAATTTTAATTACTATGGCAAAACTAATAATACAAAATTATTACATTATGTTATAGTATAAACTTTTTCTTTTGTAATTTCCTTGGGCTACTGCCGGTAGCCCGCAAAATACGCCCCTGCTGTTTATTATGCTCTTTTTATATAGTTCCTGGACATTTCATAATCCCATACAATTTTACCATCTTATAACGCTTCGAAAACCCTGTTTGTAGCACTTTTTTCGTATCAGAATTAAAAATTTCATATAAATTGCGAAACTTAAAGGTTTTAAAAGCATAGTGAAGAAATATGTTGCTTTAACTGTACTGAAGTCATTGCACCACTTGTGCAAGAAAGAAATTTCATCCTTTACTGGGGGGGAACAACAAAATCTCCGGTCTGCACTATCAGAAGTTGCACTTACCGATAATTTCCTTGTATGGAAGGATTTTAACACTCAAAAGTCTCCCTGTCAATACATTCCTGTCATTTCTGTAAAATTTAGTCATTCTTTGAATTCTATGGAGTGCACAGTAAGCTTGATGTGCAATGGAAAAGCGGAAATCTCTGTCTATAATTGAAAAATTACATTAGTGTTGTTCCTAACAATGTATCAAGTGAAGTTATCCATAGTTACTTGAACCGAATAGAAACTGTTATCATTCATAATTACAAACATATGGCAAACAACAATCAAAGAATTTTTGTCATATGAAATGAGCTCATAGTTGCATTTTTCACTGTAACTAATACACAATATGTTTCCTATGAATTGAGACCTAATTTGTTTTCCCCATTTCATAAGTCATTATCCGTCTATAGCACTGTTCCGCTTATAATATTGTAAGCCCACAGTCCCTTGAAGAGCATATTAATGGGATTATACTGTAGCTACAATAAAATTATTATTAGAAATTGAATTTATGTGCATAGGAAGTTAAGAATGCTACCAGTGTACTACCTGGTTCACAAGACTCTGAAATCTAACAGTAGCACATGGAATAATTAGAGAATGGATTGAGTAAACTAGCGTCAATGTGCGAGTGGCAGTTAAATCTGTTAACAGTATCTTGTTTTGACACCATTAATAATCTTATTGGCCACTTACACATATTGAGTATTAGTTACGGTTTATTCATGTCCGTGTGACTCATTTCTCTGTTATTAGATTTTGGATCTTGTGAACTAGACCTAAAAGCCCACTGAATGGATACCACATCCACTGTAATATACTCGGTGGCATTGTTAACTTTGTTGGTCAAGTTACTGTATGTAATAAAATAATGAATTAGATATAAATTTAATGATTTTATAGACTGATTTATATCATCTAATTAAGTACAATGTTCATTATGAATAATATTTTCAAACCTTAAATTTTGATTAGGGACATGAATTTTTAATATCTATTATCATCAAGATTAGCAGCTATTTTTCTCAAAATTAGCATCAATTTTTTTCAAAGAAAACTTTGTGCATTCTACCTTTCATTTCTCAAAATATAACACTGTGAACAGTTCAGCGTTTTCCTCCTTCAAATTACATCATCTGTCTGAAACAACAGCACCATACTGTGATAAAACACATTCACTGTCAACATAGTTCGTTGGTGTCCACAATACTTGCAACCAACAATCTGAAATGCTTTCTTCTGTGTTTTTAAAGCATTAAATACTTTCACTATGTCACATTTTTCATTTTCACCTGTTGTTCAATAAACTTCGAATTTCTTGTTTTGGTAAACTCGAAAATCCTGGAAACATGTCAATATTTGATTCGTCAACATTGTTCAATAGAACTACATTCTTCAGGTAGAATGTCTTTGCTATAGCCTCAAAGTTCTTTCAGCCAGGGTCCTTTTTCTTCAAAACTGACAGTTTATTATTTGCTGACTGAGCAGCTTTGGAAACCACATCTTTACATGTAGCTTCATCCAAAGGACTTAATCTTGACAGTGAATTTATTGTTCCTTCAGAATAATGTCCAGCAACAGTATCTGCTAAATTACTGTCCAAGATGTCAAGTCTTGGGTACAACAAGTGAGATATGGTTATTTGGACCCCTCGAGTAAAGTTAACAATTCAGCTAACATACTAGCATGATCTTTAACAAAAATCATGTAAGCATTTAATCTTGGAACATTCTTTTCATTAAGCCCCTGTAAAAAAAATGTGTCCCCATATTTTGAATATCCCTCATGTCAGACTGCTTGAAAAAGAAAACAATATCTTCAAAATAATCAGCCATTTAGAGAACAGCCTCAAACCAGTTATTCCACCTTGTTACAGTGGAAGAATGGAAAAAGCTTAACTTTTTTTGGAAGCTTCGTATCTAGACTTCAGAAACTCAAGATACTTACATTTCCTCTTTCGAGTTTTTGGGAAGGAAGATTTAACCCTTGAATCGAGAAGATAATAATTAATAAAGACATAATCGATCGACATGCTTTGAGTATTTAAAAAGTGCTTTTAATTTTTGTATACATAATATAATGTGCTTTTCACTTGAAAAATAGCAATCTAATGATAAATCGCTATTAAATAACATTTTTCTCGTGATTTCGCAATTTGAAAGGAAATTCGCATTTTTCGCACTTTCAGTTCTGTCAGAAAATCATGCTAAATCACCTTATAGATGAAGAAAAATACTTTCTACCCCACAATTTAAAAATTCGCGGATTTCGCAAATGCGAAATTTTTCAGGTCCCTAGTTGTGATCATTAAATCTTAAATAATTACTATCCCCGAACTTCTACAATAACAGGTGAGGTTTTTCCACCTCTTCATCTAACACAGTGGTTCCCAAACTTTCCTAAGATGCCACCCACTTTTGGGTGAAACTTCTGTACACGACCCCCACTACCGAACTGATAGAGTACTTAACCCTTCAAAAGATTCAAATTCCTGTAAAATCGAAAACAATGATAATTTTACTGAAAATTAGTGGATAGCACCCAAACGACTAAAATATAAGAATATAAAGCAATAATGACACGAAATATTACATGAACATCATTTCTATTAGCTCACTTTGCTGATGTTTTGGAACACATGACACTTTGAATGATAATTTGCAGGGCCACAATATTCGCATTTTACAGCCGAGGATAAAATCAAAAGATTTATAAAGAAACTTGATTTCAAATCGACAACACTTGACAAAAAGGAATATGATGTATTCCAGTGCATTAAAGAACTTGTGGAAAATTGAGCAATGTGTGATAAGACAAATACAGAATTTGTTTTTGCGAGCATGCAATTAAGTTTGCACAATTGTAAAAAACAGCTTTTTGAGTATTTTCCGAAAGACACTCAAAACAATATGAAAGCCACAGATGGATACTAAATCCATTATTAGACAGTTGCATTCAACTGGCTGAAAAAAAAAAGTAATAAAAGGAGAAATTTAATTTAAATATTTACTAGGTACCTACTGATGAAATGAAACTAGGCATTTTGCAGAGTTAGACCAGTTGTAAATCAAACGAAAGCATGAATAACTCTTGCTTACAAAAGAAGCTCCTAAATAATTATTGATAGCAAACTCGTATTTATGCGAAATAAGTTTCTGTTTATGACTTCCATCGAAACAAAGATGAGAAGTCTCACTGAACTTGAAAGTGATATCACTAAGTATATGTGTATTGAATGCAGAGCCTAGATTTGAGAGCTACTTTCTGTAAAACAGGCATATTTGTCCCATTAATAAAATTAGTTTTTACTTACGTGTATAACTACTGAAACTTTTATTTTATTTTTTTACGTTAAATGTTGTTTATCTTTCTGAACACAGTAAGTATATATTAATAAGGCCTTTCTTTTGTTTTATTTTGCAAATCATCTCGCAATCCCCCTCAGCTCTTTACATGACCCCTAATTGCGATCCCCAGTTTGGGGAACCACTGGTCTAACAGATTAAATTTGTGTACATTTATCCAAGAATACATTCATTTTAAATCACTGCCCATTTCTTAAAATATTTTAGAATGCACAAGATGTAAACCAATTTGGCTCGGACTAGAGGAAAATTTTGATATGTAACATGTTAAATGTAACATTGCATTAATTAGTATGATTACATGGGAATTGATTTTTTTAATAAATTATCAACGTTACTATGATGTTCTTTCTTATATGAAACAGTTGCATTAGGTGATGTTCATTTTTTTAAATATAATTTTCTCTACATTGATATTGGAACAAACTTTTTTTATATTTCTTGTTTAATTATGTAAATTTCGCTATAATTGTAAAATGTTGTGTGTGTTTATAAATATTGCTTTATCTGCTGTTTATGTTTAAAATGTACAATATGTTAAAGTTAGAAATTCTTGTTCTTTTTCAGTCAAAGGAATCCTCATCAGTTTTGAGCTGTGACATCTCTGCAGATGACAAGTACATTGTCACAGGTTCCGGTGATAAGAAGGCAACAGTCTATGAAGTCATCTACTGACCTCGTTCTGGATTTTGCCACACATCTTAACAAGATGAAGCTAAGTTGGTGTCTGAAAGAAGAATAAAAACATATTCAAGCTTCAGTGTGCGAGAAGTTTGGAGTGATGACTCATCTTCAAGATAGAAGAAAGAAACAATATTATGGTGCTTAGATTGAAGGGAGAGACATGTTAAAAGTGTATAAAGAAAATTATTATGTTTGCTTCATCAGTTTCTTTTTAAAAGCTGTGCTGACTGGAGTTAAATATTGTATTTAAAGTTCGAAAGGAGAGTGCTTAAATGTCGCATTAGTGACAATGCGTGTAGTTGACTTAGCCATGCAGCTGTGTTAAGAAATGGCCAAGTAAGGCTGGACGGTATAGCCAGAACTCTTTATCCTTTGTGTTAAGAAATGGCCAAGTAAGGCTGGACGGTATAGCCAGAACTCTTTATTCTTTGTACTGGTTTTAGAATGCAACTCATGCATTTTTTTTTTCTTTTGGAAAATAAAGTTGGAGCAGTATATATGGAAGAAACAAGAGACTACGAGCTTGATGTATGCTGAACTTCAAAGAATGTTTCTTGTGAATGGTGTTTTGCTGTAGTGAAACCTACATACGGTCTGCACCATCATCACAAAAACAAAAATATAGGTCTCTGATTGTGGAAGTGTTTATAGCTTCTTCTGATGACACGACAGACAATTACACTGAATGCACTCTAATATGGATTGATTAAAAAGAAACTTGTCAGGGAAAATATATAGATGGAAGATATTATAAATGTGAAGAGAAATCATGAGTAAAACTTATTTGAAAAATATTGAAAAGAAGTAAATAACAAATAGGGGCCTACTGTATAGAGAAATAATATGGCACCATGCCTTTTGTTTTTTAATTGTTTGTTGAAACACACAGAATTTTATCGATGTCGTGAAACCTTTATGAAATGTTTTATCCAAAATCTTTTGTCCCTTATAAAGAAATATGTGTGTATGTGGATACGTTTTATTTTGCTCACATTAAGACTAAAAGGTAGAATATTTTTCCTGTTAGTACTTTGTCAACTCCTTACCCATTTTGAAACATAAGTGTGAAAAGGCAAAATTTCTTCCTGTTCTCAGTATTTTTATTTTATTGATATGTTAGGTATTTAGGCTACCTGCATCCACAATTAGCCATATTCTGAAGGAAACATTCCATCGACAAATTTTTTATTTTGTCATTCACTGTTTATAGTCTACTGTATTTAACTCAATTTTCTATCTTTAATTTTTCTTTGGAAAAAGTATGGATGTGGTTGGAGATTTGTCGTAGTAAGAAATATCATTTATGAACAATGTCCTATATTGAACATGGAAACGTGATACTTAAATTATTTGAAATTTAATATATTCTATAAAATCATTCATTAGAATCCAGGACAAGTGAGATGGTATTCAACCCATACTTGATGTATTACTAACTGTCACTTTCTGAATAACTGAAGAAAAATTCAGTCTTCAAACGTCCTAACTATTACCTTAAGTTTTGAGTGTTACCAACCCATCCTCCATCTTTGCATGATACATACTGATTCAGTATTTTCTATTCTGAATTCACAAGATATTCACAAAAGTGAAGCATTGCAAAATGACTTAGAGAATGAATATTGTAACGCTGGGATTTAGTTTCATTTGATTGATATTTTTTATGCAATGATACACAATGTGTTATTTTTTAGGAATCTTCTGAAAGCATTTTCCTTCCGAATAAGGCTCTGGTATAGTAAACCCTCAGAATCAGTCTCGCTAAAACTTAGTTTCTCTGCTTGTGTTTTTTAATGGTTTCTTGAAAGACTTGAAAAGCTCCCAGATATCTGTAACACACTTCAGGGATTGTCCATAAAGGCATCAATTGAGTATTTTCTGAAATAAACAAGATACACTGTTATGACCAATAGCAGAAATAATCAACATGGTACCTCAAAAATTAAGGCAGCATAAGAACATACAATATAATAACTATGGTATTCGTTATATAATTATAAAATAAAATGCACAGCCCCTTGCCCACTGACACAAGTATTTACTTCTATCAGTTTCATTTGGCACAGATGCTTACTGTGATAAGTGTAAATATGAGCAACAACAATACTAGAGGAAGCTTGACACATGGAGTCTGCAGCCTGTGATGATTGAGTTGATTTCTTTGCTTGCACATTGTGAGAAACAAGAAACCATATTCTACCTCACAAATTTAAGAATTTCAATAATTTTCTTTGACTTTGAACTTCCAAAAGTGATAGTTGAGAGTGACAAAAATGTTGAGCTATTTCAAGAAGCTTTCATAGATAATTTATTTTCAGATTATAGCAGCAATGATGCACTCCCACTTTTTTTTATGTTTGTGATTGAATGTCCTGTTCTCCACTGGAAAGAACACTACTGTGAACAGTGTATGTGTGTAGAAATACCCTATACAATGCAGGTGTGGAATTAAATATTGATGGATCAGTTCCTACAATAATTCACTCTTATTTTGTATTTATCTCGAAATTTTTTTAATCCCTTGGTAATTTAACTCTCAAAGATTCACTTGAAACAAATGGAACAGAAGTACATTTTAACATATACAGATTTCTTGCATCAGAATTCCTAATCGTTTTGTATTTTAAAAGAGTTACTGTGTTAGGGCAGCATATTTTTGTTGCAGAATGTAATGAGGCATTTTCTTTGTGAATGATAAAGTACCTATTACTTGAGACTTTACAGTTTTGATTTTTTATTTCTACTTCCTCCTTAAACCTAAGAGAGCCTGAAGAAGTACTTTACGAATTTGGCATTTTCCCATAACCTGCTTTCCTTCCGAATTCAACTGTTTTAAAATTTCAGTGTGAATATTGAAAACTTTATAAAGCACGTATTGATTAATTATCTTGTTACATATATCTAGATTTGGTTAGAATATTTGTGTCTGCTTTCATATTGTAACAGAGGTCTCCAACTTTCTTGGGTCACAATGGGCAAATTGACTATTTGGGACCTCTAGGTATTCTGGCTGTTATCATGACGTCACATTTTATTATTAAAATTCGTATTTGTTATTATTGTGTGTGAAAGAAATTTATAGATTATTACTAAATTTTATTTGCTTAAGTCATTATAGAATTTCGAAACTGCAAACCTGCAAACCTTTTCTTTTGTAATTAAGATTTAGTGTCTTGTTTTGTTTAAAATGTGACAGTCATAAAATTGCCATATTAATGTACATATTAGCCACTTAATAAACTAAGGTCCCGTACAGCTATAAAGTCGACATTGACTTCCATATAAGTTAAATTGTAAATTTGTAATAACATTTATTATTTCATTGTTTATATTTTACAGATTTCCTCAGATGTAACAAACTGACATCACAGTATTTTTGCATTGTTAATAATTAATGTAGGTACTACAACCACATTTCATAAAAAAAAAACTCAATCATCCAAGGTTTCCACACTGTCCAGGTTGAAATGGGTCATTGTAAACATCTCAAACTTAAAAGAAACATTTATTTTCCAAGGAGTTGCTGTGTTGTACTGGTACATATTTATTATGCACTACTATGAAAAACATTTACATGAATGTGTTTCATTTTAACTGAGATTAAAATTAGAATGTTTAATATAATCTAGTTTCGTTTATCTGTGATATTTCCTATTCCTTTACCTTGCGTATGTTAGCTGGAATTGGAGCAAATTTACAATGTTGCTGATCTATGAAGTGAAAAAGTTGGAGACCACTGTCATGTAGGCCTATAATTACAGTAGCTACATCAACAGACGAGTATTTTATAATAAATTTAGAAACTTTATGACTTATTTTAAGCAAGTTGGTAATATTTAAGGATAAAATATAACACAAGTTGAATATTTTAAAATATTCATGATATTCAGTGAATTCTAAGAATGAAATAGGTAAAGAAATCAAATCTAGGTTTGCTCCAAGAAATAGGTCATCTTCAACTTTATAGTGTGGCATTTTGGCCCTTTCTATCCTCATTAAATATGTTCTTTATAGTTAATGAACTATCTCTTCCTTCATCTGCCTACATGTCTTTTTGTTCCAGTTTATAATGTAACATGCGCTTGGGATTGCAAACACCTTCCACACTCTTTATTTGAAGCAACCATTTATTTATGTTATTGAATATTTTAAATGTATCTTTCGTGCATTTATTTCTTCTTTGATCAATCATAGTGATAACGCCTAAAACCTAAAGAATACATTTCAATAGACTGAAATACTGTAGTAAATTCTTAATTTGTGTTTCGTTGGTTTTTGTACCATACATTAACATTTGAACTGGAATTAATGGATAAAATTGTTTTTTGGTTTCTTTACTAATCTTGTTTCTCAAACCTTTTATTGGTAGCATCTGGCTAGGTTTTCTTCCAAATACATGCAGATCCTGATCTGTTAAATTATTGTGAAATTAATATTACGTTCATTCTTTCGTGAAAGATTCTATGGAATACCAAATTCTTAGTTTTATTAATTGAGATGTTAATATTACTCGTAAAATGTTTAATTACTGCTGGACGCCATGGTGGTCTAGTGGCTAGAATGCTGGCTGTGGACCTGGGTTCCATCCCCAGCATACCCCCAATTTTATAACTTGTGTTGGGCAAGCCCATGGTCCATGTAACACAGGGGTTTTCTTCGGAAGCTCTGGTTTCCCTGTGGCATCCCAACAAATCTCCATCATCTCATGCAGCAGAGACCAGCCTTCTATTAAACATCCTGGGCAACGACCTTGTCAGCAAATAGATCTACACAATTGACTTGGAATCCGAACAATTTGTCCCCAAAAATTTCCCACAACTAACTCGGTCCCAAAACAAATTCGTACCCAGACTATTTGGTAACTTAACCAATTCTATTCGATCCAGGCTTCATATTTGGACTGCATACATAGGAACAATGTCTTTGAAGAAGCAATGTTGAATTTTGTAGATAAACAAGTCAATTTAGATATTGAGAGGGAAGTTTAAAACCAGTGTTCATTGGATTTTTCACTCTCTCCCCCATCCCTACTCTTCGCTTTCCTCAGCCACCTTCAGGAGGAAGTCGCAGAAATCGACATTAAAATTGACCTGGCAGAGGGCGGTCATTCACCAATCAAAAAAGAAAGTACATGTTCACGGAAGCACGCATAGGCAGGGTGGTTGAACAATATCCCACTTATAAAGAAGATGACAATATGTTGTCCTACCTGGGGGCCATTGGACACAATATCACCAGCAACCTCTGAGTAATCAAATAATTGGCAATAAAGTGAAATTATGTAAAATAATGAAATTATTATAAATGAGAACAAATAACCCTTGGTACACATTGTCTTTGGAACCAATTTCCTGGACCCAAGTCCGGGGACGTAAAGTCGGGGATGAATTGTCCTAGACTTCATAAGGATGAATGACGAACAGTCAAGTACCTGCCATTAAAAATATGTTTATTACTACTGATAATCATAATTTGTGTGGGTCTTGTATTTAATTGATCATCTGTGAAAAACAGGACAGTAGTTGAGCTTGATATAAATATGTGAACAGATGCCATAATAATTAAAATATGTTTGAAGAGCAGTGGGAGATGCATGGCCCAAGTTAAGAAGAATTGAAGGTGACACATAATTGCTCATAATACGTTTTATGCATTTTGCAACAATTTTGTTCTTTTATCATGCATGTGCGGCAACTTAAAGTTGTAGCAAGTTTGTGCTACACCTAAAAAAAATTACGGATATTTTGGTTTAAAATACAAGTTAAATTATTGTGGTATGATCAGCTGTAGTAAGTTTCCCATTCAACTAGAATTGTTTGTAGGAGCATCATCATTGACTTGCCACTGTAAATGACCGCGCTTCTTATGGGGACTAGCTTATGTTGGGTATCTCTTCGTGTGAGGGGATGAGAGGGTTGTCCAGTGTGGATTTTAAGTTGATACACGAACAGAGAGGTAAACGAGCTTTGAAAAATGGAAACAGATGGCAGTAGCTCACAGAACGACTGATGAGTGGCAATGAATGAGTGAGAGAGAGAGAAGATTCCAACCCCGCGACTGCAGTTAGGCACGAAAACAAGTTTTTAGAGGGTGAGCTTGCATTTTATTGGTGTTTTTGCTTTCCGTTTCCACTGCAGTTACTTGAGTCGAGTTGGTTGAGACTATGTGGTGGCGCGTAAAAAGCTGTTTTAATAAATGAATAGTGTTATTTGTGCCAGTATATGCATTGTTCTATATTAAATAGACCCTAGTTAAGATGAATACAATTCAGTCTTTAATAGAAGATCAACTTTCATTGCGCAACTTAGGAGAGAAGTAGTAGATCAATTCTGCACCTTGAAATTTCGCAGGACATGAAAACCAAAATGAGGTTATTCAACAAAAATTCAATTCTGACGTGTATGAGAATTTTCAGTGGTTATGTGGCTGTGAAATAAAATCTTCTTTCCATTTTCCTTATGTTTTGTTTGGAGGAGAAGAGACATGGACAAAGGACGGTGTTAGTGACATCCAGCATTTCCAGGATCGCTCTAAAAAAACATTTATAAATAGGTGAGTTTTGCAAATTTTTACAATAATTGTAGCATGGCAAGCCTAATATTTTGTAGTAAGAAAGTTGTGAAGCACCAGTCGCCAGTGTGTATCATGTCCCATGATGATATTTCTGTTTAATGTTCTTTAATATGAAATTATGGTGAATCTTTATGTCCCAGCCACTATAGGAACTTGATAAAAATACCTTAAAAATGCCTTGGATTTATAGTATTGATTAGTAGAATTGATGTGATCACTGTGAGAGCTGTAAGCCCACCCAACTCACCCTAAATACGTATCTTACTTATATACGAAAATCGTGCGTGAACGAAGAATACCGCCATATTTCTTTAATGTAACAGTGGGTTTCAGTGTTGCCAACCTAGTAATAATACTACACACCTAATCAAACCTAACCTAACCTTTTCTCATAATACTACACACCTAATCAAACCTAACCTAACCTGTCACATAATACACACCTAATCAAACCTAACCTAACCTGTCACATAATACACACCTAATCAAACCTAACCTACGACATAATACTGGGTACATACCTGTAGTAACATTCCTCAGATTTAGTATCATTTCGTTTTCATGTATTGCCAGCTCTGCCAATCGTGTTGCTTTCCATCTAGTGAAAGTGGATCATACTAATACTCCTAATTCGAAGACGACGTTATGGCGACTTTCATAATAATTACATTTTACATGTTTCGTGATATACTAAATGTGTTAATGTACATATGGTACAATAAGATTTGAAATGTGTTGTGGTTGTGATAATAGTATTGAAAATTGGTTTATAGCGCCACATTGGCAGTGATAAAAGTGTGCAATATTCGTTCAGTGGCTGGTGGATGCCCTAGATTGACCGAAATTATTTACTACGTTGAACTTTCTTTTCCTGATTAGCACACAAAATATGTTTTTTTCATTTAAAAAATAAGATGCCTAACTTGGCACATTATACCAATACAGTTTAAGTATATTTATTAACCTAATGTGAAAAAAGTTTCTGTATCTGACAACAAATGTTTATTTATTGAACATAATCACTTTTCAGCTGTATGCACTTAGCACAAAGCAATAATTCTAAGTCTTTAAACAAATTTTTGTCTTGATTTGCAAACTACATGCAGTCTTCCACAGTATGGTATACTTATTACTTCATTCGATGAAAACTTTTTTTCTGGAGAATATGGGGGATGATCACTCAATTCAAAGTCAGCTTCATCAATTATGTGCAACATAACCAGGAACTTGTGAGTGGGCGCATTGTCTTGCAAGAACAGTATACTTATATCCAGTGAGGGAAGTGGCAAAAAACCAGAGTTGGTATGCTACACCAAGATTTCCTCCTGGCATATATCTCGATTTGAAAAAGACATACCCCTCCCTTACAACAAACACGTACATGATATATAGTAAATTGTTTCGTGCAGTCAGTAATGCGTATCTTTGAAGCTTATGCAATGTATTAAATTTCTTAATAAAATAATTTCAAGTTACTTAAGTTATTCGCTAGATTATTTTGCAATGTCCATTGGAACTTATCACTCATAGCGTCTATCATCAAACCCATATTCAGGACAAAGTTGACATCAGATGATCCAGCAATCCTTTTTATATGGCTCTTTTCTTAGAGTCTCTTGTTTGATCTTCCATAGGGATCTTAAAGTGAATGGAAAGTGCTGAAAAATCCTTCCAAGTAGCTCTAATCGACCTAACACTTATGAAACCCATCTAACTCCTAAAATTCTTCCCATTGCCTGAATTTTAGTACACTGTTCAACTAACAAGGAAAGCTCATCAAGTGATAATGGATTTTCACAATGATTTTTCCGCTATACATTTCATTTGAAATAAGAAATCTCTTTACAAAATTTCTACATCTGGAGAAGGCATAGCCTTCGAGATATGATTTTTCAAAATCACTTGACACTCATGTAAGTTTCATATCTCCATTGGCATCATGAAGAAGAAAATGTTTAAGGCCCCAAATGTTTATGCACTGCCCTCAAAATCAGGGAAACTTATGAATATTCACCTCTTCAAGTGGTTTCAAGAAGTATACTTTTGCCACTGGCGTGGCTCAGTTATTTAAGGCACTTGCCTGCCAGTCTGAAGTTGCCCTCAGGTGCGATTCGATCTCCACTTGGGCTGATTACTTGGTTGGGTTTTTTCCGAGGTTTTCCCCAACAATAAGCTGAATCTATGGCTAATCCTCGGCCTCATCTTGCCAAATACCATCTCGCTATCACCAATCTCATTGATGCTAAATAACCTAGTAGTTGATACAGCGTCGTTAAATAACCAACTAAAACAAAAACATACTTTCCATCTGTCAGTGATCATAGTATTCTTTTGGAAGACTTGTGGAAGCTATAGAAAGAATAACTCCAGGAGGCAAAATGGTGAAAGTGTTAACAATTCCAAAGCACACAACTCTGATTGTTCAGCCTCTTGACGTTTATGGCTTTAAGCCTTGCAAAAAATTAATTTAAAAAATTGATAATGTTTTGTTACTTGGAACGAATATTTTATTACATCAGAGAGGTAATGTGATAAAATTGCAGTCCTTAACACATAATCAGCTTTCATCTCCTAGATATGTAAATATGTTTAAATATGGCTGGTATGTAAAGCTGGGTACCTTGACAACAAACCTGATAAATCCGTTGCTTCTGTGGAATTCTGTTTTCACGCTGAGTGCAGAACTGCTCTAAAGCTGACTGTGGTGCAAAGTTCCACTGTGTTTTGAGTATTTTTACAGAAATTTCCACAACTGTGATCAGTACAGTGAGTAATTTTAGGTATGCTTACATTTTCTTAGCATTTCTTCACAGTATTCTACAGTAAATTTCATGAATATTATACAGTATATCTGGTATGTAATTTTCATAACTTATATTATTCAAGGAGATTTTGACAGTATGGTATGCAGCTAGATGAGATTTATTGCCTGATATGTCTAGCACTCTTTGCAGTAGCTGTTATTGCTCTGGATTGAAGAATTTGAAAAATCATATCTTGAAAACTAGGCTTTCTCCGGATGTAGAAATTTATAAGGAGGTTTCTTATTTCAAATGGAACATATGGGGAACTTAGAGTTATGAAAATCCATTAGCACTTGGTTAACCTTCCTTGTAAGTAAAAAAAAATAGTGATTTCTTCAGAATTATTAAAATGCACTGAAGACAAGCACAAAGAATAGATTTTTTTATTTACCGATGTTGATTCATCTACCATCACACCAATCTTGAGATTATTTTCAACAACTTGTTTTACAACAGTTTTCCTCATTTCTTCACCAATAATTAAATCGGTAATATCAGCAGCTAATGTTTGGAATGTAGATTTAGCCCCTTATCAAGACCGTTTGCTCTCTGTTCATCAATCCAGGATAGTAGATCAGAAAATGGCCTTCCAAGCTTGGCAAAATTGTACACTGTACGAAAAATTCTGGATGTACTTTCATGGTAAACACCTTCTTGTTTAGCAATTGCATTTTCAAGAATTTATTAGGCTCTTCGAGAATCTTGTCACACTGACCTTGGGTATGAGAATGTTTGTGATGAAAAATCTTTTTTTTTTCTTATTGCTTGACGCATTTTAACATCGCTGTCATCAAAGCCTTAACCGAATATGAACACCATTCGTTTGATAAACGTATTCTTTCTGATTTGAAAGCACCTAAAGTTCCATTAGTTCTTATGCTTACTTTGCAGCCAAAACCTTTTGTTTGGGTTTTGTAGGTTAGCCAGTCATGTTCTTGAAATTTTGCTTGCTACTGAATAACATTCAGAAATGTTGGCAAATAACTAAAATCTATTTCATTACTACTTTGCTGGCTTGAAGAAGCTTTTGACAAAGCCCACGTAGTCAAACTATTTTCTTATAGGCTGGATTCACTGGACCTAGTCCGATCATCACTAAAGGCCTGCTCCCACTTAGAGGAATCGAACCAAATCGAATCAAAATGAAACGTCTGCTGCCGCTCGCATCTAGTGGAATCGAACCGAACCGAAGCGTGCTGCAGATTAAAATGGATCGCACAATGGCTTTAGTATAGTTACGTGAAGAGGCGGAAATAAATATCCAAAACAAGAAAAGGAAATGCTGGATACATGATATTTTAACTATGTACACATGGGGAAATTTCATTTTATTTGAGAAATGAAGAAAAATTTCGTTCTATAGCGCTTCTTTGGATTTTAATTTTTATCTTATTTTCGTTAATTCAGCCAGGCCTACTTATTTCTCTTCAATTATTATCACGGGAATAATTATTACAGTAGTACTTTTGTGTTTTGTTATACAATAGCGGATAATTTTGAATAAAACTGATTAATTTTTCTTCGTTTGTATTATTGAATTGTAATTGTCTGTATACGTACTATTTCAGCAATAACTTTCAATAGTAAACAAATTAAGTCGCCAAGAATGGATATGATTCATTTGTTTTTTGACGAAGGCTTCACAAGTACATACAATCATATCCGAAACAAGAAATTCTGTTTCAGCAGTGGAATAAATATTCTAGCTCATGAATTCTATTCTATTCGATTCAATGCACCGCTTTCTGCTATCTTCCATTTAAACACAATGTGAAGAGAAATTCTGTTCGATTCAATTCCGCTAAGTGGGAGCGGGCCTAACAATCACTGTTATTCTCTTTTGTGTCACTGAAGTTTCTCATTACTCCTCTTATGACAATTGTCCATTATTATATTACAAACACACTACACCAGTAATAACATAATAACGAAGAATGAGAATTACTAGATTTAAATGAATATATTAACCGTTATTTAATGACGTCGCATACTGAAGCAGCTCAAAATTCAAACCCGAACCACTGCCAATACTGCTTTACACAAAATCTATAAACAGCAATGCAAAATTAATTTACTTCCTATATTGTTAAGAATTAAAACTTGATTTCTATCGCTAATGGGTACTTGAAATAGTATATAACCCTATTTAAATTTGTCACTGACAAATATTTTAAAAGAATAAAATCTGATGACAAAGTCACTAAATTTTAACAATGGCCACCACAAAGCTACAGACAACAGCCTTCTATACTTGAAATGCTACAGTTGTAAGCATTCCAGGAGTTAACTTATCAAGTAAACGTGTCTCAATGCACTCTTTGCTGTGAAGGTATGTATAAATCGTTGCTTACGAGATTATACAAGCTGGCGCATAGCGCTTGAAATATGGGTCTGAAGTGATTCCCTCGTAATGCCAATTCTGCCAGTCGGAGTGCTGTTCCATCCTAAATATTAATGGCAGAACACTTAGGCTGGTATTCATAGTCGGTGACTTATTTGTTCAATAAGTATGACTTTGTTAAGTTATACTTATTGGAAAATCTTAACTTATATGATTACGGTATTCATAGTCAGCTAATAAGTCGTACTTTGTTAAGTTTCATTCAATAAGTGTAACTTATGTGAACACACATAAGTCGAACTTATTGGTATGAGAAATTGCAAGGCCATTGTCACGACAATGTAAATCAGACAGTCGATTTTCTCTTGTCTCAAAAATTTATATGCATAAGCAACATTCTGTATAATAAAATGATTGATGTAATGTACGGAAAGAAGAAAAGAAAATATTTCAGTTATGTACAGAAAGATGATTGTATTGAAGGAGATTATTCTAAAATATTCAGAGATTGTAGAGAATAAGAAATCGACGCAGTTTTTTGAAGACAGAAGATTGCAGAAGAATTAAATTCGTCGATACATATTGTGGAACATGTAAGTAAACCTAATACAATATTTTCTTTGAAAAGTGTATATCATAACATAAAGAAAGAAATTATGAAGTTCTTTTACGCGAAGTTTGGAAATTTTATTGTAATTTGGTTATAATGATTACAGAGATTTGGAAAAAACTACTGATAGGCTACTATGAACGAACATCAAATGTCAGTAACGGAATGTTTTGACCAATGAACGTCAAACAGTGATGGCTACACGAGGTGTCTTCTAGTAAAAATATGAAGGACATTGATCCACCTGTAGCACAAATAATTTCTCTCACAATAGTCCTAGTTCCGGGAGCGGTTGACTCCGATATGATTGCGAGTGAACTAGAAGGTAAGCAGTATTACATTCAACATTCTTTCTTGAACATTTAATTTGTTTCTTAGCCTATTAGCTATTATTTGTTAATAAAGAAAATTATCAAATCATATTTACATGAAATGAGTCCGTAATAGGTAACTATACCTAACAAGTGATAGAGTGAGGAAGAATAAATTCTATACAACATAATTAGCCAGTTGACATAGTGTACATATTGTTTACAGTGCAGTTGTGTTTGCAGAGGAAGTAGAGGGAGCACCGAATCCTTCCGATGACGTATCCCCCTCTACTGCTGGTCCATCCAACTCAATTGCAGCTCAAACAACAGCGACGGCAACTGCAGCAGCATAAGCGGATCACACAAGAAAGCACAGGAATGTAGTTTTGAGGGAACAGAGTGAATTTATTATTATTATTTTTACAGGTCAATAATGCAACTGAAATCGGAAGCTCACAAACAAATACCGCTTGTCCATAATGAAAACCAAATAAATTACTTCAATCGGTTCTTGTATAAAACTTCATAGTATTCATTGTTGATAATACAAATCATCTAAATTTTAAATGTTTTGGTAAATCACATAAAAGAATAAATGTTTTGCTTCAGTGAAATACAATAAAACTAATTGTGAAATTCATTTTTATCATCATGCCTCCTAAACACTATGTTAATCAGTTCTCCCTGAAAGCCAAACCGAAGATTGCTGTTCAGATGATGCAACAGGCACAGATTCATATGGAAGAGTAATTACGTTTGGATCATCTTCTGGTAAGTTGTCATTTTCTCCGAACTCGAATTGTCAAGCACTGCACAGGCAACAATAAATTATATTTGGGACATTGTCGAGTTTGTTTTTTAAACCAACCGACAGATAAGGAAATCTTACCTTCCATACCTCAAACATTCTCTCTACTACATTAATTCTCGTCCTTTTGTCGGCTGTATTGTACCTATAAATTTTAAAGTATCAAGCCGCTATTTCCACAACTGCTTACATTTGACAATTTATTTACTTTCATTATGACAGTAAGAAAACTTAATTGGTTACTGTGGTTGCATGTTCGGTGACCTCTAGGCTCATTTGAAGCAATGAACCACCGGTAAGGGTAGATGCGAATATATTGAATAAGCAATCGTGGACAGCTGATAAGGGGTGGTCCTCCAGCTTGAGGGTTGGGCGAAGGACTAACAACCCATCACAGCAAAAAAAGAGCTTGTTACGAAACCCCAACATAAGCCTCGAAATGGGAGTGATTCTTTGGCAAAGGAATAAGATTATGAGATTTGGTACTTGGAATGGCACCAGTCTTTACAGAACAGGACATTAGTAGCAAAAGAACTAGTTAGATGTAGAACAGACTTTCTGGGAGTACAGGGGGTTAGGTTAGATGAGAATGGCCTAACACCAATTTGGAACAGGATTCTTTATTCATAAGAAGAGAAAAATTTTAAATTATGGTTTAGTTAACGACGCTCGCAACTGCAGAGGTTATATCAGCGTCACCTGGGCAGGGCATGTAACATGTATGGAATCCAGAAATGCGTATAGAGTGTTAGTTGGGAGATCTGGGGGAAAAAGACCTAGTTGGGAGGATAATATTAAAATGGATTTGAGGGAGTTGGGATATGATGCTAGGGACTGGATTAATCTTGCTCAGGATGTCGGGCTTATGTGAGGCCGGCAATGAACTTCCGCGTTCTCTTAAAGGCATTTGTAAGTAAGTATGACAGCAAGAAGACTTTGTTTTAAATTCATTTTATTAACACATAATAATTTAATTTAAATTGTCTGGATAAGGTTGTTTAATCTTACTAATACCGAAATTTCAAGTATATTAAAGAAACCTAACCTCACCGATATATTGAATACCTCATATAAATTAAATTATGTTTTATTTAACGACGCTCGCAACTGCAGCGTCGCCAGTGTGCCGGAATTATGTCCCGCAGGAGTTCTTTTACATGCCAGTAAATCTACTGACATGAGCCTGTCGCATTTAAACACACTTAAATACCATCGACCTAGGCCGGAATCGAAACCGCAACCTCGAGCACAGAAGGCCAGCGCTATTCCAACTACGCTACCTAGGCCGACAAATACCTCATATATTTATAGACTACGGTTATGGCTATATTTTAAGAACATTAAATTTATTTCAAAATTTCCCGTGGCATAAAATCTCAAGCGAACAAGAAGTAGTAATCTAGAAGAACTGGCAAACCTCGCTATCTCGGTTTTGCAAGAGTTCTTTCCACTTTCGAAAGTACTGATTCCAAAACCTTTTGCAAAAACGAAACCTCCTTTTCAATTCAAGATCATTATAAAATTCAAAGTGACCCATGATGTTTCGCAAGTAACGCTTTTGGGCGCAAATTTCCTGCATTTCAGTAACTTCCTTGGCCAGTTCTTTATAAACGTTATTAATTTTTAGGTTAAAACTGACATAAGTCAGGGGTTCCCTTGACTTGACAAAGTTTAACTTATTTCATAACATAAGTCGCACTTGAGTCACTATGAATTGGAATAAGTTCAACTTCATGAAGTCAGACTTTGTAAAGTAAAGCTTATAAAATAATCACGACTTATAATAAGTACGACTTATTTTGACCGAAATCTGCAATTGAGACGAGATTTAAGTTCGACTTACATATAAGTATGACTTATCTCGACTATGAATACCGGCCTTATGACATTGAGCGTATTCCGAATCTCACCGGTGAGCAATCCGATGGCATCACGGAGTTCCGAATTCCACCGATGACGTCATTGATGCTCCACCGGTGTCGCACCGGTGCCATCAACTTGCAGAGGTGGTGGCAGGCTCCATCAGCCGTCATCAGTGAATCTGATTGGTTCTTATATAGGGCGGGAATTAGCAGACGAATGACATCGTGACTGTTGTGTCCTTGTTGTGTCATGGCGGTGTGTTCTGCTTTAGTTCTGCTGTATTGTTTGTAATGAGCACAACGTAAAAACAATATGTTAATGGCTTATGAGCGAATATGTCAACCGACCAGTTATTACTACCGGTTCAAGAAATAAGTTGTTTATGATCTCTTTTATTTGAACGAGATGGCAGTACGGAAATTTCGCAAAATTTTGCTAGCGTAGCACAGATAACCACTTACACAGTCGCCATGACAGCATCGATTCTTCCAGCAGTTTTGTTCCTCATTTTCGTTGCAACGTGACGGCATTGATGCCACCGGACCGGTGAGATTCGGAATACGCTGATTGACATTTGGGTCATTTAAAGGACTAACCATTGCTTATTAAATGCTTCGTACAATATTGTACGGATAATAGATGTAATTTCAAAACTTTTACGTCTCAATTATATTACAATAAAAGGCTGTCATTCTTGATATTAAAATATATTACATATTTCATTTTGTTGAAACCTATTACATGAAATATTATAAACTAAGGTACTACCAGGGGGGTTTAACTTAAATGATAGATGTTGGATGCTCATAGATGTTCCTTAGTTTGCCGCAGTGGTCGCGACACCGCTAGCTGTATTTTGATCAAAGAATTTGTAAAGTTAGTACACGGCCGACTTGATGCTCGCTTCGTTTCCCCTTTACCGGCCTTGACAATTCATTTTGATCCCTGTGTTAAATCTGTAATCGAGGAAATATGAAATTCCCGCCAGATGGCACTGACTCCCAAGGTTGACTGAGGAATGTGTGTATGGTTTCTTGTACGATTATAATTAGTAATATTGCGCTTCTTTCTACTGGTATGTGAGTTTATTGTGATATGATTCAAAATGACATAGTGTTGTGTACCATTGTGTACTTCGAATAGAAAAAAAGAGTGGAGGAGCAATATCATTCCACGAATTTCCGAGTGACAGGGAAAGATGATTATATTTCGTGACCAGAATATTGTACGAAATGGAAATATAAAAATTGGAGTTTTATCTTTCGAAGAAGTGGAAAAATTCAAATATTTTATTTTATTTTAGTAGGTTATTTTACGACGCTTTATCAATATCTTAGGCAATTTAGCGTCTGAATGAGATGAAGGTGATAATGCCGGTGAAATGAGTCCGGGGTCCAACACCGAAAGTTATCCAGCATTTGCTCATATTGGGTTGAGGGAAAACCTCGAAAAAAAACCTCAACCAGGTAACTTGCCCCAATGGGAATCGAACCCGGGCCACCTGGTTTCGCGGCTAGACACTCTGTTACTCCACAGGTGTGGACAAAAATTCAAATATCTTGAAGCAACCGTAACAAATATAAATTACACTCGGGAGAAAATTAAACGCAGAATAAATATGAGAAATACCTCTTAATTTTTTTTTACCGTGGGAATTAATTGAAGTGAATTTTTATGGCAGGCAGAGTAACTATCTTATGGCCCCATGTTTTAAATTGCTTCCAGTGCACTTCATTTGAACCAGGTACCCAGCTTCGAAGCCGTTAGCCCTGTGAACTTACAGTATAATTATTTTCCCCTATTATCATAATACAGGTTTATTATCTAAGAAATTAGCAAGTTCTTTGTGATAGTAGAAGAGAAAGAGTGGGGGAAGGGAAGTGGTCCGTGGCCCGTTAATATTCGGTTGAGAAGCTTTTATCATCTAGTCTGCTGTCAAAAAATCGGAAAGTTAGAATCTGTAAAAACAGTTATATTACTGGTTGTTCTGTATGGTTGTAAAACTTGGACTCTCATTTTGAGAAAGGAACAGAGGTTAAGAGTGTTTGAGAATAAGATTCTTAGGAAAATATTTGCACTAAGAGCGATGGAATTAGAGGAAAATGCAGGAAGTTTACATAACGCAGAACTGCACGCATTGTATTCTTCACCTGACATAATTAGGAACGTTAAATCCAGATATTTGAGATGGGCAGGGCATGTAGCACGTATGGGCGAATCCAGAAATGCATATAGAGTGTTAGTTGGGAGGCCGGAAGGAAAAAGACGTAGATGGGAAGATAATATTAGAATGGATTTGAGGGAGGTGGGATATGATGATAGAGACTGGATTAATCTTGCTCAGGACAGGGATCAATGGCGGGCTTATGTGAGGGCGGCAATGGACCTGTAGGTTCCTAAAAGCCATAAGTAAATAAGTAAGTAAGTAAGTAAGTAAGTAAGTAAGTAAGTAAGTAAGTAAGTAAGTAAGTAAGTAAGTAAGGGAAAGATGCGAAAATGCCTTGAAGTGAATTCACGCCAAGACTTTGTTCCTAAAGCAACTCCCCATCTTCAGTAGTTTGTAGTTTACATTTCAGGGAAGAAGATTATTCTAATAATGGGAAATTTAGACTATTAAAACCAAATGCTGTCCCAACAATATTCCCTCATTATCCTAGGTATAAAGTGACAGATATCAGAAGACCATGACGAATAGTTACTAAAACTGATCTCCCTCCATCCAAGAAACGCAAATATTTTAATAATATTGGTTTTTCACTATTTGAACAAGATGTTCCGAGTGGCTCAGCATCAGTTAATGACATTCCCTTCTTGCCAGTTGAAAATGACCATAAAGCGACGCAAACAGACGTTGTCAACTTTGTGGAGCTAAAAAGAAATAATTAACAGATTGCATGTGAAAATTAAACAACTTAATCAGGTGTTACAAGAGAAGCAAGATGAGATAACGAAAACAACTGAAAAACTCCAACTAATTGAAAGAGATCCGTTACATAAAGAGCTGGAAAATTTAAGGAAAAAGGCCGATGAAGGCAGTATTCTTGCAAAATTGATTCTAGATCAGCTGCTTAATAATCTAAAGAGAATACCAGACAAGAATATATTAGATAATTTGTGTTCAGAAATTGAGTCGTTACAGGGCAGACCAGCTAACTTGATACCCTAAGGGTGAAACCTAACAAATTTTCCCCCATTACTACATATGCTAGTGGATTATGGTGATTTTCTAGTTTGAAGGTTGAATTTTCTTTTGCCAACTTCGTGTCGAATTTCGGTACTGACAAAATCGTTGCTTACGAGATTATACAAGCTGGCGCATAGCACGATCGAGAGTAGGTCTCTGAGAGTCATGACAATTTCTGCCGCTAGGTTCGCTTCGCTGCACTAAGAAATGATGAATAGTTCCATTACTAAGCATTGTGTATCGTGAAAATAGTTTGATTAATTGTGCATTATTGATCGAGTACGAAAATTATAAATATGCCAAGCATATTACAGTCTTATTTGAGGTTTATTTATGACTTGTTAAATATCAGTATGCAGATTTTCAGCGTCATTTAATGGAATTTACAATTTTGTTTCCCGAAAGTCTGAATATGTTGAATTAAAAATTTTGCTTCCAAACTACATTGTTCATCTGGTTCATTTACTTTGGCAAGTTGATTGTTTTCAGTTCCGTGTTTTCAGATTTCGTTCCCTCTAATTTGTTATAATTGCTGAAAGTGAACTACCGGTTTCTGCTACTTTCAGACATTATTATTATTATTATTATTATTATTATTATTATTATTATTATTATTATTATTATTATTATTATCATCATCATCATCATCATCATCAAAATGAAATTAATATAGTTCTTAGAGTGTCTTGCCTTAAGGCAATCAGTAGCGTTATTCGAGGAAAAGAGTATGATTTACCATCATCATTTATAGTGGCGAAATATTCTACGACAATGGTTAATTATTACTGCTGAATATTGACATATATACGATTTGCATTATTTAAGATACAACATACGCAGCAATGCGATTTTAATGTTGAGCATGCCGAGTTTAGTGTAACGTACGGTACTCCCCTCATCCTCCAAGCCAAATCAAATATTATTACGACATTACGATAAATAAATAAATAAATAAATAAATAAATGAATAAATAAATAAATAAATAAATAAATAAATAAATAAATAAATAAATAAATAAATAAATACATAAATAATTACTACAATTATTCGTTGTGATAAAGTACAATTATCACTGCATGGTGTACAGAAAATTTTACTTTATGTTTTCATTAAATTGACATGTTGTCATGAGTGACGACAGAAAACAGCTCAGGGGAGCGAGATTCAGACATTACTAAAAATGAAATGGGGATCGGGGAGAGCAGATGCGCATGTGCCTATGGGCGGCAAATTCTAAAATATATTGTCCTTGAGATTCCTGAGATATTTGTTTATGTTATGGGAAATGGTAAAATTCGAAAACCATTTCTAATCACATATATTGCAGTCTAACTTCCTAAGTAATTTAATTCTAACTCCTAATTTAAAAACTGTTTACACACACTAAAATATCAGCATTTGCTATTACTGCCCACTACTGGATTAATCTTGCACAGGATAGGGACTGATGGTGGCGGGCTTATGTGAGGGTGGCAATGAACCTGCGGGTTCCTTAAAAGCCATTTCTAAGTAACAAGTTAATCAGCAGGCCTATTAGATATTTATTTTAAAAAGCCATTTGTAAGTAACAGGTTAATCAGCAGGCCTATTAGATATTTATTTCACTGCTGCAAGTTGTGCAAGAAAAATCGCACATTTGTACTAATCATGTATTGTGACTGCTGTTTGCTTTAGTAAAAATCATAACACTTCAACTTCAATATATTTTTAAAAAAGAAAGGGATAAGTTAGGCCTACTTACAAATGATTAAATTATGAAGTCAGGGAAATGGAAGATAATACAGTACCTTAATTCATTGGAATAATAATAATAATAATAATAATAATAATAATAATAATAATAATAATAATAATAATAAATAAATACATGAAAAGGGTAGACTACAGTGTTCATGTAAAATATAGTTTCTTTCATTAGTTCCGAAAAGGTACGGTGTATGAATTGAACAACAGAAAGGTAGTACCTTAGTTTATAATATCTTTTAATATCAAGAATGACAGCCTTTTATTGTAATATAATTGATACATAGAAGTTTGGAAATTACGTCTATTGTCCACAAAATATTGTACGAAGCATTTAATAAACAATTGTCCCAAATGTGAATGTCATTTAAGTGTTCTGCTATGAATATTTAGTATAGAATAGCGCTCCGAGTGGCGGAATTGGCATTACGAGGGAACCACTTCAAACGCGTATTTCAAGTGCTATGCGCTAGCTTGTATAATCTCGTAAGCAACGGACAAAATACTACAACTGGTAGTGTCTTTGTAACTGTTGTGTTGGTATAACGGTTGGTACTGGCGGTCTTGAAAACTAAATAAAACTAAACTATTTCCAACTAAAGATTGAAGTAGACGTAAACAAAACCGAAATGTAGTGTGGGATGATTCGAACAAAATGTACCTATACAGGTTACGTTGACTGGGGTGGCATTGGTTCTGTAGAAGCAGAGGAATTAGCTAAGGAAGCATTGGTGATTCAAATAGTTTCCTATACTACAAAGTTTAAATGTCCAGTGGCATACTTCCTTGTCAACAAAGTGTCTTCCGATGTACTTTCAGAAATGATACGAAATTGTTTAGTCAAATTATACGATGTTGGGGTTATAGTACGTTCTATAACTTGTGATGGGGCTAGTGTAAATATTCAAGCTCTTATGAAATTAGGTTGTCAATTCAATTCAGAAAATATTATTTCACAATTTAAGCATCCATCTTCAGAGTGTGAAGTTCACATAATCCTTGACCCATGTCATATGTTAAAGCTAGCAAGGAACACTTTAGCTGAGAAAAAAGTTATAGAGTCTCATGATGGGGATATTAAATGGGAATACATTCAAGCACTACATTCAGTACGCTAAAAGAAGGTTTGAAAAATATCTAGGGGTGGTCTGTGTGTCTGAGGCTGTTTTTAGGGTCATCCAATGTACTGAAAAGCATTTTAGTTCATTTATGAATATTTCAGATTTTTCCTCACCAAACACATATTCCTACTTTGTTAATGCTGTGTATCGGTATGCATGTTTAAATTTGTCAAAAAATTTTAGTGGACATTCCATTAATGCATCAATAGATTGTTAAGATTTACATGAGACCAAACTGATAAAGGACCTCATTTCCTTATACACTTCTCTAAGATTACGAGCTATTTCAAAATCTGTCACAATATGTGCTCAGGGAAAATGTTGCACTGTTAGACAAAAATTCAATAAGCTGGTGACTTTTCTCAATGTGTAATATTGTGAACTAAGTAATGACGTTATGATGTCTCAATAGCTATTGCTTCAAGGAATTAAATATGTATTTTGCCACTTTCTTGCATATATCATATTCTGGAAACTGTTTATATTGGGAGTAGTGGAGATGCCTTTGTATTGTATATATGAGGTTAAAAGTGTATGTGAATTTAAATTTAACTGTGTGTTGAGTGTATATTGTTTTGTATTCTTGTATGTTGTAATGAAAATAATGTATTTCCTTTATATTAAAATGTTATTCTTATACCGCCAATACTCGGTCTCCAGAGCCTCGTTAGTGTAAAACAGGTTGCACCACGTGAAGGTGAAGTTGGAATTTGGGTAAAAGAGACTACCCCTTGCGACAACGGATGTCATCACACAGAATCCCAAGAGATATGCTTCGTTATCTCCCTCAAGAAAAGAGATTACTGGGACGTCCCCAGAAACGCTGGAGAGAGAATTTTTCTTCGAGACTGTAACGAGCCACATGGCCTAATACTTGGAGGGTTGATGATGATTTATAGCTTTGAAATTATAATTTTTACTTAGAGTTTGGAGTATCTGAATAAATTGCTCTATAGATTCTCCACGTTGCTGTCTTCTAGTTGCAAGTAAGTGTGTAGTATACTGCGTGTTCAGTTCAAAGTGTGTCATGGCTCGCTGTATGTCATGTGGCTAGCCGATGAGCCTAGAGAATTCAGTCTTCCTACATTTCCGCAGAGGCGCATTACCTATGTGCCAGAGAAGTTGCCTACCAAGTACGGCGTTCATTCTGAAGAGTACTTACCGATACGTACCGTAACGCCGGTAGTGGCACGAATGTGAACTGTTTGGAGAGGGTTAAGACGATTACTTACGTACAGTATTTGTTGACATTAACTTCGACGGTCAACATGGACATGGAGCATTTTATTTGTGTTGTGGAATGTTGCCGTACGCAACCGATCATAACAAATACCCTGCGTACGACTTGCCCGAGCAAAACACAATTCGAAAGAGGTTATGGTAGCACACAGACCGTACAGACTGCCATCTGTTGCTATGACGTTCAAGTTATACCGTACACGTTCTCAAGTTCAGACTGAACGCCTTGATTAATAGGCAACTTCTCTGACATAAAAGTTGAAACTCGCTTCAAATCGCTGACTCACCAACAGTGACGTCATGACACACTTTGAAATGAACACTCAGTATATTTTACTATTATATAGAGCATTGAGAGTAAATAAAGTATTTCCATATGTATCAGTTTCACTTACAAAACCATAAACAGAATGAGATATATACTGTAATTAATGAGAAGATTTAACTTATCTGAATCTGAAAGAATATATGACAGTGCAAATAAATTATCAAAATTCTTCAGCCAATGAGTCCACTCTCTGTTAGCTGAATCAGAATGAAGATCAGCATCATACTTTTCTGGTGTGAGATATGCATTGTGAATATATTCATTTCGTTGATTAAGTTGTAATGAAAGTATCTATATATGGGTTTAGGTTTTAATCGACAAAAACTTTACATACAATTCGAGGTCTTAGAGTGAAAGTAATGTAACAATAAAAATTGATATTTTTAGGTTTTTACACTAATGGTTCATAATTCGTTCTTCTACTTGGTCACAAAAAATTCTAACTCAATTCCGGACAGTAAACATCATGTTATAGTATACGGTATTCACTTTTTTTTAAGTTAGAAGTAATATAGAGCACATTATATATTTAATTTCATTTATGATGTGTACGTACACGTTTAGACAATTCATAGCTGAATTAAATTGAAAGAAATAGATCATGATAGTAGTATACAAAGTGTGGTGACGTCAAGGGCTTCCGGGCTCCCATGGGCGTGGCCAAGGGAGGGGTAGGGGAAGGAGGCGTGGCGTTGCTTCGTCATTGGTTGAAACAGAAGTGGGGGAACTCAATTTTGATTGGTGCATGGGGGGAGGGTCTCAAATGCGATTGGTTAATGGGGTTGGAAGGGGATTGTGATTAGCGAATGAGGATGGAGACCTCATGTATGTGAGTGGTCGTAAACGGTGGTTGGGTGGGGTGATCCGGTTATGCAATTGGATAATGGGAGAGAGATAATTTGGGGGGGGAGGGGAATGGAAGTGTTGAATTGCGATTTATCGTTGGTGTTACAACATTTGAGTGATAGTGAGGAGAGGGGAGGAGTTGTGGGTTGCCCCTGCGTGATAGTAATCCACCTTGAAAGAGAACTAGGTCACACGTGTCAAAAGGAAGGCGATGTTTCGAATATGCATGTTCCTGTGGGTCTTATTTGACACTTGTATTATTTTTTTCCCTGGCCAGTTGAAAATAATTTTCTGTTGTGAAATATGTATGAGTATGTATTACGCAGTCGGTTTAGCCGTCTGTGTGAGAGGTGAATCCCGCACGTGGAAGTGAAAGTGAGTCCTCGACTATATGACATTGACTGTACGTGGCTGTCTGAAGCACGCAGCCAGTTCGCCGTTCTTCAAAGAGAAAGTGTATCACCTTGGTGGAATTAAACAATGCATCAAATCTAATTAAAAAAGATGAAATAGCGGAATGGTGAGTAGAAATGAATAAAATTACTCAAATATGTGGAGAAAACTCAATTCTCACTTCAAAAATTACCTATGATTACTAGAAGTGAATAAAATGTACAACATAATAACAATGAAGAAAACTCACTTCAACAGTCACCTGGTTGCTGTATTTAAATAGGCGTAAATACATAAAGTTAACATGATTTATACTCTATCTATGGCAGGAAGTAAAATCTTTTGAGCTAACTCCCAACAGGGAATGATTACTAGAAGTGAATAAAATGTACAACATAATAAGAATGGAGAAAACTCACTTCAACAGTCACCTGGTTGCTGTATTTAAAGAGGCATAAATACATAAAGTTAGCATGATTTATACTCTATCTATGGCTGGAAGTAAAATCTTTTACCTGATTCCAGACATTCGCGGAGCGGACTGTAATTTCTCACATCAGTTGTTAAAAGTACAAAGGGATATACATAAAAAGACTTGGACTTTTCAAGATAGATTGACGCATAACCATAGTCAGAGGAAAGGTTTCAGTAAGGCAGTAAAATCTTTCACCTTACTCCTTCCTAATAATAATAATAATAATAATAATAATAATAATAATAATAATAATAATAATAATAATAATAATAATAATAATAATAATAATGCAATGTACATAATTTACATTCCATTTCTATTACAACCGAAATACGAAATATATTGAGAGGCATGAAATATTGTTTACTTAATCCCATTTCTTTAAATTACTTCCGTCTTCGGAGTACGAAGAGTAATTCAACCGTGTTTCTTATAGGTGAATCTAATGTTGAAACATACGATTAACTGTGTGTCTTTTAATGCTGCAATATTCTATCAGTCATCTAACCTTACAATAACCTCAGTGATAGTATGTGAAAACTACATCACAATAATTCTCGTTATGTTTAATATGATATTTATAATTTCATTAAATACATATCCATTTAGCGCATATAATCAGCGGTATGTATTAACTGCTTGCCTGATTTTTGTTGAATAAAATAAAGTTTAATATGGTATTTATAATTTCATTAACTACATTTCAATTTAGTCTATATAATCAGCAGTAAGCATGTATTAACTGCTTACCTGATTTTTGTTGAATAAAATAAAGTTTAATATGGTATTTATCACCTTACAATAAGCTCATAATTCTTACCTGATATGAACAACATTACTGAAATATGTGGAGAAAACTCAATTCTCACTTCAACAATTACCTATAATTACCAGTCAATCTCCAGAAGTAATAATAATAATAATAATAATAATAATAATAATAATAATAATAACATAATTTACATTCCATTTCTATTACATCTGGAATATGTTGAGAGTCATGTAATATTGTTTACTTAATCCCATTTCTTTAAATTACTTCCGTCTTCGGACTACAGATCATTTAATACTATTGTTATATGGGTAATTAATACATCTGTTTTTTGATAATTTTTGCTTTGTCAAAAGTAATTAGTGTGAACATGTATAATTAACCGTCCTCAGACCAAAAATCGTATTTTTAATACATCTGTTTTTTGGTAATTTTTGCTTTGTCAAAAATAATTAGTGTGAACATGTATAATTAACCATCCTCAGACCAAAAATCGTATTTTTGACATTTTTGATTGTTTGTATGTATGTATGTCTGTCTATCGGGATGTTTGTTACCTTTTCACGCAATAATGGCCGAACCGATTTCTATGAACATTGGAATATTATTTCGTTTTTTGCACTGTCTTGTTAATCACCCCGAGTACACATATAACAGATTAATGAATATGGGACTGCTAATTAGATGCAATGAACTTACATTAGCCTACTGTAGAATCGTGTTTAAGCTTACATTCCAACTACTCGACTGTGAAAGAGACATGTGTGAGAGTACCACATGCCCCATGACCTTCCTTTAGATGTCTAATATGACATTGAGAGCAAGGTTCATGTATCGATACAACATTCACCGCGCTAACCATGATTGAGAAAATGGGTAGAGAAAGCAAAATAACGAACTGTTGCATTAGAGACAATTTCGAAAGCTACAGTATAGTTAAATATAAAACAGAAGTGGATCCAATTCTCCCTGTTGGCTTAAAATATGATCTTTAAATGGAAATTATTGAATTATATATAGGCTGTTATACACAACCGAGAGAGTTTGAGATTCACATCCGAGAGATCATGGGTTCAAAGTTTGTGACCAACCAACCTGACTGAACTTTTTCATGGTTTCCTTAGACGCTATTTTATTCACATAAACAATGATGCAGAACCGAGAGAGTTTGAGACTCGCATTCAGGAGGTCACGGGTTCAAATTCTGTGACCGATCAATCTGACTAGTCATAAAGAACAACTGCCAGATTGTGAAATTAACATGTCATGAATCATCACCGCCTCAATTACCAATACGATAAACATTAATCTTTATAGGTGAATCTAACATTGAAACATACGATTAGCTATGTGTATTTTAATGTCACAATATTCTACCCATATTCGTTTTCCGTGTTTCTTAAAATAATATTTATATACATAAGTCATTTGAATTTATTTTATTCACATAAACAATGATGCAGAACCGAGAGAGTTGGAGACTCGCATTCAGGAGGTCACGGGTTCATATTAAAGTAAAATAACGAATACCACTGCTATTGCATTAGCGACAATTTCGAATGCTAGAGTTAAATATAAAAAAGAAGTGGATCAAATTCTCCCTGTTGGCTTAAAATGTAAGTTTTTAAATGGAAATTATTGAATTATAAATAGACTGTGATACACGACCGAAAGAGTTTGAGATTCGCATCCGGGAGATCATGGGTTCAAAGTTTGTAACCAACCAATCTGACTGAACTTTTTCATGGTTTCCTTAGACGCATATTACCATTGAGCTCACTGGAGCGGAGTTATTTTACAAAGGAACAATTTTATCTGTACGAGTCGGGTAGAATTGAAGATTGAATTTACAGTACGTAAGGTACTCTTTTATAGAGTTGATCAAATTCTCCCTGTTGGCTTACCGACCAATCTCACTAGTCATAAAGGCAACTGCCAGATTGAAATTAACATGTCATGATTCATCACCGCCTCAATTACCAACACGATAAACATTAATTAAATCAATAATTAGTTACTGCTGAGGACGAACATTAAGGTATGTGATTAAAAATTAATGATTTATTATTAATAGTTAAGAATGTCAACGTACTCGTATATGAAACAAATAATTGCGGGCTAAAGCAAAGAGATCCCTTTTCTTTTTAACTTTGCTTTAGAATATGCCATTAGGAAAATTAAGGATAACAGAGAGGGTTTGGAATTGAATGGGTTACATCAGCTGCTTGTTTATGCAGATGATGTGAATACGAGTATGTTAGGCGAAAGATCACAAACGATTAGGGAAAACACGGACATTTTACTTGAAGCATCCGAAGAAACTAGTTCGATTAATTAAAATGTGTCTCAGTGAAACGTAAGCAGGCAGAAGCTTTCCTCTTCCTAAAAGAGATCCTAAAACCAATGACGTCAACAATAAAGAAAATCATGAAATAGCGATTTCTTTCATTAAATGCGTTTCCTAAAAGTGATCCTAAAACCAGTGACATCAACAACATGAAATAGCGATTTCCTTCATTAAAACCGTTTCCTAAAGGAGATCCTAAGACCAGTGACGTCAACAATAAAGAAAATCATGAAATAGCCGAAACATGTCACTTTTCAGATTTACAGCAGTTGCTTAAATCTTTGAAAATTCATTCTGTCAATTTTTCAGTGACATAAGTCCTTTTTGCCACCAATCAGAGAATTAGATTTGGGAAGGATATGAGTCGATGACCCTTTTCTGAAACTGGAAAATCATGAAATAGCCTAAACATGTCACTTTTCGGGTTTATAGCAATGTCAGTCAGAGTGACATAAGCCCTTTCTCCCCGCCCACCAGAGAATTATAATTGAGAAGGATGTGGGTGAATGACCCGTTTCTGAAACTGATACTATCCAAGTATTTGTCTAGAGGGACTTGGGATTTTTCGGCAACTAAGACCGCTTCTCACACTTTGTGGAAAGTCAATTTTTAATAAGTCAGTAATGTGTATTAAAAGTAAAATAGGTTCAATTGAATCTAGTATTCTGAAGAAACTAGTTCGATTAATTAACATGTGTCTCAGTGAAACGTACAGCAGGTTGAAGAAATCCTAAAACCAGTGATTTCAACAATAAAGAAAATAATGAAATGACGACTTCTTTCATTTAAACAGTTTCCTAAAACCACTGATGCCAAGAACATGAAATACCGATTTCCTTCATTAAATCCGTTTCCTAAAGGACTATTCAACTGCAAGAGCTTAATCATTTCTGGTAAACAGTCTGGAGCTGATGCACTATCTTCCAGACGAATGTATTCATTGTAATGCTTTGGGGAATAACCCATTTTACACAGGCTCATAAAATCCTTGTACAGCTGAGTACGAAATGGTAAGAAGTGCTGATAAGTATGACTAGATTGCAGGTTGTGTCTAATGGTCTTTTCATATTCAACACTATGGAATCCTCACCGGCAAAAGTATGAGATAGGTTGACTTTCATGACAACAGTTCGGGATGTTTGTTACCTTTCCACGCTATAATGCCTGAACCGATTTCTATGAACATTGGAATATAAATTCGGTTAGTTCTAATTTAGATTTTAGGCTATATGACATTCAAAATACTTTTGGGGGAGGGGGAATTATAAGGAGGTATCAAATAAATAAATCGAAATATCTCGCTTTTTATTGATTTTCATGAAAAATGTTACACAACAAAAGTGTCTTTGACCGATTAGTCTTATTCTATGCAAAATTGTGATAGGACTTATATTTAACAATAAGTTTAACAAACACCATTTCAGACTAATAGGCTATAATGCCTTGTCTATTTAAGGCGGCCTTGCACAACAAACGGAGAATATTATTCATTTAACACTACTGTTATATGAATACAAATTGTCTTCTAGGATGGGAATGTATAAATATTTATCAGGAAACGATGCGTTATAGAACCCACCCTAAATTCGCTATATCACATTCGTGAGAATGTTAATGATTAAACTGAACCTAGTCATTGTGGATTGGGGATGGAGATGTGCTTGGTAAAAGAAAATAGGAACAAAATAACATGCAGTGAGTATTCAAATACATTTTCAATTAGTGAATTCCAATTGTGATGATGTTTTCACCAAAATTGAAGAACTTTTACATTTTGGAAGGTGCATTCAACATTGTCTCTGCAGTGATAGAAGCACATGTTTCTTTTTTTTAATACCTTTCTTTAACGTAAATAAATTAGGACAGTCCATTTATTCCAAATTATACACATAATTGGTGATAAACTGTTCCAATAATTATTTCCTTTCCACACCCTTTGTATAAACACACTGAATCAGCATCACTGTAATTAACATAACCAATACGATTAGTTTCATGGCGCCAAGTGACGGGGTGGTTTCAGCACAAAACAGCATCCTTGCTGCAAATTCCCGTGGAGACAGCAAGTTCTTTTATCCAAGCTTCTTGGAAACCTTGTAGTAGTAGTAGTAGGTTTATTTTCCCTGGCAGAGTTAAGGCCATGAGGCCTTCTCTTTCACTCAACCAGGTTTCAATAATACAAATACATGAGATACAAAATTTGATTACAAAACAACACAAAAGAAAATAACTTAGAAATTACATAAAATATAGTAGGAAATTACGATAGACAAGATCAGTTACATAATATAAAATTACAAATGGTCAAGATGGTCATTGTACATCAGTTATCATAATGGACGTCCTGAAACAAAATAAAAGCGGTGTAGAATGATACCTATTGTAAATTGTATAATGTCACAGAAAAAGAAGTAAACACATACTCACAAGAATGCCATTTTCGCAAATGTGCCCAAAAATGGTGTAAAAGCATTGTTCGAACACAATGTTCAAAGTGTCTTATTGGATTATGTATAAAGTGCTTTACTCACATCATATGTTTAAAAATGTAAGTATGTGTTTACTTTTTTTTCTGTGACATTATACAATTTACAATAGGTATCATTCTACACCGCTTTTATTTTGTTTCAGGACGTCCATTATGATAACTGATGTACAATGACCACCTTGACCATTTGTAATTTTATATTATGTAACTGATCTTGTCTATCGTAATTTCCTACTATATTTTATGTAATTTCTAAGTTATTTTCTTTTGTGTTGTTTTGTAATCAAATTTTGTATCTCATGTATTTGTATTATTGAAACCTGGTTGAGTGAAAGAGAAGGCCTCATGGCCTTAACTCTGCCAGGGAAAATAAACCTACTACTACTACTACAAGGTTTCCAAGAAGCTTGGATAAAAGAACTTGCTGTCTCCACGGGAATTTGCAGCAAGGATGCTGTTTTGTGCTGAAACCACCCCGTCACTTGGCGCCATGAAACTAATCGTATTGGTTATGTTAATTACAGTGATGCTGATTCAGTGTGTTTATACAAAGGGTGTGGAAAGGAAATAATTATTGGAACAGTTTATCACCAATTATGTGTATAATTTGGAATAAATGGACTGTCCTAATTTATTTACGTTAAAGAAAGGTATTAAAAAAAAGAAACATGTGCTTCTATCACTGCAGAGACAATGTTGAATGCACCTTCCAAAATGTAAAAGTTCTTCAATTTTGGTGAAAACATCATCACAATTGGAATTCACTAATTGAAAATGTATTTGAATACTCACTGCATGTTATTTTGTTCCTATTTTCTTTTACCAAGCACATCTCCATCCCCAATCCACAATGACTAGGTTCAGTTTAATCATTAACATTCTCACGAATGTGATATAGCGAATTTAGGGTGGGTTCTATAACGCATCGTTTCCTGATAAATATTTATACATTCCCATCCTAGAAGACAATTTATATTCATATAACAGTAGTGTTAAATGAATAATATTCTCCGTTTGTTGTGCAAGGCCGCCTTAAATAGACAAGGCATTATAGCCTATTAGTCTGAAATGGTGTTTGTTAAACTTATTGTTAAATATAAGTCCTATCACAATTTTGCATAGAATAAGACTAATCGGTCAAAGACACTTTTGTTGTGTAACATTTTTCATGAAAATCAATAAAAAGCGAGATATTTCGATTTATTTATTTGATACCTCCTTATAATTCCCCCTCCCCCAAAAGTATTTTGAATGTCATATAGCCTAAAATCTAAATTAGAACTAACCGAATTTATATTCCAATGTTCATAGAAATCGGTTCAGGCATTATAGCGTGGAAAGGTAACAAACATCCCGAACTGTTGTCATGAAAGTCAACCTATCTCATACTTTTGCCGGTGAGGATTCCATAGTGTTGAATATGAAAAGACCATTAGACACAACCTGCAATCTAGTCATACTTATCAGCACTTCTTACCATTTCGTACTCAGCTGTACAAGGATTTGATGAGCCTGTGTAAAATGGGTTATTCCCCAAAGCATTACAATGAATACATTCGTCTGGAAGATAGTGCATCAGCTCCAGACTGTTTACCAGAAATGATTAAGCTCTTGCAGTTGAATAGTCCTTTAGGAAACGGATTTAATGAAGGAAATCGGTATTTCATGTTCTTGGCATCAGTGGTTTTAGGAAACTGTTTAAATGAAAGAAGTCGTCATTTCATTATTTTCTTTATTGTTGAAATCACTGGTTTTAGGATTTCTTCAACCTGCTGTACGTTTCACTGAGACACATGTTAATTAATCGAACTAGTTTCTTCAGAATACTAGATTCAATTGAACCTATTTTACTTTTAATACACATTACTGACTTATTAAAAATTGACTTTCCACAAAGTGTGAGAAGCGGTCTTAGTTGCCGAAAAATCCCAAGTCCCTCTAGACAAATACTTGGATAGTATCAGTTTCAGAAACGGGTCATTCACCCACATCCTTCTCAATTATAATTCTCTGGTGGGCGGGGAGAAAGGGCTTATGTCACTCTGACTGACATTGCTATAAACCCGAAAAGTGACATGTTTAGGCTATTTCATGATTTTCCAGTTTCAGAAAAGGGTCATCGACTCATATCCTTCCCAAATCTAATTCTCTGATTGGTGGCAAAAAGGACTTATGTCACTGAAAAATTGACAGAATGAATTTTCAAAGATTTAAGCAACTGCTGTAAATCTGAAAAGTGACATGTTTCGGCTATTTCATGATTTTCTTTATTGTTGACGTCACTGGTCTTAGGATCTCCTTTAGGAAACGGTTTTAATGAAGGAAATCGCTATTTCATGTTGTTGATGTCACTGGTTTTAGGATCACTTTTAGGAAACGCATTTAATGAAAGAAATCGCTATTTCATGATTTTCTTTATTGTTGACGTCATTGGTTTTAGGATCTCTTTTAGGAAGAGGAAAGCTTCTGCCTGCTTACGTTTCACTGAGACACATTTTAATTAATCGAACTAGTTTCTTCGGATGCTTCAAGTAAAATGTCCGTGTTTTCCCTAATCGTTTGTGATCTTTCGCCTAACATACTCGTATTCACATCATCTGCATAAACAAGCAGCTGATGTAACCCATTCAATTCCAAACCCTCTCTGTTATCCTTAATTTTCCTAATGGCATATTCTAAAGCAAAGTTAAAAAGAAAAGGGATCTCTTTGCTTTAGCCCGCAATTATTTGTTTCATATACGAGTACGTTGACATTCTTAACTATTAATAATAAATCATTAATTTTTAATCACATACCTTAATGTTCGTCCTCAGCAGTAACTAATTATTGATTTAATTAATGTTTATCGTGTTGGTAATTGAGGCGGTGATGAATCATGACATGTTAATTTCAATCTGGCAGTTGCCTTTATGACTAGTGAGATTGGTCGGTAAGCCAACAGGGAGAATTTGATCAACTCTATAAAAGAGTACCTTACGTACTGTAAATTCAATCTTCAATTCTACCCGACTCGTACAGATAAAATTGTTCCTTTGTAAAATAACTCCGCTCCAGTGAGCTCAATGGTAATATGCGTCTAAGGAAACCATGAAAAAGTTCAGTCAGATTGGTTGGTTACAAACTTTGAACCCATGATCTCCCGGATGCGAATCTCAAACTCTTTCGGTCGTGTATCACAGTCTATTTATAATTCAATAATTTCCATTTAAAAACTTACATTTTAAGCCAACAGGGAGAATTTGATCCACTTCTTTTTTATATTTAACTCTAGCATTCGAAATTGTCGCTAATGCAATAGCAGTGGTATTCGTTATTTTACTTTAATATGAACCCGTGACCTCCTGAATGCGAGTCTCCAACTCTCTCGGTTCTGCATCATTGTTTATGTGAATAAAATAAATTCAAATGACTTATGTATATAAATATTATTTTAAGAAACACGGAAAACGAATATGGGTAGAATATTGTGACATTAAAATACACATAGCTAATCGTATGTTTCAATGTTAGATTCACCTATAAAGATTAATGTTTATCGTATTGGTAATTGAGGCGGTGATGATTCATGACATGTTAATTTCACAATCTGGCAGTTGTTCTTTATGACTAGTCAGATTGATCGGTCACAGAATTTGAACCCGTGACCTCCTGAATGCGAGTCTCAAACTCTCTCGGTTCTGCATCATTGTTTATGTGAATAAAATAGCGTCTAAGGAAACCATGAAAAAGTTCAGTCAGGTTGGTTGGTCACAAACTTTGAACCCATGATCTCTCGGATGTGAATCTCAAACTCTCTCGGTTGTGTATAACAGCCTATATATAATTCAATAATTTCCATTTAAAGATCATATTTTAAGCCAACAGGGAGAATTGGATCCACTTCTGTTTTATATTTAACTATACTGTAGCTTTCGAAATTGTCTCTAATGCAACAGTTCGTTATTTTGCTTTCTCTACCCATTTTCTCAATCATGGTTAGCGCGGTGAATGTTGTATCGATACATGAACCTTGCTCTCAATGTCATATTAGACATCTAAAGGAAGGTCATGGGGCATGTGGTACTCTCACACATGTCTCTTTCACAGTCGAGTAGTTGGAATGTAAGCTTAAACACGATTCTACAGTAGGCTAATGTAAGTTCATTGCATCTAATTAGCAGTCCCATATTCATTAATCTGTTATATGTGTACTCGGGGTGATTAACAAGACAGTGCAAAAAACGAAATAATATTCCAATGTTCATAGAAATCGGTTCGGCCATTATTGCGTGAAAAGGTAACAAACATCCCGATAGACAGACATACATACATACAAACAATCAAAAATGTCAAAAATACGATTTTTGGTCTGAGGATGGTTAATTATACATGTTCACACTAATTATTTTTGACAAAGCAAAAATTACCAAAAAACAGATGTATTAAAAATACGATTTTTGGTCTGAGGACGGTTAATTATACATGTTCACACTAATTACTTTTGACAAAGCAAAAATTATCAAAAAACAGATGTATTAATTACCCATATAACAATAGTATTAAATGATCTGTAGTCCGAAGACGGAAGTAATTTAAAGAAATGGGATTAAGTAAACAATATTACATGACTCTCAACATATTCCAGATGTAATAGAAATGGAATGTAAATTATGTTATTATTATTATTATTATTATTATTATTATTATTATTATTATTACTTCTGGAGATTGACTGGTAATTATAGGTAATTGTTGAAGTGAGAATTGAGTTTTCTCCACATATTTCAGTAATGTTGTTCATATCAGGTAAGAATTATGAGCTTATTGTAAGGTGATAAATACCATATTAAACTTTATTTTATTCAACAAAAATCAGGTAAGCAGTTAATACATGCTTACTGCTGATTATATAGACTAAATTGAAATGTAGTTAATGAAATTATAAATACCATATTAAACTTTATTTTATTCAACAAAAATCAGGCAAGCAGTTAATACATACCGCTGATTATATGCGCTAAATGGATATGTATTTAATGAAATTATAAATATCATATTAAACATAACGAGAATTATTGTGATGTAGTTTTCACATACTATCACTGAGGTTATTGTAAGGTTAGATGACTGATAGAATATTGCAGCATTAAAAGACACACAGTTAATCGTATGTTTCAACATTAGATTCACCTATAAGAAACACGGTTGAATTACTCTTCGTACTCCGAAGACGGAAGTAATTTAAAGAAATGGGATTAAGTAAACAATATTTCATGCCTCTCAATATATTTCGTATTTCGGTTGTAATAGAAATGGAATGTAAATTATGTACATTGCATTATTATTATTATTATTATTATTATTATTATTATTATTATTATTATTATTATTATTATTATTATTATTATTAGGAAGGAGTAAGGTGAAAGAGTTTACTGCCTTACTGAAACCTTTCCTCTGACTATGGTTATGCGTCAATCTATCTTGAAAAGTCCAAGTCTTTTTATGTATATCCCTTTGTACTTTTAACAACTGATGTGAGAAATTACAGTCCGCTCCGCGAATGTCTGGAATCAGGTAAAAGATTTTACTTCCAGCCATAGATAGAGTATAAATCATGCTAACTTTATGTATTTATGCCTCTTTAAATACAGCAACCAGGTGACTGTTGAAGTGAGTTTTCTCCATTCTTATTATGTTGTACATTTTATTCACTTCTAGTAATCATTCCCTGTTGGGAGTTAGCTCAAAAGATTTTACTTCCTGCCATAGATAGAGTATAAATCATGTTAACTTTATGTATTTACGCCTATTTAAATACAGCAACCAGGTGACTGTTGAAGTGAGTTTTCTTCATTGTTATTATGTTGTACATTTTATTCACTTCTAGTAATCATAGGTAATTTTTGAAGTGAGAATTGAGTTTTCTCCACATATTTGAGTAATTTTATTCATTTCTACTCACCATTCCGCTATTTCATCTTTTTTAATTAGATTTGATGCATTGTTTAATTCCACCAAGGTGATACACTTTCTCTTTGAAGAACGGCGAACTGGCTGCGTGCTTCAGACAGCCACGTACAGTCAATGTCATATAGTCGAGGACTCACTTTCACTTCCACGTGCGGGATTCACCTCTCACACAGACGGCTAAACCGACTGCGTAATACATACTCATACATATTTCACAACAGAAAATTATTTTCAACTGGCCAGGGAAAAAAATAATACAAGTGTCAAATAAGACCCACAGGAACATGCATATTCGAAACATCGCCTTCCTTTTGACACGTGTGACCTAGTTCTCTTTCAAGGTGGATTACTATCACGCAGGGGCAACCCACAACTCCTCCCCTCTCCTCACTATCACTCAAATGTTGTAACACCAACGATAAATCGCAATTCAACACTTCCATTCCCCTCCCCCCCCAAATTATCTCTCTCCCATTATCCAATTGCATAACCGGATCACCCCACCCAACCACAGTTTACGACCACTCACATACATGAGGTCTCCATCCTCATTCGCTAATCACAATCCCCTTCCAACCCCATTAACCAATCGCATTTGAGACCCTCCCCCCATGCACCAATCAAAATTGAGTCCCCCACTTCTGTTTCAACCAATGACGAAGCGACGCCACGCCTCCTTCCCCCACCCCTCCTTTGGCTACGCCCATGGAAGCCCGGAAGCCCTTGACGTCACCACACTTTGTATACTACTCAGGGTAACCCACAATATAAATAATTTCAATATGCATACACGAATTTCGGCGGTATAGGTCGCGCCAGGGATTTTGGCAGATGGATTTTCTTAATGTGAACTGGAGAGCTAGTCCTCACCGCTGCAAGATTGGATGTTATCTCTGTCGCAGTGGAATGGGTAGGACATAAGAGTAAACATGCACGCCCGAGTATTCTATTGAACTGTGCACAGTCACCTCCAAAAACTAAACAAATATTACAGTAGTCTATATGTGTCTTTGGTATTCCCAAGAAACTTGTTCGATTAATTAAAATGTGTCTCAATGAAACTTACAGCAGGGTCCGTATAGGCCAGTTTCTGATGCTTTTCCAATTCACTGCGGGCTAAAGCAAGGAGATGCACTATCACCTTTACTTTTTAACTTCGCTCTAGAATATGCCATTAGGAAAGTTGCGGATAACAGAGAGGGTTTGGAATTGAACGGGTTACATCAGCTTTTTGTCTATGCAGATGACGTGAATATGTTAGGAAAAACTCCACAAACGATTAGGGAAAACACGGAAATTTTACTTGAAGCAAATAAAACGCTAGGTTTGGTAGTAATTTCCGAAAAGACAAAGTATATGATTATGTCTCGTGACCAGAATATTGTACGAAATAGAAATATAATCTGTTATATATATTTATATGGAAATATGTTAACCCTTAGTTAATATATAAGACTGAGTTTTACGAAATACGAACATTAAGGGATGAAAAATGGGAGGCAGTAATGACCAAAATAATTATACCGTTTTTTTTTTAATCAACAGACGTGCAGCCTTTAAATTTAAAACAAAGATTCACTCATAAAATTGGGTTAGATTATTCATCTCATCTCTCAGAATTGTTTGTTAAATGTATAAGGAAATTAAAAAAATTCAATTTCGTGTAGGCTAGTCCCTTGAAATAACTTCCGGTTTTTTTTTACTTTCGAGTAGAGAGGAGAGAGAAAGAAGTCGACGATTTTTTAAAAATTCAGATCTCGATGAAAGTCGATATCTGGGGATCTTTGCGATCACAGAATACGAATAAGGTATTATTTAGTCCGATTTGCCCCTAAAGTGGTGGAGTGGGACAAAAATGGGTGAAAAATTAAATTAGATATCTTGGGGGTTTTCGAGACGAAAATTACGAATAATACAATTTGTGCGAATTCAATATGGCAGTTTCAGTACTATGAAATATATTTTAAAAAATTAAACATCGGATATCGCACAGGTAACACATGTACAGTATTTAAGGAGGTATGTAACACCTTTTAGTAGGCCTATACATTTAGTAAAATCCAAAGCGTAATTTCTACATATTCTGAATGAATGTTGTGCTGGAATTTAATATAGTCATCAGCCAATACCTCTAGATTAATAAACAACTTTCTAGAATCCATAAAATACAGTATTTATTGTGAATGGTAATTATATTTTTCAATTGGTGCAATTTGTGCAGGGAAAATTGGTTTCTCCGATATTTTGTACGATTTCGAATATTTTAAAATGCTTTCTTCTCTGTTCTATTCACAATGTGCGTGTGAAGAAATTATTGCCCTTTTAATATCAATTACAATCCTATTTATTATACTCTTATATAAATCTAACTTCCGCAGCATGCAATTTTACCCAATTAACCAAATTATATTTTGATTCTTAAGAAGAATCGTAATTTTATTAACTTGAATTGTCGCACCACCAGTAGACGATCCCTAGATTATTACTGGACAGATCTTGTACATTGATCTGGTAAGGGTAGGATTATATATATATATATATATATATATATATATATATATATATATATATATATATATATATATATGCGCAATGCAATGCTTTTTCCTTTTAATTAAGAATTAATTTAATTTAGAAAATGTAGGAGACGTATTGTAAAATCATTGCGAACGGAAGTCATTTACATTTATTAAAGGTATTCTTTGAGTAGGACTGTACCGTGGTGTGTTTCATAATAAGGATAATTGATATGAGCTGCTGTTATGAAAATATGAACGACTCAGAATGTTATCGCATCTCATTCTCGCAGCTTACACAAACAATATTGGCTCGCCTACTGGAAATGTCATCGAGGTCATCTGCCAAAATCGGTGCCTCCGACTATAACATCATTGTAGCAAGTGTGTTAGAAAGAGATACCCTCACCAACATGGCGACGCGCGAACCTAGTGGCACGATTATTTTAACATACGGTGTTTCCTCCATTTTAGTATACTATATACAGTCATGAAGCTTAAGTTTTGAGGGTGCTAGAAACAATAGACTGTGACGGTACTATTTTGCATTGCCTGTAATGAGGCGATATTAGCGATCCTAGTGGTGAGCAACTATCTAATGTTTGCATATTTACTACGTATTGAGCTTGAGCTTCGCGATTGTATGTACTAGACTGTGGTATAGAGCTCAATGCTATTTGTAAGGGCCGTATACAAAAAAGCGAAGGTAACATCAAGTCGGCCGTAGTTAGTAATACAAATCTCTTTGGTTTCTAAAGTTCTTTGGTTATAAGTTTTGCCAATATGACAGTTTTAAACAGTTATTTTTAATATCCATTATTTACAGGATGTGTCAGTTTTATAACATTCGGATTATTATTACTGTTATTGTATAGCTGATTTGCATTTTCATTCGAAGACAAAGTAGCCACCAGTGGCGAAGCTACATTCATGCAACTGGGTATTCTAAAGTTCATACCTTATATTTTTTTGTAGATAAACTCCAGTCGGCGTGTTTTTCGCTCTGCAAAGATGTCGATGATGCGTTCTTTGAAGATGTTGTCCCTGGAAAGACTGTTTAACAAACCCTTCTCAATAGCCAGAGTACTCAAATTGCTCAGTCTAGAATCTGACATGGAGTTCCTTAAAAATGTCTTAACTCTCTTCAATGCACTCATACTTCGTTCACTCGACGCAGTAGATACAGGGAAGGTGAGAATCAGTCTTATAAGCCGCACTGTTTCTTGATAGATTTTTTCTAAGCTATTGTTCAAAAAATATTTCAGCAACAAACCTGCAGGCAAATGCTTTGTTTGGTCAGAATAAACGTTTGTGAGTTCATTTTGAAGCTGTTCACTGTCAAAGTATAGATACTTTTTTACCAATGCACTCAACTTAAGTGACGGAAACACTGATCTATAAGCAGGGAATTGTTTTTCATCGAGTAATTCAACAAAGTTAAAGTTTTTAAGATCTTCAAATCCCGATTCCATCTGTGTCACTATGGTATCAATTATTTCAAAAGCTAGGACTTGTAGTGTCATAAATGATCCTGATCCTGCCTCATTGTTCAGTGCCTTAGCATCTTTGATGCACTCCTCAACAACAGTTTCCTGATTTCTAAGAGATTTTACATTCGTTATAGCAAGTTGTACTTCATGATTGCAAATGCTGATATTTGATGTACACTTTATTTGCAACACACTGTATAAGTGGTCAATGTAAACAAATATTTTCTGATAAAAACACAACAAGAAAATGAAAATTGGATCTTCTAATCTTCTTAACAAACCAACAGCGCCATTATAGGAATCTCCATCCCAGTCTTCATCATTGTCAATAATATGAGACATCGCTCTTCTTAGTTCCTGAAAGTGAGCAGTTATAGTTGCTGTAGCTCTAGAGTGATAATTCCAGCGCGTAGTGCTTGCTTGAGGGAGTTTGAAACCTGCCTCTCTTAAAAGCATAGATCTTTTTGAAGATTTACTGAAAAATGTGTGAAAGGCTGTCAAATCATAAACAAAGAGACGAACTTTCTTAATCGTTTTGGCACCATACAAAAGTACCAGATTAAGTCTGTGAGCGTAACAATGAATGAACATTGCATTAGGGCACTGCTGCTTAATTATCGCATTAACCCCACCACGAGAGCCTGACATCACTGAAGCACCATCGTAAGTTTGACAGATGAGCTTATTTTCAACTTTGCTGTCTTTCATCACATTCAAGATAACAGTTGATAAACCTTCGGCGGTTTTGTCTTTTGATACATCAAAGAATCCTAAAAACCGTTCTTGTACTGAATCGTTCACACAATAACGAAATATAACACTCATCTGTGATTTACAAGACACATCTAGTGTTTCATCTGCTTGAACTGACACGAATTCCGCCAAGTCTAATTCCTTCTGAATTGTTTCCTTGACTACTAATGTTGCACATTCAATTAATTCATTTTGGATTTCACTTGAAGTCCCTTTAAAGCCCGATATGGATTCCAACTTTTCTCTAACAAACTGCTCTTCGTGCGCAAGCATGTCCAATATTTCTAGGTAATTGCCTTTATTTTCTGATTGATCGCTCTCATCGTGTCCACGAAATGCGAGCTCTTGCTTTCCTAAGAAGCAGATGACTTGAATCAGCCTGCCAAGATATCGTCTATTGCGACTCACGATTTCTTTGTGCTTGAGACTCGAGAGCCGAGCCGCCTCTGATAGATTATGCTCTATTCTGAGTTGTCCCAGAAGATGATATCGTTCCCAATTAAGAATATGTTTCTTAGAAATTTGATGTTTTCGTGCTCTACGATGGAAGTTTTTCATACATGCAATCCCAGTTTCACTGCATTCTTTATTATCACCTTCACCACCAAACAGAAGACAAACGTAACAATGCATCATGCCGGTCGTTACACTTGCTGTTAACCATTCATACTGCTCATACCACTGAGACTGGAACTTACGTGTCTGATGTTTATCACGCTGTACAATGTTTAGATGAGGTTTTGGTCTTCTCTCTTTCACTGCACATTTCTCTTCATAGGACAACGAAGAAAATGGTCTTGATTTCAGATACACTATTAGATCACTACACTGATCCATGTTTTTAAACTCACAAACAAACATGAACTGAAATACCGCTCTCACTTCACTTCATCGCGTGGTTATTTAAAGACGCTGCTGCTAAGCAATACAGTCATACTCCTGCGTCGAAAAGTGTCATTAGAAAAAGTTCGTTTTCACGAAGTATTCTTTACCAACCGTTAAATGTATTTTCAATTTTCACGTTCGTTTCAGTAGCTAATCTAATTCGAATTCTATACTATAAGTGTATTCATAGTACCGAAATACCGCACCCACAGTTGACTGAATAAAAACGAAAAGTGAATAATGGATGATACACGATAATAATGAACACAACTGCACTTTACGGAAACAGATCGACGAAAAATGAATACTGTCCTCTAGTATAAGTATCGCAGATCTTTTTGTCACTTGTGAGGAAAGAGGAAGTTAGCAAGCGAGCCTTTATGGTGATGGTCCTGTGCAGGATTGGGTCAAGCAAAGGGACTCGGGTAGACAAGGGAGGAGCATTGACACCAAGGAAAGTATACTCAGTTGCTTAGAAGAAATCGACCTGTAGGCGAGATGCCTCCATTACTTTAAACTAAAATACAGTAGGTCTACTAAAAGAGGACGAACAAGAGAGATCGTTCTTAATGTATAAAATTTTATGAGGAAATAACCAGAATAGTAAAAAATAAGTAGCAGATGCAAACAAGATGTCTAACAAATGTGAAGTCCACACCTGTGGAGTAACGGTAGCGCGTTTGGCCGCGAAACCTGGTGGCCCGGGTTCGATTCCCGGTCGGGGCAAATTACTTGGTTGAGGTTTTTTCCGGGGTTTTCCCTCAACCCAATATGAGCAAATGTTGGGTAACTTTCGGTGCTCGACTCTGGACTCATTTCACCGGCATTATCACCATCTCATTTAGACGCTAAATAACCTAAGATGTTGATAAAGCGTTGTAAAATAATCTACTTAAAAATAAGAAAAACAAAGGTGAAGAGGATTTTGCCTGAACAAAAATAACATGAAGCTGAAGGATTATCAATGAGTGAATCAGGGAAGAAACGTCAATGCAAAAGACAGCTATTGATATTGACGACTTTGACAAATGGAGATCATAATAATAACAAAATGCAATGAAAGCAGTAGTGATAGTGTTGTGGAAAAAATTTCTAACAATAACAATAAACTCACAGTCTGTAACGTTTTATTAGATTTGGTTTTCTTAACTTATTGGCATTATAGGACTATTTACACGAGTTCTGAGTGTACTTCTACTGTCACGGCGTTTGACAGGATGGTATCTGTACGGAGTTGCAGCTGGTTGGGAGGGATGAACTCCAGAACGCGGACTGCACTCTTTCCCTCTTACTTCAAAATTCCAACATTGTGCACACAAAATAAATTATTGGCACTGAAAAGTGCCTTTTCGTAAATATAATGATGCGCATTCGACAAACGCAGACAAATCTGCTCTTTTTAGTATTTTAAGACATAATTTGGTAGGTGCAGTCCGTGTTCTAAAATTTTCCCGCGATACTTTTTTAATACCATAATTTCTCACACACTGACAGACTGCAGCTTTGCCAACCGTGGCCGAATTCGGCTAAACGTAGCTTTTAGCAGAATGATCGTAGTCGAATGGCAAAGTGTAGCCGAATGAGATTCGATCGAATGACCATTTGTGAATACTCGATTTTATCTGTAAACACGTTCTTCTATCAAATTTTATTTTCTCACACTCTAATAGCAATAAGAAGTTTCTCGCTTCCTCAAAAAAATTACGAAAACATAATAGAAAATTTAAGGTAGGATTGAATTCCGGACACAGCGACCATTATTTATGGCAAGGAAAACTTTATTATTTTCAGTTTTCTTTTCCTGTTATGTGAATTGCGCCCATTGTTTAAAGGTCAATTCCTGGATTCATGAATTCGCCGACACCTGACAGTGTCTTTATTGGGAGTCGACTATGCAACAAAAATGAACTGGCCCTAAATTAATGAATGACATATCCAACACATCCGCCTTCGAACATTGTAACTATAGCATAGGTCATAGATTCTGGTTATTACTCTGTGAATGTGTGTTGCTTAATTTTGGTATTTGTAGCTGAATTTCGGGACTTTTGTAGCAGACTCACTAGTATTGAGGTTGGTAACGCTGAATGACTCGTCCAGAGCATATCCAGAGTCTAGGCTCTTCCCAGACTTCACAGCACACGGTTTAGCATTAGTGACGTATGCAAGCACTCCGCTTGGCGCATGCGCATATGCTTTCTCTATCAGCTGCAGCGAGCCTGGTTTGAAGCAGTCTCCTCCTCATTCAGTGAGTCAGTGTTGCCAGGTCTCCGGAAATTTCCGGAAATCTTCGGAATTTTTTAACTTCCCGGAAAAATAGGAAATAAAGTTGTAATCTCCGGATTTTTTAATGTAGGAAATTATTTATTTTTTTAGAAAAACCAATCTCTGGCATACATTAAAACTGGTAGATGAACATTATATAGTTAAAGTTTTGTTAATATTTTATAACTTGACTACTAATGCTTCCCTAAATATAAAATATGTAACGCATAAAAACGAACATATTTGGTCTGGAGAAACATCTATGAGAGGAAGGTGGTGACTACTAAATCAAATTGGTGAGTAGAAAAATTAAAGTAGAAATCTTTTTATTATAGGTTCATGTATTGTAATAGTTAGAAGGTTATAATAATATTTTATGTGATTTTCAAAAGTGCCTCCGGAAATTGTGGACAAATCTCCGGATTTTTTTCATTACGACCTCCGGAAATATTTTTTCAAGATCTGGCAACACTGCAGTGAGTGTATAACTCGTTGGGGAGTAGCCACAATGTAGTTGTGCGCTGGTCCCGCGCCGAGGAGCTGGCGTCAATCCTTCCGTAACTAGAGAGCATAATACCGAAAACTAGAGATTTCATTTACTTATAACAATGGAAACAGGAAAATGAAAATGCGTTTATTTCTTGAAAATCCCATGGGTATTCTAAGGCTCACAGATTACCCTTCAGCTTCGACCCTGGTAGCCACACAGTCTACTATATACAGTCGCGAAGCTTGAGGTGATTTTTTGCAAATCTCGTGATAAAGCGCTCCAAGCGGTTAGCAACTAGAAACAATATACTGTCCACGGTCGACTTTGGACTGTGTCGTATTTCCATCGAGTGCTAGCTCGTTGCGTATTTCACATTGATGCTTGTGAAATGTTCGTTATTGGTTGTAATGAAAATGTTAATGGCTAAAATACAATAATTGGAATAATAATATTTTACTAGAGACGTAGAAAAATTAAGTTTATCTTAATGAAATTTATTTATCACGTTTTATTTTCAATTCTGGTGGGATTATTATTGCTTAGGCCTACTTTTTTTTTTCAAAGGATATGTTTTTAATTATAGCTGTTAATTTTGTTGTTATTTTTATTTGTTACTTTACTAGAGACGTAGAAAAAGTCTGTTACAATAAAATTTATTGATCACGTTTTATTTCCAATTTTGGTGTGATTATTATTGCTTAATCTCATCCCACTTTGTTAACTACGTAAGCCTACACGTACCGGCACACGTAAGTTACTCCATTAATTCATATTTCCATTATTATTGTTGTAAAGGGAAATGCAAATTAATATTTATTGGTTTCATAGTTAATTATCGCTATAATCTTGACTGAGTGAAGCGATTATAGTAAATTTCAGTTCGTTTTGCACAAACAAAAATAATATTAACCTATTTCTTGCATGTATCTTCGAGTTTATGGTGGAATTTAATACACTTCATTAAAATAATAAATTAACTTTATGCATTTAATATTTCAATAATGGAAGGAAGGTGTTAATTTTTCCAAAAGAACACAACTAAAGTGTAACATATTTTGTCGTCTACTAGGAGAGAGATCTGCGATAATGAGGCGATAGTTGCGATCCTAGTGGTGGGCAATTACCCATGTTTGCATTTTTACTACATATTGAGCTTCGCGACTGTATATAGTAGACTGTGGTAGCCATATTATTCTACTGTGTATGGCCTATTCCAGTGCGGTTTTCGGCGTAATAGATCGACTATTAATCAGATTTTTTTGTATTCGACAGATAATGGAGAAAAAATGGGAGTATAAGGGTACAGTACATCAGTTATTCATAGACTTCAAAAAGGCATATGACTCGGTTAAGAGGGAAGTATTATATGATATTCTTATTGAATTTGGTATTCCCAAGAAACTAGTTCGATTAATTAAAATGTGTCTCAGTGAAACATACAGCAGAGTCTGTATAGGTCAGTTTCTATCTTATGCTTTTCCAATTCACTGCGGGCTAAAGCAGGGAGATGCACTATCACCTTTACTTTTTAACTTCGCTTTAGAATATGCCATTAGGAAAGTTCAGGATAACGCAGAGGGTTTGGAATTGAACGGGTTACATCAGCTTCTTGTCTATGCGGATGACATGAATATGTTAGGAGAAAATACACAAACGATTAGGGAAAACACGGAAATTTTACTTGAAGCAAGTAAAGCGATCGGTTTGGAAGTAAATCCCGAAAAGACGAAGTATATAAATATGTCTCGTGACCAGAATATTGTACGAAATGGAAATATAAAAATTGGAGATTTATCCTTCGAAGAGGTGGAAAAATTCAAATATCTTGGAGCAACAGTAACAAATATAAATGACACTCGGGAGGAAATTAAACGCAGAATAAATATGGGAAATGCGTGTTATTATTCGGTTGAGAAGCTCTTGTCATCCAGTCTGCTGTCCAAAAATCTGAAAGTTGTTATTTATAAAACAGTTATATTACCGGCTCTTCTGTATGGTTGTGAAACTTGGACTCTCACTCTGAGAGAGGAACATAGGTTAAGGGTGTTTGAGAATAAGGTGCTTAGGAAAATATTTGGGGCTAAGCGGGATGAAGTTACAGGAGAATGGATAAAGTTACACAACGCAGAACTGCATGCATTGTATTCTTCACTTGACATAATTAGGAACATTAAATCCAGACGTTTGAGATGGGCAGGGCATGTAGTACGTATGGGCGAATCCAGAAATGCATATAGAGTGTTAGTTGGGAGACCGGAGGGAAAAAGACCTTTAGGGAGGCCGAGACGTAGATGGGATGATAATATTAAAATGGATTTGAGGGAGGTGGGATATGATGATAGAGACTGGATTAATCTTGCACAAGATAGGGACCGATGGCGGGCTTATGTGAGGGCGGCAATGAACCTTCGGGTTCCTTAAAGGCCATTTGTAAGTAAGTAAGTAAGTATGATCTATTAACACTGCCTGCTGGATCGCATCCTATAGGTGCGTAAACTGCCTGCTCAATCAAAGTTATTTTGCCATAGGATGTGATCCAGCAGGCAATGCCTATTAAACTCATTTATTCAGTTGATCAATTGTTCGATGTTGGCAGTCCTGTTACGTTTAAATCTTGAAGAAAATATGAAAGGACGAAGAATGCTTAAGGAAGATATTTGAATAGATGGAGTAAATTTAGGAATTAAGGCCTCCCCAAACAGACGCGATACGGAATGCGTTACGATAGCGTTACGATTTTGCGATAAATGTTTTCATTGCGTTCAATGATTGTGTTCACACACACGCGATTATCGCAATATGCGTTATTATCGCAGCAAGTAGAACACGACGATTTTGCGTTCTATTCTCCCGGAGATGTAGATCGCGAGAACGCCACGCGTTTATTTTGATGCTGGGTTGAAGTGTGTCATTTATGGATCCATCTTCAAAGGAAGAGGAACTTCTCTTTCTTGGATGAGAATCGTCGCAGGCAAAGCAGGTGCAGGTTGTAGCGGTTGGTCGTCGTTGGAGTCGCCATATCTGCGACGGTCGTCTGTCGTCGTCGTTGCTGCCCACGACGCCTTTCCTTGCCCTCGGCTGCCAGCTCAGTCGTATATGGAAAGTATTTCGAGGAGGCACGTCGATGTCAATAATTAACTATGTACACTGATTAATTTGGGCGCCAGCCTCCTCGAAATTACTCCGGTAGAGGATGAGGTCCCAGGTCAGCTGCAAAACGGTCGGGACATGGGGTTTGGGAGACGTGCTCGTAGGTTGAAATGATGTAGGGGCACACCAGAAGTTGTTGGTAAGAACTATGAAAACGTTTATTATTATTAAGTGTTCGTTTCAGATTAGCAGAAATGCGCGTCCAAGTGTATAATATCTCGCTCTCACTTCCCGCAAGTTGGTAGACTAATTTCTGAGTTCACGTAATTATATATTTTGTACTATAAAACACCAGTAATATAACGGAGAGTTGATAACTTGATGACAATTTATTCCGAATGTAATAAGAATGATGAGAAAAGAATTCAGGCTTATAATAATAATACAACACACGACTTCTTACTAAACCCACTGAAAAATTCTAAATCCGTAAATTGTTATCCTTCAGAGTTAGGTACGCCGAGAATATGTGGAGTGCAACCTCTTCGTACGCGTACTATATGCCTTCTGTGTATCTGCCCAATCTATCCTCTACTTTCAACCACCAAACATACGATTTCGCCCTCCTATCTATATATCACGTGTCTCTATTAAGAATCCTGATTGGCCATGATTACACTTACGTCACTTAAGACGCGTTCTTCAAAAATTGTTTGTTAACTAGAACATCCCCTTACTTCCGGCGTCCTGACAATTCTCTGACATATACCAGATCATCTCTTTTGGAACCTGGCTTGGCGTCATCTTGCTGACCACCCGCAGGCAAAGTCCATACATTCCCTCATCAGTCAACTCCACGCCTGGACACATGTTTCCTGTCAGCGTAGCGTGGCTTCAGCCTTCCTGTCCACCTGTTACTTCCGCCTCACATTCCAGAACTTCTTACACGTCCCACACTTACTATCCATATGAGAATATTAACACGAAATACTAATCTGATCAAAACCTCCTTATCGTATACGAGGAACCGTCTCAAATGCCCTCTCATAACAAAGAATATTCCCAAGGGAATATTTGTTGTTATGAGACGCCCCATAAACTACCTTCGCTACTAGTCTCCGGTGTCCCCTAATTAGTCACACTTGGATACACCTTTTGCTATGCTTATAAACAATGTACAAATTTACACCTACAAATATTACATATTTACAAATATTTACATGTATGAATCTATATACACACCTCACGCCTCCTTACACCTCACACGCCAGTTTAACTGACCTCTACCTGACCTATATACAGCATCCAATCGTAACATTCAGGGCACATCCGAATACAATGGCGCTCTCTCACTCACATTCATGATCGGTTCCTTGATACATACTTATACTTATAACATAGAAATAAGAATTATGAACCACAATAAAAAATACGCTAAATAATACATAATACATTTTAAAATACCAATTAACCTTTATATCATACTTCATACATTATCTGCAACCCTTGAAAACACATCTACCTTCGTAAAACCGAAATAATTATTAACCAGAATCAAAATCATACCAAACGATACACAATACTTCTGAAATACTAATTGACTCTATTTATCATATCTCATACATTAGTTGCAACCTTGAATACACATCTCGAACTAAAATGGTGATCTGGCACTTAATATCGATTCTAAAAAAATGGATACATATTCAAATCGAATCATTCAACCTCTACAAATAAATGAACATAAATGAAGTTAATTAAAAATATTCTATCATTAATATTAATCATTATTAACATTATCTTTAAATTATTGCCACAGGGAATACTACTTATCGCATGATCTTATAAGAAAACACACAAAAACACTAATTCTGAAGGTGGCAAAAAGAAAAAAGAAAACAAAAGCAACAAAATTTTCACAAGGTTAACATTTTCAGCACTGAAATCAGTTCTTGGTTCTAGTTGCTTATACCGCTCAAATACTACATGCACAAAACAAACACATTCTTATTTTTCTTATAATTAAAGTCATATTATTTTCAACTTTACACAAATTCTCGTCTATTAACCTGGTACGTCGCCTGGATGTCTATCATGAATCGGATCGTCATTCTCCGAATGGGATCGTCTGCGGCCTTCCTCATATGTCATTGTGCCGTTCTTAAATTGACAGTTTACACGTGGAGACACACTTCTCCTCACATTAAATCTACCAGCATGCTTCCACTTAACTTTTTCTCCTCCTGCAGAAAAATGAGGCCTCCAATAGCCCTTCCTATATTCACTCCTTTGATCGTCGCAGTACCGCTTTGTACCATTGTTAGAAAATCGGTTCACAAAATACCGCGTGTCATTATTGTAGGGTTGTAAACCATGACCGCCAGCACTGTGTGGCCGATCCCTGCTCCAACCGTCATTATGGTCATTGCTATTGTACCCTCTGTGGGGTGGGAAGGCTTCTTCTGCCCTCCGCCCCATGTTTGTGATGGTTTTCGCATTTTCTTTCTCAAGTCCACTATCGCTCCCAAACTCATCAAACTTTTCGATTACTCCATTTACTTGTTCCTTGAATGCTCTATAACTTTCTAACACCTGGCTCTCTAGCCTGATACTATCCTCGGCTAGTCTATACTCCAATTCATTATTATTCTCATCAAGACTATCGTCCAATCCATTAATATCCATATTTATATTACTTCCCACCTCATTATTATTTTCGGCTACCTTAATATTCAATTCCTCAGTATTCTCATTAATATCCTCAGCTAATTTACTCTCCACTTCATTACTATTCCCTGCTATCTTATTATTCAATCCATTAATATTCTCGGCTAACTTATCTTTCAGTTCAGTACTATTTTCATCTAATTTCTCTTTCAATTTATTAATATTCACTGCTAATTTAATTTCCACTTCATTACAATTCTCAGCTAGTTCATTACTCAATTCATTGACATTCTCGGCTAACTTATCTTTCAGTTCAGTACTATTTTCATCTAGTTTCTCATTCAACTCATTAATATTCACAGCTAATTTAATTTCCACTTCATTACTATTCTCAGCTACCATATTATTCACTTCATCAATATTCTCTTCTAATTTATTATCCAATTCATTACAATTCTCATCTAGATTATCTCCCAATTCATTAATATCCACAGCTAATTTATTTCTCACTTCATTACTATTCTCAGCTATCTTATTATCCAATTCACTAGTATCCTCAATTAATTTACTTTCCACTTCTTTACTATTCTCGGCTATCTTATTATTCAATTCGCTAATATCCTCAATCAGTTTACTTTCCACTTCATTACTATTCTCGGCTATCTTATTATTCAATTCACTAATATCCTCAATCAATTTACTTTCCACTTCATTACTATTCTCGGCTATCTTATTATTCAATTCACTAGTATCCACGATTAATTTCCTTTCCACTTCTTTACTATTCTGGTCTATCTTATTATCCAATTTACTAATATCCTCAATTAATTTACTTTTCACTTCATTACTATTCTCGGCTATTTTATTATCTACTTCAATAATATCCACAATTAATTTACTTTCCACTTCATTACTATTCTCGGCTACCTTATTATCCAATTCACTAATATCCTCAATTAATTTACTTTCCACTTCATTACTATTCTCGGCTGCCTTATTATCCAATTCACTACAATTCCAGACCAGCATAGATTCCAATTTCCTATAATTCCCGTCTACTTCATTTCTCAAATTAACGAACTGGCTCTCTAGCCTGCTACTATTCTCAGCCATCTCACTCTTTAATTTATTACTAGTTTCTATCATTTCTTTCCTCATCTGATTCATCTGTTCCAATATCCGCTCTAACACACTATTCGACATGACGTTGTCCGAGCCTCGCGAACTTTCTTTATCTTGGCTAGAACTCGTCCCTGCTGTAGTCTCCATTTTTTTACTTCTAGTCTGGCTCCTTAGCAACATGTAATATATAATATATCTTCAACAATTCCCCTTAAACTCAAAAACGAAATAAACCCTACCAAAATGAATTACACACATGTACATATATATGGACACAACAATTGAAATGAAACCCTTTATGCTTACGTATCGACGTCTTCTAGGTTACGCCTGGTTGATCGTCTCCCCCACCGTCCATCATTGTTCTCAGCTGTTTTGGGGTCTGCACGGTGTTGTAGCCGTCGGTCGTTGACACTGCATGATACTGCAAGCTGCTCTACTAACACTGCTTCGGCTGTCGGCTCTCGCGTCGATCCCCACTGCGGTCATTGTTGCCATCAGCCGCATTAACCCTGCGTCGGCTGTCGGCTTTCGCGTCGATCCCCGCGGCGGTCACTGTTGCCCTCTCGAGCCCGACGTTGGGACGCCATATCTGCGACGGTCGTCTGTCGTCGTCGTTGCTGCCCACGACGCCTTTCCTTGCCCTCGGCTGCCAGCTCAGTCGTATATGGAAAGTATTTCGAGGAGGCACGTCGATGTCAATAATTAACTATGTACACTGATTAATTTGGGCGCCAGCCTCCTCGAGATTACTCCGGTAGAAGATGAGGTCCCAGGTCAGCTGCAAAACGGTCGGGACATGGGGTTTGGGAGACGTGCTCGTAGGTTGAAATGATGTAGGGGCACACCAGAAGTTGTTGGTAAGAACTATGAAAACGTTTATTATTATTAAGTGTTCGTTTCAGATTAGCAGAAATGCGCGTCCAAGTGTATAATATCTCGCTCTCACTTCCCGCAAGTTGGTAGACTAATTTCTGAGTTCACGTAATTATATATTTTGTACTATAAAACACCAGTAATATAACGGAGAGTTGATAACTTGATGACAATTTATTCCGAATGTAATAAGAATGATGAGAAAAGAATTCAGGCTTATAATAATAATACAACACACGACTTCTTACTAAACCCACTGAAAAATTCTAAATCCGTAAATTGTTATCCTTCAGAGTTAGGTACGCCGAGAATATGTGGAGTGCAACCTCTTCGTACGCGTACTATATGCCTTCTGTGTATCTGCCCAATCTATCCTCTACTTTCAACCACCAAACATACGATTTCGCCCTCCTATCTATATATCACGTGTCTCTATTAAGAATCCCGATTGGCCATGATTACACTTACGTCACTTAAGACGCGTTCTTCAAAAATTGTTCGTTAACTAGAACATCCCCTTACTTCCGGCGTCCTGACAATTCTCTGACATATACCAGATCATCTCTTTTGGAACCTGGCTTGGCGTCATCTTGCTGACCACCCGCAGGCAAAGTCCATACATTCCCTCATCAGTCAACTCCACGCCTGGACACATGTTTCCTGTCAGCGTAGCGTGGCTTCAGCCTTCCTGTCCACCTGTTACTTCCGCCTCACATTCTAGAACTTCTTACACGTCCCACACTTACTATCCATATGAGAATATTAACACAAAATACTAATCTGATCAAAACCTCCTTATCGTATACGAGGAACCGTCTCAAGGTAAGTCCATGGTAGTCATATATGGTTAAGATAAACAATATAAAAAGGTATAAAGTGATGATTTAGCTTTTATTTGCCAAGAACGTGAAATAAATAACAAGCACCCGATTATAAACTTTATTTTTTTTTAATTTGCTCTTTTTGTTGCAGGAGGTTGTGGATTCACGAGTTAAATGCCACAAGGGAAGAAAAAGATTAATTTTATACCTTAGTTCAACAACTAACCTTAGCACTCTGCTAACTTTGAAGAGCCTACTAGTAAAGAATTTCAATGTTTAGAGTGCCCATAAAATAACGAATTTTAATGTGAAGTAAATTCAGTAGTAATTTATTCTAAACATACCTACGTCTAATGATTTACTTACATAAGTATATCTAGAGTGTGGTAAGATATTGAAAGTAATAAAATCCGACAAACAAATTACATAACTTTTTGTTTCCACATACTTTATTAATTTTATATTTTTGCACAATTATTTATAATATTGTACAAGCGTTTTGCAATTTGCACAAATATTTTTTTTTCATTTGTGCATTTTTGCGACAGTTATTTATTTTCTAGCTTAAACCCCGCGTAAGTCCACAAGCCAGTATGACATCAAATTATAAATAAATAATTGCACTTATTGTTTACATCTAACTTTGTAGCTATCTCCTTCCATTTCTTCTCCTTTTCCATGCCACGGATTTTCCTTTACGAACTCAATAAAAAATTCCACGTTCGTTTACAAGTAATCCGAAATCGCAATCTGTGAGCACAAGTGATATACACCTGCTGAAGGTAACTGGTCTTTGCGCTGTGGCTGGAAAACTAAAGTCCGCATATGTGGTCACCCATTACGATAATCTGATTGGCTGGGGAGTTAGAATATCGTATATCGCGGACGCGCCAGTTTGGGCACCTCTTCGCGATAGTGCGATATTGCGTTATCGCGAAATCGTAACGCATTCCGTATCGCATCTGTTTGGGGAGGCCTTTATTGGTGCTTTCCTGCAACAAGAAATAATTCGCAACATTAAAGGTAAGAAAGAAATACGTTTGAGATTACCAGACTTAACTTACACGGTTCAGCTTTTCTGTGAACTTCACACATTTAAGCAATGCACGCAAGATTGGTATTTAATATTAATAAGGCGTACCATGTAGATATAAAATCTTCATGCATCTTAATTCAACGTGCGCTTTAAACTTGATTCTTTCAATATTCTGTCCATATTACATGCGTACGCGCATGAAAAATTGAACCGTGTAGATGCAGCTTAACTATACCATCATGTTTTTAAATTTAAACTGAATACTTCCATCATATTTTAAACATTTATTAAACTGAGCTCCTTTAATTGTTTTAAGATATAACTTCAGAACGCGGTTACCTTCCTTCTACCACTACCTAATGATGAACTGATTCTGTGCTGAATTACAAGAGTGTAGTAGGTCTAACTGCAATTACACCAAGAGCTTTAAAGGTAGGCTAACAGAGTTAATATACACTTTGAATATGAACGAATATCATCTTATTTTTGTATATAGCTAAGTTAAGTTGGTCAGACATCTTAAAATTCTAGGGACAGAACCTGATATGACTAAATATGTTATTCTCGGTTTAATTCTTTACAGTTGCGTTATCAAAGGATGGCGGCGTACTCTAGCTTGGTAACGCAATAGTAAATAAGTGGCATTCCCGAAAAGAAGACGTATTTTAGAAAATTTGACTTTACAGTTAACAGTAGTACCTTTACTCGAATAATTTTGATAAAATAAGAAGAGTTAAATTGCCGGAGATATTTATTATTTTTATAGACTTGTGGATAGAATTCTTCCAGGAATATTTCACAAACATCGATTATACTGAAATCCTTTAATTGTTCTATGAAATGTAATGTTATTAATGCTTTATATGATAGCCTACTAGCCTACTGCTGGTTTGTTTCAGTTAATAGAAAGACAAATGGCGGAGTTTTACACTGTGAATGTGCTGCAGTGTACTGACAGAAATCGGATAGTAATGAGAAGATCTAGTTATTCCTGTTTCCTGTGCCAAGTAATGCAGCACAGCTTAAAAGGTAAGCAATGGCGTTGGCATAAGCTCAATGCAAACTGCAAAGATATCCTTATATATCTTCAGTAAATAGTCAGGGTTGGTAAACTGTAATGATTTTTTAATTTCAGTGAGAATTTTTTGTCGAAATCAGATTCGTTTATTAAAATGATTTTTTGCCTTCTTTTGTAATTCATTTAAACTTAATTTGTGCATTAGTTCCTACATAATTGTGTACTTTTTAATGTGTTGTTTTAAGTAAGTCACAACATCGCTTCAAAAATAATTTACTATGTTTACACATAGGCCTCATTATTAATACATGAAGAGTTACAGGACTAATAACCTGCACTTAATGATATTAATAATTAGCTTAGACTTAGGCAAGATATTATTCTCAATTTGTTATTCATGAGAAAAGAATTCAACTATTTAGAGAGATTAATATTTACAAATAAATTTATCAGAAGAGTTTAGCATTGTGTGTTTTTAAAATAAATACGTACCTAGTCCATTTGGCATTTGTGCAACTTTTACTTTGAATATTGTTATGAGCTACAGCTATTCATTTCACTCCTCAGCATCATAGTATGCTTTAATTAGGTGGTGATCCCGAGAGTAGGCCTACTTGACTACTTGTACCATGTGTTCTGTTGCTCCTTAATTAGGAGTTAGAAAAATACATATGACAAGCAAACATTCAAAACCTGTCCATTTTTTCAGAAAATGCTAGAAATATATGTCTGTAATAAACAAAGATTTTTCTGTGGTGAAATTTTATATGAATTTATAGGAAGAAAAATATATTTCACCATAGAAAATATTTTGTTAATTGCAGAGATGCAAGTTTTTGGCATCTGAAGTGTATTTTCTAAAAATGTACATGTCAAGTTTTGCAAGGTTGCTATTCATATATAGGCTATTGCTAATAGTTTTAAGAAGCAGCAGAACAGTCATATATAAAAACGTTTATATTTTTTTCTTCAGGAAGTTAATTTTTCTTCTTAACCATGTTAGCTGCATATAATTTTAATCTGTGATTTAAGTAATAACAATTATCTGATGCAAATAATGAAAATTATTTTATTTACATCATGATTAAATCATTAATTTAAATTAATACCAACCCTGGTTTGTGTATTTTTCGAAGATGATAATAGCATCTTGATTGTAACAGGTACCAAATGTGGCCAGCTGTGGCAGAAAATCCTCAGCCTTACAGAAGGGCCTATATATGTGCAAGCCATTTTCACAGTAATCAGTATAACGATGTCTTCAGGTACAACTTACTAAGAGGTGCCATTCCATCAAGAGATGCTGGTATCCCACTTAGGAACTACGATCCACTTCATCACCAGCCTACTAACTTTAACCTTTTTCACCACCTAACATAACTGCTTCATTCATTGCACTTCACCGTGGCATCAATTTGAACCTGCAGCTTTCTCAACTGGCGAGTTTGGGTGCACTACGTATTTTTTTAGAATACTCCAGCAATGGGGGTATAACCAGTCCAAGCACTGCCAGTATCGAAGCTCAAAATAAGGAAATGTGAAATATCGACTTATCTCTAATAAATCACATTGTACTTTTTCAAATATGGTGGTGCTTTCAATTAGCTGTGCATGAGAAGCTTAAAAGTATCACTTATTTCTTTGTATGTATTTCTTAATGGTGCTTTTGTTGAAAGCCTAAGATTAATTATTACGGTATCTCTGTTATAGATAAATTGTTTTCTTTGTATTCTCTTTCAGCGGATGATTCATTCATTGTCTTTATCTTTTAACAAAAAATGTGTTTAATTTTGTTGACAAGTGTATAGTAATGGACATCATTCATTATTATTATTATTATTATTATTATTATTATTATTATTATTATTATTATTGTTGTTGTTGTTGTTGTTCTCATTTCGTTTAATGTCTTGATTTCTTCAGTTAATTGAAGTCCTGAAAATAAGGGGAATTCATTCATCTGAAAAAAAAGTAGGGTTCTTGACTTCCATATTATGAGCAATATAATTTTTGTAATATATAGGGAAATGATAAATCTAACGATCTTTAAGACCCCAAGTTAACATTACATAATAATATAAATATAAATAATAATTACTAGTACAATGAGCATTTCAGTTGTGTCAGCTATAGGGCAAAGGAGAGAGTCCAGTGGGGCAGCGATACGAATCTGCAGCTTCCACAACTGGTGAGATTTGAGTGCATTATTTAGAATTTTTAGAGAGTAAATATGTTGTTGTTTTCTAATGCCAGGCGTTTGACAATAAGGTCATTTGACCTCTTACACTCCAATATTTTTCAAAATTATTGTCATGGTCACCCATTGAAGCACAGATTTTGAGGTGTTCCAAATCCATTTCTTGGTTTGAGTAGCACAATGGACAGTTAGGGGACTGATATATTCCAATTCTATGCAGCAAAATAGTCCCCCAATCGAATCTCCGGACGGGGACTACTTTAATGGTACAGAAGCAACTAAACATCTTATAATGGAATGCTGGTCGTATAACATCAGCTAAGAAGAGAGTAAATATGGTAGGCCTACAATATTTTGAGCAATGGGGCCACAACCAAATCAAACATTTTCAGTATCAAAGCTCAAAATGAGGAAATGTTGCGAAGTATCGACTTATCTCTAATAAGTTGTATTGCACTTTTTCTAATATGTTCAGTGTTTTGAATTAACTATACATCAGAGAATGAAAAATATTTTTTTTTATTTGTATTTCTTAATGGTGTTATTATTGAAAGTCTAAGTTAATTTTATGTCTATTGTAGATAAATAGTTTACTCTGTATTCTTTATCAATGGTGATTATTGAGTACCTAGATTTTTAATATCCATGTAGTTAACTAATGGCAGTTACTTTTAAAAATAGATGTTCAGCTCTGACGGTGTGAAACAAATAAAGTGGTGTTTTATAAATGTTTTTGAACGTGTGTTGTACTATGTCACAGCAAAACAATTTATGACTATTTTGAAGCTAATGTTTGACATAAAAAAATTAAGAGCGAATTATATTATATAACCGACCAATAATAACTTTGAAGTCAATATTCCAAAGTCAATCTTTGTTTTTATCTTCCAATACATGATACATAACATTATTCTTTAAAAGTAGTCCTTAAGGTGTTTTGGAGAGAAGTATTCTATCCTATTCGCATCCTGTATCTCAATTACATATTTTATCTAGAAGATGCAAAAACATTTATTAGTCAAATTTGATAAATTAATTTAATAAAAGGGTTATATGACGGTGTTAAAAGAGGGAGTGTGTTAATGGTTTTATATTTATATCCACATGTTAAACAAAACAAAAATGTGATATAAATATTGTGGTAAAACAAGTTATTTTAACTGGTAAACCATTACACACTCCTTTGGGGATATGAAAAATACTAGTATGTGTTGATGTAATAGGTATCTGCAATACCGATCGGGCTCTAATTTTGGCATAACGGATACCTGTAATACCGATCGGGCTGTGTAACATGGGATGTAGTTTCCGAATTTTGCCTCTATGTGTAACGAGATGTAGTTCCGATTCTTTGGCACCATGTGTCTCTATGTCGCGTCAATAGCGTGTCGAAGGTAATACGTTCAGTTGGGGGTCTTTCTATTTATTTGTCTATGCTATTACGTTACGAGTCACCGGCATAGCTCTGTCGGAGAAGGCGTTTACCTGCCTATCCGGAGTTGCACTCGGGCGCAGGTTCGATTTCCGCTTCGACTGAGTATCTAGTTGGGGTTTTTCCGAGGTTTTCCTCAATCATAAGGAACATGTCAGGTAAACTATGGCGAATCCTCGGCTCATATCGCCAAATATCATCACCAATTCCATTGATGCTAAATAACCTCGTAGTTGATACAGCATAGTTAAATAACCAAGTAAATAAATTACGTTATATTATTGATGTAATGCCTGTCTGTTAACCAACAAGTGTGCATTTTTCCTCTAATTTGTCTGGATTGTGTGTACAGTTGTATACATTTTGGTGAGTTTAATAACAATAATAATAATAATAATAATAATAATAATAATAATAATAATAATAATAATAATAATGTCATTATTGTTACTGTTTACTTTTATCATTATCTCTGGCACTAGGCATTAAATGTTTATGAGCCGCCACTGAATCAGAGGCTGACTTAATTATTATTCTCCTTAACCTTACTTCATTCCATGGAAGACGTTCAGTCAAACTTCCTCTCCAGTCGACAGCTCTCCCTCGTCTGTGTCAAAATCCTTTTTCATTAAAGCTTGTATTTATTTTTTAATTATGCTACACAGCGAAAAGAAAACACTGTTATGGTTTACAGGGCAGGGAGTTTTTTTTTTTTAGTTTATTTAATACCTTTTTAAGCAGGTTCACACAGAAAATTTGTCATGAGATGTGCAATCACTGACAACTACGAAGGAGCAAGTGTAACAAACTGTATTTTAACCAGGTACAGCAGGTGAACAAGCTAATCTGATCAGGGCTCCAATGAGCGAATTGAATTTCATCCCAGAATATATTGTTAAAATTTTCCGCATTTTCACTTGTATTACAGCATGACTTTCTACGATGTTTAGCCTTCTAGTTTGAAAATATTTGGATTGGACATTCTTTAACAAAGGAGTGAATTTTAAACACAGACAACTGGATTTGGAGTTTATTCGGTGCATCCTCAACTATTTAATTATGATTTATTTAACGACACTCACAACTGCAGAGGTTACTGTATATCAGCATCGCCGATGTGCCGGAAATTAAATGCCATCGACCTGGGCCGGAATCGAACCTACAACCTCGAGCATAGAAGGTCAGCACTAGTACGCTACCGAGGCTGAGACTCCTCAACTGTGCCTTCAGTTTCAAGAAGCTTTAGGGTGGCCTTCAACACCTTCCCATTGCTTCCATATTAATACCTCGTCAAAATTTGTGTTATCAGCTCGAAGGGCGGAGTCAATGTTCTTACAGTTATTAGCCATTCATTGCTCACTGTCCATATTAAGCGTACCTTAGCCAATAATTCACTGCCACTTACAGGAAAATCAGTTTTAAGTTTGTTATGCAGAGATTCAACAACGAGATTTAAGTTTGCATGAAAGAGCTATCTACAAATATAAACATTATGTTTTCAACACTTAAACACATTATGTTTTCAGTACTTAAATAAGTGCATCACCAATGTAAATGAAATTCATGGTATTCTACTAAAACTGTGTTACGTACTGTACGTTACACTTTTTAATCATATATTTTTATAAGAAAATAATTGTTCTGTTAATGAAAATAGTTTTGCAACAATTATTAGAACACGTTAACCTTACTTCCACAAAAGAACTGAAAAATTTCTCTACTCGTAATCCTTACGGAAAATAAAATTTTTTGTAGTTTTCTGTTACATCTGTTACATCATGACTGTGAAATCTCAACATGAACATTAGACTCTGATTACCAGATTGAATAATATAAAATATAATATGTAAAGCAAAAGAAGCCGCAGACAATGAACTGATTGTTAGAACAACAAAGTAATATAATGTTTTACGTAATTTATTACAAATATAATGAATATGATTATTCCATTTTAAATGATTACCGGTATCAATAATTATACCTAAGTATTTAACCTCCTTAACTTCATTAATAATTGAACAATTGCAATTTATATGGGAACAATCAAAATTATGCCTTTTAATTTGTAGAGTAGATGAAATTGGCTTATTACCTTTATTAATAAAAGAAAATGGGATAGCTATTGTTTTATCTTTATTAATTACAAGTGAATTTAAATCGAACAATTTTTTTTTATTAATTTTAAGCCGCAATTTGCATTAACCTATAATAAGCATCAGTCCAAGTTTTTCCACTAAAAAGTAAAGTATCATCAGCATATGAATATAAATCACCTACATATTCTTTAAGGTCTATCATTAAAAGGTTATTAATATATAGAAAAATAAAATCGGTCCAAGTATTGTTCCTTGCGGAACTTCTATCTTAATTTTAATAAATTCACTTAATTCATTATCAGTTTTAGTAGCTTGAACTCTATCATTTAAATAAGACTCTAATAAATTAAAAGCATTATTTTTAATTCCAACACAATTTAATTTCTCTAATAATAAATGATGGCTTACAGTATCAAAAGCTTTTCTTATATCCAAAAATATTCCAGCACACTTAAAACCTTGATCAAGTACCTTAATTTTTTGAGTAACATTGAAAATAGCATTCTCTGTACTACAGTTTTCTCTAAATCCAATTTGTTTTTCACTTAATATATTCTGCTTATTTAAATGATCCATTATTCTATTTATAATGCATTTTTTCAAATAATTTAGAAAAACAAGAAAGCAAAAATATAGGTATATAATTATTCATATTCATTTTATCGCAATATTTAAAAATTGGTTTTATGATAGCAATTTTTAATATGTCAGGAAATTTGCCATGCAAAAAATACAAATTAAATGTATATACAAGCGGTTTAGCAATATAAATTATTGCATTAAACATATAAAAACGACATGATGTATTGTCCTTCAAATTTGAACTAATTTTAATTAATTTTTCTATTGTAGCAGGGTTAAGTTGCATAAATGAATTTATTTTAATAAAGTTATTAGATAAATTAATTTTATTATACAAACATTATTATTATTGTTATTATTATTATTATTATTATTATTATTATTATGGTATTATTTTTAATAGAAGAAATAATTTCCGCACCTACATTAGAAAGGTAATTATTAAATTCAGTAGCAATATTTTTTTAATCATTTATAACTAATCCATCAGGAGTATAAATTTCTTTGATTTTATCATAAACCGTGGTTTGAATGTTAGAAGCTTCTTTAATAGTTTCCCAAAATACTTTCGGGTTATCTTTACAGTTTTCTAATTTATTACAATGATATTCAATCAATGTTTTTATTAAGTTTGTCAAAATGTTTATGTACATTTTATATTTTTTTTTAGAATAACATTAAAAGGCTCTTTCTTTAATTTTGTTGCAATTTTATCTCTAGTTCTAATGGATTTAATAACCCCTCTAGTGATCCATGGTTTAATCTTTTTATTCTACCTGGATATTTTTTTTATTAAATATTCAGAGTTATTTTGAATATGTGTATTGTGTTTAAATTTTGGTATAATAGATTAAGACATCATCTGGATCAGGGTTATTTAATATATTAAACCAAGGTTCATTAGTTATATCTAATATTAAGTTATAATTAATAATTTTAATATTATAATCGCTAATAAGTGAGATAACAGCACATGTAGTATAATGATCAGTAATTTGACTATAATAAATACAAGGTGTGAATTCTATTAATTATTTATTGTTGCTTTTAAAAATATGATCGAGAGAGCTCTTGGTTAATGGTCTGGTTATGACATTTAAATACTTATAAAATCCAAATTCTTGTAACATGTTCAAATAATCATGAGAAATATCATCAAAATTTTATTCTTTCAGTATTTGAATAGTAATAACACCAATTATTAAATGGTTAATAAAATTTTTGTTATTGTGCAAAAAACATTCAAGATCATTTAAAAATTCCGTTTTGTTTAGACTAGGGGTTCTATAAATAGTTGTTAGTTCAAATATATTACTGTTAAATTTGAGACTTAAGTGCAAAAGAGTTGCATATGGAATATCTAAATCATAAATTATAACATCAATGTCATCTTTAACATATACTACAATGGTATCACATTTATTATATTTATTTAATTTGGTAAACTTACGATAATTGGGTACAATTCAAATCCTATATTGATAAAATTTGTTAAAGGTTCAATTATATATGGGATAACTCGTCTAATATATAATTGAACCTTTAACAAAGTGTACCTATCAATCACTGTTTAAATAATAGTGTATTCCCCAAATCTTCCTCCTACTATCACTCCTCCCGTGTTCTGAAAACAGTTCTTCACTAAATGCTCCAAGTAGAGTTGAACAGGGCAGGTGATAAAGGGTATCCTTGTCGTACTTCTCTTCCTATTTCACTTCCTTCAGACATTTCTTCTCCTATCCTGACTTTCACTCGTTTTATATAAAGGTTACTCAACAGCCTCTTCTCTTTCCAATCCACGTCAATTTTTTTCAGAATCCGCATCAGTTTATTACAATCCACGCTGTCAAACGCCTTCGTCGATTGTTCGTAGCAGTCCAATTGCATCTCTCGTACCTTTTCCTTCCTGAAGCCTAACTGCTCTTCTCCCAACTGTTCTTCCATCTTAGAATATAAACGTCGATTCAGTATCTACGAGTCAATTTTTGTGACCGTCTAAATGAAATAAAATAATTTCATATGTATTACAGCAATATATATATATCTCTTTGAAATAAAAGAATGAGGCAATGAACTCGAATTGGACTGTAATATTATTCTTTGTCTTGTATGAGGCGAAGAGAGAGAGAGGGAGGGGAAGGGGGAGGGGGATGGGGAGAGAGGGGGAGGGGGAGAGGGAGGGAGAGTGAGAGGGAGGGAGAGCGAGAGGGAGAGGGAGGGAGAGCGGGAGGGAGAAAGAACTCTCTGTTCCGGAGAAATTAAATTTCAGAATGAATTTTACTTTTCGTAGCGAATTTTTTCACAGTCTCAAAAGCCTCCGGCAAATCCATATAGCCACAATTCTTAACGAAGATTATACCATTGTTATATCCAATTTATATCCTTTATCATAAACACGTTTGTTACGCGTGAATGAACCACCGAAGAGAAGTCCAGCGAATATAGGAATATAAGTTAAATATAGTAAACATAACCTGTAATTTCCATATGACATAACATACATATGTAGTGGCAGGGCATTGGAGACCACTAAAATTAAACAAATGGGCAACTGGTACAGTAAACATAACCTATAATTTCAATATATCTAAATATTCGTGCGGTGCAACTGAAAATTATTGAATCGTGCATAAATGAATGTACAAGAATTTCGCAAAATTTAATCGAAATAAAGACAGGTATTACACATACGAACAACGTAATTTTCACACCAAAAATAATATTACACCTTAACTCGCAAGGAATTATGTCTGAAGTGTCTCCTAATCATTGTTTTAAATTTTATTAATGCAATTACACTACATTTTAGAGAAATATAGGTGAATGTTACTTATGTCTCGCCCACTATAGGGACATAGGCCACTTTTACACTAAACATATATACTATATAACTTGTTGCTTGTGAGCCATCCCGAACCCCGAGCCTCGAGCCCTAAGGGTGTCAGTCCTTATATACCTGTCAGTCAAGGCCTTCTGACAAATAAAAGCAATTGACAATAGATATCTCAGTCATGACAACCTCATAAAATATCCTATCAATTGAATAATCGATCTTGCTATGTACAAGATAATAATATTATAATAACTTATTTTCTTTGCATTTTTTTAACTCTTCATATTAAGCAGAGGGATGGAATAACTTCACAAAGCACAAATTAATAACATTATTTTAAGAAATACAAGAAACAAGCATGAATAATATTCACCATTCTTAATGATCTTGGGATAGAAAAAAAAACGTATGGAATAGAAATTACATACAAATGTGCGTGTAATAAACAATAAGCAAACCATCTTCGATTAATCATTTCAAAACAACGTGAATATAGCGTCGATTGTGTAGGAAGATAATTTCTTATATGTATTAAGTTGCTCCCAATGTGTATCATTGTTAACTTATGAACACAAATGAAAATTAGCATGGCATATAAACACATATTCAAGGCGAACTTCCCCAGGTCCCGTCTGTTGTGCGAGTTCTACAAAAGGGCGGCACTCCTATATCCACCACAATCATAAATCGTAAGTAGGCCTATTACTGTAAATGTAACCCAGCTTAACCTCTCATATAACACTACGCACCTAATCTAACGTAACCTAACCTTTGACAATACTATACACATAAACCAACCTAACATAACATCATATAATACTATACACCTAATCTACCGTAACCTAACCTTTGAGAATACTACACACATAATCCAACCAAACATAACCTCATATAATACTATACATAACATAACCTCATATAATACCTTTCGTATAATGCTACACACCTAATCTAACCTAACCTACCTGCCTAAGCTAACCTAACCTTTGAGAATACTTAACATATAATCTAACCAAACATAACCTCATATAATACTATACATAACATAACCTCATATAATACCTTTCATATAATGCTACACACCTAATCTACCCTAACCTAACCTAACCTAAGCTTTGAGAATACTACACACATAATCTAACCAAACATAACCTCATATAATACTATACATAACATAACCTCATATAATACCTTTCATATAATGCTACACACCTAATCTACCCTAACCTAACCTAACCTACTTACCTAACCTATCCTTTGATAATACTACACACATAATCTAACCAAACATAACCTTATATAATACTATACATAACATAACCTTTCATATAATGCTACACACCTAACCTAACCTAACCTAACTTTGAGAATACTACACACATAATCTAACCTAACATAACCCCATATAATACTATACATAACATAACCTCATATAATACCTTTCATATAGTGCTACACACCTAATCTACCCTAACCTAACCTAACCTAACCTAACCTTTGAGAATACTACACACATAATCTAACCAAACATAACCTCATATAATACTATACATAATATAACCTCATATAACACCTTTCATATAATGCTACACACCTAATCTACCCTAACCTAACCTAACCTTTGAGAATACTACACACATAATCTAACCAAACATAACCTCATATAATACTATACATAACATAACCTCATATAATACCTTTAATATAATACTACACACCTAACCTAACCTAACCTAACCTAACCTAACCTAACCTTTGAGAATACTACACACATAATCTAACCTAACATAACCTCATATAATACTATACATAACATAGCCTCATATAATACCTTTCATATAGTGCTGCACACCTACTCTACCCTACCCTAACCTAACCTAACCTTTGAGAATACACACATAATCTAACCTAACATAACCTCATATAATACTATACATAACATAACCTAATATAATACCTTTAATATAGTGCTGCACACCTACTCTACCCTACCATAACCTAACCTAACCTTTGAGAATACTACACACATAATCTAACCAAACATAACCTCATATAATACTATACATAACATAACCTCATATAATACCTTTCATATAATGCTACACAACTAATCTACCCTAACTTAACCTAACCTTTGAGAATACTACACACATAATCTAACCTAACATAACCTCATATAATACTATATACCTAATCTAACATAACCTAACCTTTCATATAATGCTATACAGCTATTCTAACCTCTGAGAATAGTATACACCTAACCTAACCTGTCCTGTCACAATACTACATAGGATAAACACAGGAACGCCGTATCGTAGGACTTTGTGAAATCATTCGGATAACGGGGAAAATGAAATGGAACATCTCCAATGAGGTCCATGGTAAAATGCTAATTTTTACACCAATTTTTTATTTAACTTTTTGGTCCAGGGAAAATACTAGTAAAAAGTGTTTTTTGAAACACTAGTATTTTCCCTGGACAAAAAACGCAGTATAAATGGAGTATTTGGATAGTATTCTACGTGGACTATATTAAATTTGTGATAAAACGGAGATTTCATTTTCTACATTATCAGAGTGATTTTGCAAAGTACACACGTAATATTTATATTGTTACCCATTTCAGCGAGTATTGACGACCACTGCAAAATACGAAAATTTGGTCCAGGGTGCATTCTCTTTCTGGCACAAGGATGATTTATGTAACATGTTTCTAAATTAGAATTTTAAATACCGGTACATTCTTTAATATAATTTGGTCCAGGGAGCATTCTCTTTTGGCAGAAGGATGATTTATGTAACTTTTTTTTATTTTAGTTGGTTATTTAACGACGCTGTATCAACTACTAGGTTATTTAGCGTCGATGAGATTGGTGATAGCGAGATATTATTTGGCGAGATGAGGTCGAGGATTCGCCTTAGATTATCTTGCATTCCCATTACGGTTGGAAAAAACCTCGGAAAAAACCCAACCAGGTAATCAGCCCTAGCGGGGATCGAACCCGCGCCCGAACGCAACTTCAGACCGGCAGGCAAGCGCCTTAACCGACTGAGCCACGCCGGTGGCCTGTAACATGTTTCTAAATTAGTCTTTTAAATACCGGTACATTCTTTAATATAATTTGGTCCAGGGAGCATTCTCTTTTGGCACAAGGATGATTTATGTAACATGTTTCTAAATTATTAGTCTTTTAAATACTGGTACATTCTTTAATAAATCACTGAAAAATAAATGTTAATATAGGGATGTGGCGTGATTACGAAATTATTATTATTTTTTTCGCGCATCATTTTTACGTAAATAACGACAAATAAAAACTAACATGCCACATAACATTATTTTAAGAAATAGCATGAATAATATTCACCATTCTTAATGATAATGGGATAGAAAAAAAACGTATGGAATAGAAATTACTATATACAAATGTACGTGTAATAAACAATAAACAAACCATCTTCGATTAATCGTTTCAAAACAACGTGAATATAGCGTGGATTGTGTAGGAAAATAATTTCTTATATGTTGCTCCCCATATGCATCATTCTAGATCATTCTTAACTTATGAAAACAAATGAAAATTAACATGGCGTATAAACACTATTTGAAGAAAGATATGAGATATTAAGTAATATTCATCGTTCTTAACGATCTTTGGATGGGCAATAACAATGAAATATGTATAAAATAGAAATTACATACAGGTGAGCATATAAAAACAGTAAGTAGAATCATATCTGATTAATAAGCTTAAATTACTCCAGTTTAGTGTAAGAGTGGCCTATATCTAACCATGTCTCCCAGCAAATTACTTAATTATTTAAAAACAAAAAAATCGTGTTAGAAGTTTGAATTTGTGTATTTTCTCTGAAACTATCCAAATATGTGTAGGCAGTATTTTACACTAGATTGCCGAAAATTGGTTTATAGCGCAACATTGGCAGTGATAAAAGTGAAATATTCGTTCAGTGGGCGTTGGATACTCTACATTGACCGAAATATATGGTAAGCTTACTCTTTATGCATTCCAATTAATTTATATGGTGGAAACGCCGCCCTTCGTGATCGGGTTAAGCGAGTCATATGGTCTGCCTTACGGTCTGTATTAGACGTTGCTTACGGTATTAGATCACGATGGCAGTGACACAGTCTATTGTTCCTAGTACTCACAGCGCTCCAAGCGGCTAGCAACTATCGCGAGAAATGCAAAAAATCACCCCAAGCTTCGTAACTGTATATAGTAGACTGTGATTACATGATCTACTTAAATCGAACACTTTATAAATTAAGTAAAAAGCCTTAGGCCATAATTTTGGGATTATTAAGAGCGATTTTTGTGTTTAATTCAGAGAAGCAATTAATTAAACTTTATAAATTTATTCCATGATTTTAACTTCTATTTTAAATTCAATTCTTAGTTGATCAAGTCTTATAAATGGATGTATTTTAAAAACTCACATTTGTCACTCTTATTTTTTTAATTTGTAGGCTATAAAGTGAACAAAGCTAAGCTGTATAGAAAATAGAATCGCCGCTATAAATAAAATTAAGTTGTGTAGTTGCAGACAAAGCCCTGGCAGTAGTGTGCATGGAATGAACGGAGCACATTACTTGTAGCAATATATCAACATTTTGTTCGCTCTGCAGAACAAATGAATGCTAATAGATTGTACGAAACATTGTAAGAGAGTCTCAGTAAGTTACTTTGTCTCTCCTGTAACATTACAAAAGGAAGTCAAAAGGCGTTTAAGTTTTATTTTTAGATTTATAAAATGTTCCTTTAAAATTAACGTAATATCGGTACCTTAGTAATTATTTGTTAATATTGATTATTGATTGGTGGCCTGGTATACTAAATGAACTATTTTGTACTATGTCATTGATCAATATTAATTGATTAGGTATTAATTTATTATAAACTTAGATTGCTTTGTTGATAATAGCGTAGTCTTTCGTCACTGAGTGCTTCAATTAATGCCAAAGATAAGTGCCGGTAAGAATGTAATGGAAAAGAAAATAATTATGTTCACAATTATGTGTTCCACTCGATTGCATTCCGCATAATATCACTAACAGCAGGCGTAACACTATTTGCTAATTAAATTTTATTCTACACTGTACAGTGCATCTCATAATTTATCGTTCACCTCCTATTCTCTTCTGCATTCCTTGCTCTAAACTCTTCCTTTCGCGGCTCTTCAGATAGAATGCAGCGTAATCCGCCAAACTCCAAACTACACATAAAGCTCGCTTCATCTCTCAGCTTTCCTTATAGTTCGATTTTTATATACCAGATGGAGCACATTCCCACCGGCACTGCCTGGCCTCTGTAATTCACCTGTGAAACCATACGCAGACCAGAGCACAGTATATAGAACTCTCTATACTGTGACCAGAGACAAAAACATTTTACTCAGACTATAGTATTGATAAATGAGTGATAGTTTAATAGTTCTTTATATAACATAACTAAAATTAAGCTGCAAACTAAGCAGTTCCGAGTTTTGGAATGATAATGAGAATTTGATAAATGGACAACTTACTAGTGTTATATATTTAAGCACGTGGACTTACAGGTGTTTCCGTATATACAGTATACACCATCGTCAGAGCCTATTACATCGATGATGTATATACCGAAACAGCTGTAAGCCCACGTGCTTAAATACAGGGTGTTTCCGAGGTTGTGTTACAAACTTTTAGGGATGATAGCGAAGGGCATATGTATCAATTTGAGATAAGGAACCCTGGTTCGGAAATGACCGAGTCGAAACTTACAAGCAAAAATAGTTGTGTGGAAATGAAATAATTTTATTCCTCTGTACAGTTTATTTATGTGTATTCATCTGTACATCTTACACATACTGTATTCATCTGACTTGTTTACGTTGTCTAATTACAGTATTCCATTCAGTGCGCTGTCTGAGGGATAGGGACAGGAAACTACACTAAAGCAATGTAGATAGCGTAATGTGTAACGGACATGGTAGGTCTTGATATGCACGTCTGTAGACAGCAGTGTATGTATACAAGTTGCAGTGTCCAGTCGATCAGTCCTAGTCAAATGGAGGAGTACACGTGAGCGGAATAAGCAGACCTGATTTTCGAATACGGATGAGCCAATGGGAAGAGTAGACAAATTCACAGATTGTATCGGGACAAGTACCCACATAGGAGACATCCGGCCCATACCATTTTTCCACGACTGTTCCAAAGGTTAAGGGAAGGAGAGCACGTGGTGGCAAATTACAATTCCATTTCCACACAACTGTGTTTGTTAGTTTTCGACTCAGTCATTTCCGGATCATGGTTCCTTATCTCAAATTGATACATGTGCCATTCGCCATCATCCCTGAAAGTTTGTAACACCACCTCGGAAACACCCTGTATATAACACTAGTAAGTTGCCCAGTTATCAATCTTCTGTAATAAAGTGTTAAAAGTAGTGTACGCAAGACTCAAGATGAATGAGAATTTATTTTATTTTCGTCATTAAGGCAGTATTCCAAGAGCCTTTCTAATTACATGACTAAAATAACAGTCTCACAATTCACCGGGAACGATTTGGTATAGGCTCCCATCATCGGTGCATCAATTTTAAAAAGAAAAAGAAAAAGGATTCCATGTCACTTGGTATACAAAAATTGGCATAAGGATATTTGACATACTTAATTTTAGCTTATTTTATTTTTACCCACTATTCTTTCACATACTCATGTTTAGCCTACCTAAATTTGTTGTACGGCATTTAGCATACTCAATTTAGCCTACTGCAGTTTTTATAAGAAAACACTTTCAGTATTATATTATTAATTGATATATGATTAAATTTAAGAGAAAACTTCCTTCTGGTACCGGGACTCAAACCCGAGTCTCCTGATTGGTACTCATATTGGTATTTCGGAACAATTTTCTTAGGATATTAATAGTATTCTTCACTTTTAGTGTTGCAATGAAGCCATAGTTACCTTAATTTGGTAAATTTTCCAGTATATTAGTTGTTTCCTACTAATCTTCACTAAAATGGCGTGTGAATTGATACGTACTTCTAGATCCGGTTTCTAGTTGCCTCATGCAGGAAATTTGTATTATAAACAAAGAACCAACAATAATAACAGACGCACATTCTGGTTATGCATTAAGAAAGGGTTGTTCAGGGGGAGAGCTATTGCTGAAGGTCACCCACCGAGACTTGTTAAATTTACCGAACATAATCATGCTTGGAATCGTGAGGTATGCAAGCAAAAGAAGATAGTAAATGACATCTCTCGACAAACTATGGAAGTGCTAGAAGAATCACCAGCTAGGATACTAAGAAGGAACTTGTCAGAGGTAGATCCAGGTGTATTACCACATTTACCAGAATGGAAACATTGACTCGGACAATGAATAGGCAGAGACAGTCTGGTCTTCCACCAAACCCAAAAAGTCGGGCAGATTTGACAGAATTGGCGCACGAGAGGCTTAAGATTTCTCTTGTACAACAATTTCACGAGAAGACAATGAAAACAAAATCTTGGTGTTTGCTGCTACTGAAGATCTAAGTCGATTAGATGAATGTCATGTCTGGTTTATGGACGGCACGTTTAAAGTGTCATCTAAAGAAGAAGCGATAAATATACTCAAGTCTTATCAGAAGTATGTAATTATTGTACAAGCGTCAATATTAACCTTCATCCCCAAACTGTAGTAAGCGATTTTGAGTTAGGAGTAACTAAAGGCCATCAAACAGTTTTTCTTGCTGCAACAACCAGACTGTGCGTCTATCACCTTGGGCAGAGTATGCACCGTACAGTGCAAAGAGGACTTCAGGCGGATTATGACAGAACTTTGAGGAATGGTGTACATCAGCTTTTGAGTCTTGCGTTTGTACCAACTGAAGATGTCACTACTGCTTTCGATGAACTTTATGATGCTGCTCCAGAATTACTAGTTGACATCATGGAACGCTTCGATGTCACTTATGTCAGAGGAAGACCAGCACGTGGCAGGAGGAGGGCCGTTGAACCTCGATAACCTCCACAACTCTGGAACCAATATCTTGCTGCAGTTAACAATGAACCAAGAACTAATAACCTTGTGAAAGGCTGGCATAATCGCTTTGCTGTTATGGTGGGAAAGCATTATCCATCTTTATATTCACTCTTAAGGGAAATTAAAAAGAACAGAAAGATATTCACCAGATGTTCCTAAACTTGGATGCAGGGAGAAGGATAAAGGATACATAGAGAAAGCATTACACCAGAATAAATAGGAGGCTAAAGAATATTTCGCTGAATTACCAACAATGCAAGCAAAATAACAGAATTCTAGTTTATTTAAGTGTTTTTGGACATAACTTTAATCTATGAGTAATGTACTATTACTGTGCCATATTAAATTCATTCTATGTCTGTTTGTTAAGGTATACCAAATTTATTAAATTAATTTCTGTTTGTTAAGGTATACCAAATTTATCATAGGGGAATTCGGGGGAATATGGGCAATATTACGTTTTCATTTCGAAACTCTTGCAACGAATTATGTTTCTTCGCTAATAACGAATAGTATAAAGTGAGAGTATCGTAATGGTTGCTGTGGGAAGCGCGCTGTGCAGTAATGTCTCGTATTGTTGTTAAAACAGCCATCTAAAACGTGAGTAGTGACTTCAAAGTATACTAAAATTTCACAATACTTATTTTAGATTCATGTTAAATGCAATAGATTACACATGAACTTTACAAAATAGTTGAAATCTAATAGTATACATACAGAATACACATCTTGAACTGCCATTCTATTGCGTCAGACGTTGTTTTGTGAATAGTTTACGGTAGAGCCAACTGTTGAAAGTAAACCCTACATGTCGGGGTAATATGGGCGCTAATGTTCGGGGGAATATGGGCAAGCATTACACTTCATAAAAATGACACTTCAATCTTGATGAAAATGGCCTACAAATTATTACAAGAGCGAAAGATTTCATTGCACCCAAAGAACACAAAGTGGTGGATTGCATTTACCCTAAAGAAAAGGGAGAAATCATTACCCTTGTGGCCGGCTTCAATGCAGCAGGGAACTACTTTCCTCCATGTATCATTATAAAAGAAATGACTGAAAGAACAGCTGCCTGCTGTCAGTAAGGTGTACTTCAACAAGCAGTCTGCCTACATTAACGGAGATACGAGGTGTGATCATTAAATTCCTAGTCCTGTTCCATAAATGGAAATAAAATTACCTCATTTAAATTTAGCTGCCATCCCCTTCAAGGTAGTCCATTTGGGCAGCTATACACTGATCCCAACGTGTCTGCCATTTTTGGAAAGCCTCCTGGAAGTCGCGTTCTTGAAGCGTGTCAAGCACCTTCTGCGATTCGCGCTGGATCTCCTTCACAATGCCAAAACGGTGACCCTTTAGCTTGAATTTCATCTTCGGAAACAAAAAAAAAGTCGCAGGTGGCCAAAGCTGGTGATTAAAGGGGATGAGGAAAGACGACTATTTTATTACGGGTGCAAAACTGGAGTGTTGCGAGAGCTCTGTGAGCTCTGTGAACTGGCGCAGTGTTGTCGTTGCTTTTTGTCCAGAGTTGTGGTCGTTCATATTCAAAATGGACTTGAGGATCATTATACAAAATTTGCCGAATTTTTTTTTCGACATTTTCGGCAGAGTTGCACGTGTGTGGTCGACCTGGCCTCTCGTCGTCCTTCAGCGATGTTCTGCCATTTCTGAAACGCGAATGCCACTCAAAATACCTCGCCTGACTCACTGCTTCGTTCCCGTAGGCTTGCTTCAACATTCCATGGGTTAAGGTTGCCGATTTCCCAAAGAATTTGACGTTGGCTCTTTGCTCCAGTTTCGAGTCCATCGTGATTTCGCAAATGCGCGGATGCACGTGGTAACAAAACCTTGTGTAACACATGTCTAAATAAAGATAACACTTCGAAACTTTTTGTCGTGTCTCTTCAAGGTCGTCTAGTGTCATTGCTGCGCACGCGTGTCAATCACATGATCCCTTCGCTCACAACAGACACAATCTCGGAATTTAATGATCACACCTCGCATATTTTTCTTAATAATCAAGAACTTCGTTGTTTATTTCAACATCAGTAAGTATGCACCTGCAATTTTGATAGTAGGTGGACGTGATTCACATAGTTGTAATCCTGACACTCTTAACTTTACAGTATAAAACGGATTATGCATGTTTTGTCTTCCTCCACACACCACAGCCTGGCTTCAAAACAGCAGATAGGGGTATATTTGGTCCTCTGAAGAAAGCTTACAACAGTGGTGCTACAGCTTTCTTCAGGCAACATAGGAGACCTTTACGAAGGTCGAGTTTGCTTCCACTGTCAAAGAAGCATGGAACAGATGTGTCAGTGTATGTCTGGCTGTAAATGCCTTCCGAGCTTCAGGCCCTTTTCCACTGCACATGAGTGTCATTCCTGATTATGCTTACATTGGAACTGCAGCATCAGGTGACAAACCTACAATTCATAGAATTCCTTCCACTGATTCAAATGTCTTAGAATCTCCAATCGTCATTCATCGCCAAAGAGCCACATCATCTGCCAAAGCCCTTACGCAGTAACCATCATAAATTGCATATACAATATACAATATAGTTAATACAGTTATATTTTAAAGTATTTTAAGTGTTTTTTCACTTCGTTCAGTTGATTGTGATTTATATCGTTAATGCCCATTTAAAGCTATGGTTCCGCTACGGCGATCATCGCCGAGCGAACAACGCTGACGATGATCGCTCAGCGCTCAACGTCGGCTATGCGGTTTCCTTCGACAGCGAACATCGCCGTCTTTGCTGTAGAGAATAATCGATTTCTAAGAATCGACAATCAGTCGATCGAGGACATCGCAGATTAATATCGATTGACTCCAGCTATTTAACAATGAACTTGAGAATTTACAAGTTGTTAAAATGGCTTTACATAAGGAAAAAATAATGACTGTATTACTTTTCGAGGAAGAAAAATATGATCGAATTAAATATAATGTACACCAATGGACAGAGACTCCAAACCAATTATAATATGTTTAAAACCAGACGTACAAAAGGATGTTTCAATGCGCTAATTTGTAAACATCTACTTAGGGATCAAATTAAATTAAAATAATATTTTATATTTGCCATAGAGCAGTTAAATTTTATTTTGTCTTTAATTGAAAGTTATGTGAAGAGAAATCCTACCTCATCTGTTGAAAAACAAACAAGTCTAGCGAGAAATCGTCTATTACTTTAAGGTACCGATAGCGTAAATAATATTGCAATTATGTTAAAACAATTATTCATGTTTATTAAGTTCTATACTTTTTAGAAACATTTAGCTTCCCTCCGTCTGCTTGTGACACATATAATACTTGACAGGTGCAGGAGTAATACTAAGGAAAGTGACCACTCCTTTAGTAGGTACCGGTATAGTAATTCATCCTGGATCTCTCGCATGTTATGTTGGTAATTATTAACAAGTGGCGTGGGGTGGGGTGGGGTGGGGTGGGGTGGGGTTACAACACTGCATTAGAATATATAGCTAAGTATTAAAAGATTTTTATTCGGTATTGAAAATATATGTGGCTGCAAACTAAAACTACGTGTTTATCAATATAATACAGTATATGTATAGCCTATATGTAGCTAAATCTCACACAAGTCAGTGAAGGGAAAGAATATTATGCCTTCTCTGTTGTAACTTTTCTGGAAAAATACCTGTATTTTCCGAACCAGCAAACCATATCAACAACATAAATTACATTGTTCGTTATAAATTCTAGTGGTTTCAATATTCAAGTTGTGACCAAGCTATTCAATTGAAATCTAGTGATAAGGCACACTTCATTTGAATTTTGAAATAGTCTCAAGTAGGCTAATTAATTAGACCTACATTGTAATCGTTATTAAAGGTTGAAATTTTATGGAAAAGATTGTCTTGACATCCTATTTATACGTCCCTGCTTTAAAACACTCAATTCGGCATTTTTATGAACACTAATGTACAGTTTCCCTGAAAAGGAATGAGACAATTGAATATTCCTAAGTCTCAGATGTAAAACACTGCGCATGATCAGAGACCAGAGCACTGATACACAAGATAACGAATATTGAGATACTTAGATTCAAGCTATTTGGTTTGTTACTAGCATCGTTCCGGAATTCACTTCAAAAACTGCAAAAAATTATGATAATATTACGTAAATAAAAGATAAATATATACGTAAATAGTGTAGTTAAATCTACAATGGAACTTCTTGACTAGATCGACACTCCGCACAGAAAGCAAAGCTTTCGTGTCGTTGCAATAGCTCAGACGCTAAGATCTCTGCGTGTTGTGTAGAAGAGAGCGAGTTCGAGTCTTAGTCTATATCAACGATTTTTTTTCTAAATAACGTTGAAATAGAGTTTTAAAAAGTCCTCAGGTTAAGTATTAATGATCACAGAAATTACAAAATTACAAGTTATAATATTATAAACGTTAATCTAATGAATGCATTTACACACACACACATACAATGTAAATTCATATATATATATATATATATATATATATATATATATATATATATATATTAAAAACTGACAATTAAAATGAAATTAAAAAAATATTCCTAAGCCACACAGACAAACGTTTACAAAGGTTTAGAGTCCTTAGGCTATGTCATTTGTTGAGTAGCCTAATTATTACAATATTTTATTAGTAGCTTTCCCATATGTGTAATACATGCACTCGCACAAAACAATTTTTGTTAAAAGTGTGGCTTTGGATTATTTCATTCTCACCCCTTCAGTTGATTTTAACTATTTTATCTACGTGTTTTCAATAGTGTTTAATTTAATGTGCATTCAATTTCATTCATGTTATGATTGAATGAATAAGCACTGTTGCAGTTATTCATTAATTACATATATTAATACTAACTATTAAATGCATGTGTTAAGTAACTAATTGCAGTATCTTTTGCAAAATCTTGAATGTTTAAGTTGTCAATAATATTTCTGTACTATATACTATAAGACGTTAAAAGAATTTGCAATAGATTTGGGATCCTCTACTTCATAATCACTAGTTTTAATGAAAAAATATTTTCTTTCTTAGGATATCTACAAGTTTAACTTTAATAATATTCCGAATAGCTTTAATTGCATTATCTGGATTTTGTGCTTTTCTATTCAAATGTGTCCTATTTCCCTCTTTCATAAATTTTGATAAATTACACTGTACTTCTTGTAGTATTTAAGAATATGAGGATAGTTACATTGCAGCTCATTACATATAGATTCTTCTTTTTAATACATGAGATTTTTAAGTCCCTGCATTATCTACATGTTTTTACTTTTTAATTTTTTCACAACATTGAGTCGAGAACATCCACTGAAGTGATTCTGAAATGAAGTGAAAAATACAATACATTTACTCTTAATATCAGTAGTACCAGTAACATACACGCTTTTCCAAGATTCATTTTGTAGACATAAATGTAAATAATCACTAGATACAGCATTTACGACCCTTTTTTAGTTTTTAAATTAATATTTTGAAATTGTTCAGTAACATTGGAAACAGGATTTGTTTATCATGTTCATACAAGCCATTGATTATAGGTGCTGTCGAATAGGAATTCAATCTAATTCAGTGTACAAAACTTTTTATCAATGGCTGTGCTACTTCAGCTTGTATGCTGGTGGGAAAATGAGTCTACGACTAAGGTTTCCAGTTTAAAGGAGTGAATTTAATTTACTTTTACGGAAAAGTTCCGAGAGATAATCTATGTTTATGTCATAGATCACAAATTCCATATGAGATTTCTAAAGTCTTTTATTTACAAATTCAATGTTGGCTATATATATTAATAAATATTAAGAAATATGAATTATTGTAGTTAGAAGTCTTTAAATTATAAAAAGCAAGAAGTTACATTCCTCGGCAACATTCGAACTTTTCGATGTTTGGTTTTGTCGTCCAACGCATAAGCACGGACCTATTCAATGCTTATGTTAATAGCCTACAATTTAGCTGTAGCAATGTGGTGTCATAACTTTGGGTTTGTTTACTTAATGTAATTAGATTTAATTTGATTAGCTTCGCAACAATTGGACTTCCTGTTATATCCTGTTATTTAAATATTTAAGTTAGAGTTGATTTATTAACTCTTACTGTGCAAGATGACCCTTATTTCAATAATTCTATATCACGTTAAATAGTCATTGTCTACACTAAAGTATTATCATCATCCCTCATTTCTCATCTTAATGGCGAACCGCCGTGACATGAGACAGCGAGTTATAGCTCTAGTTGAGGCTGGATATGGGGCTAGATCTGCTGGCCGTTTGGTCGGTGTTCCTGGAAGTACAGCTGAGAGGTGGGTTCATCGTTACCAAAATTCATGGGAGGTCGAAAATCGCCCTATTCCTGGGCGTCCCCGGATTTCTTCATTGGAAGAGGATGCTCTCTTATTCGAGGCAGTTCGACAGGACCCCTTTCTGACTGCTAACGAAATAAGAGCAGCATCTAACTTTCCCGGCTCTTCACAGACTGTGATCAGCAGGTTGAGGAACCGCGGTATTAGGATCCGGAGGGCTGCGCAAATGGAAATATTGGGGGAAGCACCAACTGTCGACCGTCTTGCCTTCGCTACCAATCGAGTGGATTTCGATTGGAGAAATGTAATTTTCTCCGACGAAACAACCATCTCGAGTGATTACTCAAAGTCCTGTCCGTGTCTATCGTGAGGATGGTCTCCGACATGATTAGCGCTATGTGCACCGACATGAAAGATCGGGGCGCTTTAGCATATCGTCACAGTCTAGTATATACAGTCGCGAAGCTCAAGACGTAGTAAATATGCAAACATTAGATAGTTGCTCACCACTAAGATCGCTAATATCGCCTCATTACAGGCAATGCAAAATAGTACAGTCACAGTCTATTGTTTCTAGCACCCTCAAAACTCAAGCTTCGTGACTGTATATAGTAGACTGTGATATCGTGTTGAGGTGAATGTCTTACGATGGACCTGGCGTTATAGAACGCATCGATGGCCGGTTTAATGCGGGAACTTACGAGCACATTCTGGAAAATATATTCCTTCCTTCCGCCCCTAGAACGTTTTCCCGAAGGAACATTGCTGTTCCAACAGGATAACCATCCCGTGCACTATGCCGCAAGCATTCAAAGATGGTTTCAAAGGAGACCCGACATCGAAATCATTAATTGGCCTCCGAAGTCACCTGATTTGAATGTCATCGAAAATTTATGCTACCTATGCCCACCGACGCCCTCGAAATCGAGACGAATTGTGGGATCAAGTTGTTGAAACCTGGGAAGATCTCGCCGGGGACTAGAATTTATTCCACAATCTCGTGACATCCATGCCGGACCGACTTAGAACTGTAATAGAAGCTGATGGCATGTGGACAAGATTTTAAGTTGACAAGTATCTCTTTGTTTCTTATGATTTTTGTTTGAGGAAGAATACTCTTAACTTCCAAGTAAGAATTATTTTTTTTTTTTGACGAGGTTCAGCCCACTTGTAAGACCCAGAAATTGGGCATAAATTATTCATATTTTTTGACAAATTAGACAGTCTATGAACTCTGAAGAAATTAATTACACCTCAATAAAAAAAGTTTTACCAGGGATCGAACACGAGACGTTTCGATTAAGCAATGGAACCGACACGCTACTATATGAGCTACCGAGGCAAGACAGTGACAACGGCAGTCTAGAATGTAGATCCCATAGCAGGCATTTGCCATTCGGTACAGAGAAGCAATGATAATTTGTGACCCGAGCTATGTTGTGAAATCGTGGCCTTAAATGGCTGTCTTCTTCGTGATTCTTATTTTGGTCCTTGTCCTTGTTGTGGTCCTCGTAACAATTCTTGCTGTATTTGTCATGTTACGTATCGTTACGTCGATATCGAGTAAACCGCGCTGTAGAACTTTAACTTCCGAAGACCAAGAGTCGTCTCATTCCTTTTAAGGGTAACTGTACCTATTCGCGTATTAGGCTATCTCGGAAACAAGGTAAGTTATCACTCTTCCCTATAATTTCACTAACTTCTTACCACAACATTTCTTTTTTATGGGCATATCTATATACTTTCGAACCCATATCATACAGAGCAGGATGATTGGAAACAGAATGAATTAAAATATCATCATTTATTGTTGAGACGTTGCTAAATACGTTTTGAAGCCATATTGCTTTGTCGTCATTCTTTTGTTTTCTAAATGTACGACGATCATCGCTCTCAGTTTGAAGTCAAATCAATCCAGAGCGATGAACGCCAACGCACATCGCTGTCGCCAGCGATGAACGTCGTAAAGAAACCAACTGCGTATTTACACGTAGAGCTAATCGAGCGGCGTTCGCTCGGCGATGATCGCCGTAGCGGAACCATAGCTTAACCCCCACACTCGGGGGAATATGGGCAAAACACATTAACTCGCATTTTACAGTTTTACTTGCATACGTTTAGAAGTAAGCAGTCAGGATTCTTATATAATGTAGCTAAATTGTTAAGAAACATATCCCAGCTGTAAAATTAATTATTAGGAAAAAACCGAGAGATATTGCACCCGAAATAGTACTAAGGTGCCCATATTCCGCCAAATAAACGTATTCCAAATATATGTCTCACAATTTTGAGTATGTTAAATGTCCGAATGCCAATTTTCATAGCCAAGTGACTTGAAATGGTTCCTTCCTGGTCCTCATCGAACTTGTCAAGAAAAAGACGAGGTTTCTCTGCGGAAATTGTCCTTTGTTTTAGACACAATCAATTGTCTCTTTCATATCACTTATATTGTGTTTCTTTTCACATTTGACCGTGCAATTTATCTGATATTTGCAACAAGCAATACGTGCACAATATTTCAGAGACTGTATGAATACACACACACTTTACGTTTCATGCATTTGATATTTCTTTCTCCAGAGGTTGTTATACCATAGAACAAATTTAAAAAGAAAAACAAAATGACCTCGTGGATCGAGGAAGACGCTAAGAAAATACCTTCCAAGACTGTATTGTGTTGTATTGTATTGTATTTATTAACATTTCATGATATTCGTACATTGCTTTACAGCTAGAATATGGAATAAGTAAAAAAAAAACTTAATACTACTATATAGTCTTAATTCATAGTCACAGTCTAGTTGAAGTATATACAGAAGAGGTTTACAAAATAGTCTACTACTACAACAACACAAAGTTATAGTATCAATTTCATGAAGCGTTGTTGAATGTCATGAATTCACCTACAGAATAGAAGGCATGAGAAAATAGATACTTCTTTAATTTGGCCCTAAATAATCTTATGTTTTGAGTGATTTTTTATATCCATAGGGAGGCTATTAAAAATTTTTATTGCCATTTAACGCACTCCTTTTTGACAGCACGATAGACTTGCCACTGGAGTATGAAAGTCATTTTTTGACATGAAATGTTGAATTAGTTATTAAGTTTTCACGATTACATACGAGGATGATTATTAATGAAAAAATATATTGGACTTATTTGTAGTTTTTTTAAAATCGTCCTACACGATTCCCTAGGTTTGGCACCTACTATTATTCAAATTACTCTTTTTGGTAGTAGGTATATACTGTTATTATCTGTGGAATTTCTCCAGAATATTATTTCAAAACTCATTACCGCGTGGAAGTATGCAAAGTATATTGTTTTTAAGGTAATGATATTTACTATCTTTTGCAGAGATCTAATAGCAAAACATGCTGAATGTAGATAAGGCAGTGTTACATAATCGGCCCATTGATGAATTTACATTTTTCACCAAAAAGTATACAATGTCAGTACTTGCCACTGGAAAAAAAAAAATGTGGACCACAAAAAACAGCAAAAAAACTCTTCTTTTAACAAAGGAAATAGGATGGTGTATGTAGATCTCAAAACTCTTCAAGTTGTTTTCCAAAAAGCGCTCACGTCACTGCAAGAGCTCAGTGAACAAAATCTGTTACAATATAATTATCTTCTGCCATTTGTACTATACAGGTACCATCAGAATTACATTTTTGTCCCTGGTGTAAATTCGTGATAAATTTAAATAAAAATAGCTCGAAATTAGCCGAGTTTGCCCTATACTTATGAAGTATTTATTTAAACTAGTTAAAAAATCAAGGAAGGGCAGCAGAACTACTCGGGGATTTCTCTTTACAAATGAATTAGCCATCACTGTTTTTAAAGTCCTATTACGCGGGGACGAATGTTCATTCAGTGGTCTGTTTTTATGATTCTATTTGTTATTTTAAAAGTGCCTTAAGAAACATAGAGTGTACTTGGTATGTTATAAAGCAGTGGTTCTCAAAATAATTAGCACTGCGGACCCCTTTCCATAGATCAGTATTTTCGTGGACCCCTTCAAAGTCGTCAATGGAATGATGGGTAGGTTAGATTTTTGGGGTTAATATTAAGTGAATATTTTTTATATTTTCAAATATTGAATCAATATTAACGATACATTTTAATTAAAACATAAATAATATAATACTCTCCAGAAAGAAGTAGATGGTCTTCATTGATATGTTACAGCAGAATTTATATTTACAAAATGTCAAGCAAAACAATGATCTATTTTCAATACATTCTTTGTATAATAATCTTGTATTGAAAAACGAAATCAAGTATATTTTTACAAGTTTCCCTACTTCATTTAGTTGATGAAACTTCTCTTGCTTAAAATTACTTTATATTTAGGATCATGTTGGTTATCCTTAATCCTAAGTCTGTCGCTGCATTTGTTCGGTTTCTTTTAATAGTTTTGATACATGAAAGAGCAGAATATGTCTGCTTGCACAAGTTAAGTCGTGGGAAACGACATAATGTTTCAAGGCTCTTAGACTTCTTTATGTTCTGCATGAACTTTCAGTGAAAAATAAAAAGCTGACATTCACTTAAACGTTTTTTTTTTCAATTTGACACAATAACTCAACAAACTCATCTTCCTCGTCTTTGGTGAGATTGTGAGTATAATAAAGGAAATTCGAAGCCACATATTGTTACTATTAAGAACTGGAAAGTATCTGAGTTCATCTTCATATTCATTATGATGATGTTTAAGCCAGTGATCCATTATAGACAGAACATTCTTACTCTGTTCAATAACTTTAGTAACATTCAACGGCTGTCAGAAACAATCGGACGAATTTGTAAGTTGCACTGTAGCCTACGTACTGAAAACGGAAAATTCTTTTGAGACATCAATGCACAAAAAGAAATTTTACAGTCTTGTACTGTTTAATAACACATTAAGGCTGTCGACAACAATTTTATTGAACGAGTTTATAAATATATTATACCAACAAAGGGCAGTGATACTATTGCTACATAAAAAATAAAAATTCTTCTGGGAGAAGAAAAAATGTCCGGAATGTTCGCGGATCTCCTAGAATGAGCTCCGGGAGCCCCCGGGGTCCGCGGACCCCATTTTGAGAACCACTGTTATAAAGTAAAAATGGCTGAGTAACATTTGCAACTTATAAATTATGATTTTCATGAATTATAAGTGGTTGTGATAAATTACATAATTTAGACATAGTTTGTAAGGTTCAATTACGTATAATTACTATTGCACAAATGTACAATAAATAGCTATTCATTTATCACAACTTTTATGATTGCAAGAAATGAATCTTGTGTTCAATTTAGAAAGCAAAAGTTTACCTTCTCATTTGGGTTTATGATAAATGTTAACATTTATTTATACATTTTAAATGAAAATGGACTACAATCAGGAATATTATTGAAAACAAAAATGATAATGAAACTGAATTGCTATGAAACGCGTAAAACGCACAGTTAGAAAAAGTGTCTTACCCTCTTTTTACTGATCTTTCTTTGTGTAGGTACATTTGTATCTATCTCTCTTAAACGGACACATCATTACATTAAAAGAAGTTGCATTGTAGTTTATCTACTTATTCTTATTCTCGGAGTACAGTAGTACACTTCTTCCTCCAGCTATAATGACTTTCACGCGACTTTTTTCATACGCCTTCTTCTTCTTCTTCTTCTTCTTCTTCTTCTTCTTCTTCTTGTCTTCTTCTTCTTTTTCGTGGCTGCAATATTTTTTGGGCGCATGTAATATTTGCCTTACATAACAGCAACAGCAACTAACTTACAACTAGGCAACTTGTTTAAGCGCGACTAGCTCGCGTTGTTTTCGGCGGCTAACAAGTAAACAATTTCATGGGGGCAGATAAAAAAGTAATTTTTTTTCTTCCGTCATGTTAATAGTGTCAAAACAAGCGCTTTTACAGATTTTGGCCACACGAACACAATTATTATGAGGATTGTAAAAATAAGTTTCCCAGGGCGGTTTATAGGAAGAAAACAAAATTTCGTGGAAACATTTATTGAAACAGATACAGCAATTGTTGAGATATTTTTCAACATATTCCCCACCGGAACCAGTGTGTGACAGCCGTCTTCTCCTCTCTGTCGATCCCACGGTACGACACATGTCTCAATTCCAGTGTGGAATATGTTGAAAAATAGTTCAACACCTGTTGTATCTATTGCAATAATTTTTTTCAATTAAATTATGTTTTCTTTCTTTCTTTCTTTCAGGAAAACTTATTTTTTTACGACTCTCGTAATTGCGTTCGAGTGGCCAAAATTTGTACAAGCACTTATTTTGACATTATTAACGTGGTGGAAGAAAAAAAACTCTTTTATCTGTCCCCATCAGAATGTTTGCTTGTAAGAGCCGCGATCTCTATGAAGTAAGTAGCATGAAAAGGTGTATTATTATTACTGATTAACCCTTTCCTCACTAAAATTTTTATCCAGATGAAGACGGTGAACCTCAAATTTCACAGCCACTCAGTTTTTAATTTCGCAGTATTTTCTACTATTTCCTGATTTCCTGCCTTGAACACAAATCATTCCCACTGAACTAGAGAGAAGGTATCAACACCGAACTTTAGGTGAAGAAGTATAAGTATTTTCTTTCTGTGTACTAAATGTTGATTTAGATGAAATAGACCAACTATTTTACAGCACTGTACCCATTTATTTTATATGTTAACATAACATGAAGCCTGTTGAAATGTTTGTTGGGGAATACCTATTGAGATTCATGCCATCGTTAATTTTATATCTGATCAGTGTTAGATTGTCGTTCTTCTGGAATCATGAAGTTTCGGCAGATAACTTTGATTAAACGTTTTGATGGCATGAAAAGACACAATATTCGTTCCATATTCTGGCTGTTTTCTCTGTCTTTGTCTTTCCAGGAAAGTATCTAATTAATGAGCGCATATGTTTTCATAAGAATCTAATTATTACAACCTACTTTCAGATTATCTCATTTGTGAATGATTATTGAATTTGACAGTTCTTTCGGTGTGTGTTGGTGGATGATGTGGATGACGGGAGAGGGGGTGGCGACATAGCTTGCATCGAAACGGAGCTCTGATTTCGTTTCCCCAAGTCCCCTGGCCATTGTCCATTCACTACCAGCTCTCAAACCTTTTACTATGCTGCTCCCAAAGCACCCGGGAATCAGTGTTTTTCTTTCTCCGACTTTAGCTGCAGGCGCTGTTTTGTGCTGTTTTAGAAAGCTGAAAAGCACTTAAAACCTAAACCCTTTCATGCTGTATTGTGAAGACTGCGGTGAAAGGAGGAGATTGAGAGTGAGGCCTCAGTTTCGAGAGAGAAAACAATGTTTACTCTTCATAATATTGTACAAATTTCATTCCCCTCTTTATTATTTTAAATCAAATCTGACAAGTTTGCTGAACTGTAGATTTTATCATGGAAAAAGAGATAGCTTGTGGATTAGAAGAGGAGAGTGGTATATTTACTATTATAAGGCAATGAAGATGACTACAGCCGAGTAAAATGCATTTATAATGCTCAGAGGCTGCACATTTGAACAGTTGCACATGTGTCTCTCCGCAGAAGCAGAACTATCTGAATGTATTAATTTTCATCTCCATATTTTGTAGTTTTCTGTATAATACATTATAATATAGGCCTATATTAAATTCTGCAACTTTCTCAATTAATTTATAACATTTTTATTCGTTATTGTTAATCTTAGTCTTACCATTACCTTCATATTCAGTCGTTCAAAAGCTTTAAGACTCGTTTCTGTATATTGAAGAACTAACTAGTTCGATACATTTTTTTTTTCTTGGTCCACTTAACGTTTCTTTTACGACTGGATTTAAGTGTTAACAGTTTTATGGACCAAGAGAAGCAGTATAACAAAGCTCATGATAATGACCAAGACAAGTTCAACAATAAGGATTGCAACATGGATCACAAGAAGCACCATGACAAAAATCACGATAAGGAACATGACAAGGATTACGACATGGACCACGAGAAGCACCACAAGGATCATGATAAGGATTACGACATGGACCAAGAGAAGTACCACAAAGATCACGATAAGGATTATGACATAGACCAAGAGAAGCACTATGATGAAGATTACGATAAGGAATATGACAAGAATTATGACATGGATCACGAGAAACACCACAAGGATAACGATAAGGACCACACATGAACTGTGACAAGGACAGCTATAAGGATCACATTAAGGGCCACTACAAAAATAAGTATCACGATAAGGACCACAACAAAAAACAACAAGGACTAAGTGGAATTTGAGGTGGGCAAAAACTGTGTTTGGCAGTAGGTTTCCAAGAGATAATCCTGTTTCCCCTACCGGCATTCCACCATTGCTCCACTGATCAGGATCACGTTCTCGTTTCAGTTTCCTTTTCTTACTTCATCTTTTTCATATTTTTTTGTTACTTAATTTTTTGTTCTTGATTCTTATTTCTGTTTGCTTAATCTTTTCTTCTCTCATATTTCTTTGCTACTTTACCTTTTTCTAATTATTTTCTGACTTCATCATTTACTCTTCTTTCATCGTTAGTTTCTTCTTTCTACAGCCTTCTTTCTTTCATCACTCTTTTTACTTTTTCTTAACCTTTAGCTTAACTTTTCATGTCTCATTTCTGCTTTCTTATTTTATTCAGTCATATTTATTTCTTTCCTGCTTATCTTTCTCTCCTTTCGCACATTTCTTTATCGTTTACACAATCTCACAATCCTTTTATTTTTCCTTGATTCTTTCTTCCTTTTCTTTTCCACGTGTCTTGTCTTTTCAGTTTTCTTTTCTTTCATCTTTCTTGAGTTAGTTGATGTTTATTTAATTTCTATCGGTATATTATTCCTTTATCTTCTTTTGTGTTTACAATTTAATTTATTCTTTACGTCTTTCTTAATTTTCTTCCTATTTGATTTCTTTCTCCTGTCTTCAATTTTCTCTTGTTAATTTATATCCTTTTTTCAGTTTCATTTAATCTTTCATATTTCTTTAATTTCTTGATCTGCATTTTTTATGTTTAATGTTACATCTTTTTTCGTTTTCTATAAGTAATTTGATCTTTCTTCAATTCTTAATCGAAATTTAATTTTTCATCATAACTTTCTCATTCATCTCTTATTTTTTAAGTTTCTTCTCTTCTTTTCATTTTTTTTATTGTTCTTGACACTATCTCATTTCATTTTGTTCTTATTCTTTCTTCTTGTACAGAATTCTTAGTGGTTATGAAAATTTTATACTTTGTTCTGCGTGGAACAAAACCAGTTCAATTAAAATTCTGTATCGGAAACGAATATTGCAGCAAAGGTATTCAAATGTGTTAAACAAGTGAAACCAATTGAAGCCTTGGTACATTCAATAAAATTCAGCAAATATAAAGCCATTTTCAACTCAACGTGTCTTTTAAAGCGCCCATGACAGTCTGTATGTGTAATTGTAAGGACTGTAAATCGCTCCAGAATACTTATATACAACTGTATTGTTACGCAATCCTGTGAAATAGAGAAATGGGGGAGGAGAGTAGAGACAGGTTCTACGGCTGGACCTGTGCATTCACACACGTGATAATTGGGCTATTAGTGCGAAAATGCCCATTTGTGAAGGGGCTAAACCTCCTGTTTTATAAATATCTGCATAATACGATATGTATTGCTGATACCCGTCAAATAATTGATAGGGTCGTTGTTCTTTATTCCTACACGCATATTCATTTCGTCATTGTGAACAGAAAGTATTTTCGATGGGAACAAAAATATATAGACTATACTGACAAAATGGAAATCCGCGAATGTTCTATATATTACAGAATATCAAAGTGAAAACCCCGGGGAGAAAGTCTAATTTAACATTCTGTAAATCAGTTGTCAGTTGTCAGCTGATGTATTATATATTTCTTCACTTATTATCTGCACGCTAATTGGGTTCGTTTGCATTTAATCACAAGTCCAGGCGATTTAAGTAGATGTCTTCAACTCTTGTTACATTAGGAAGTTATCCGACCATTTTAATTGAATAGCAAGGGATTTCACATTGATATTTTAAATCATATTAATTGATTCCTAAAATTTACGAAAGACTACAAAATAACTTTGAAAATGTTTATATATGTACAGGGTGTAAATAATTTAAGAACATGGTGTGTCAGTGGGGGGAAAAATAGAGGATTCTGTAGAGATAAAGGATGAAGAGTAATGATTGAGTAACTGTAAAAGATCATGGTGTTTATATTTAAGAAGAAGGTAAGAATAGTGCGTAATGTAGGCCTAATGAATTAAAGAGAAAGGTGAGATAGAAGTAGGGATTACCCAAGATAGATGTCAGTAGGGACTAAGAAGTTAAAGAAAGAAATGTAGTATCAGGGGGGAATAGAGAACACAAAAAGTAATTTATGTCATATGAGTAAAACACGAAAGTGATAGAAACGATAATGAATAGTAATTGTAGAGAAAATAGAGCCTGAATTAAATAGAAAATGAAAGTGTTAGGGATAGAGGAATTAGAATAAGATAGAATTAGTACCATAGATAGTGATGGATGATTAAATTACGAAATAGGGGAAGTGATAAGTGAAGTGAATGGACACGTAAGTACACAGTTGACGAGTGAAGGAAGAGAAGATCATGAATCGGTCACTAAATTTATAAATATAAATACTTACATGTAGTGTAAGAATGGGAATACTGGCTCGAATACAAGAATCGGAAGGGCCAGCAGGGCTAGGGTGACAATGAATCATATTCATATCATATAATATATAATATACCACATATACCTACAAACAGGGTATAAATGAACAATACCGACATATTTTCACTGAGCATAGAGGGGTCCTAGGGAAGTAACTTAAGATAAGAAACCTATGGTGTGTGGATTCATATTTTCCTGTTTTAGCATAAGAACTCCAAAGGGCATGCACGCCACTGACTTATAATAATAATAATAATAATAATAATAATAATAATAATAATAATAATAATAATAATAATAATTATTATTATTATTATTATGCCCCGCTAATTTAAGGGATAAATTACGGTGATCAAACATAGCAACTGTCATGCACTTCATAGCAAGTTTTACGGACAGCACCATGTATGCGCAGTCCTTCACGAACTGTACGCGTTGCATTTAAGACGCAAACATGTGGACTCGCATTCTCGAGGAGAACGCGGAGTTAGCATTTCTCATAGCTTTATCCTCCACGCGCTACGACGCGTGCGTGATTAGATTGTTCCATAGTCCTCTCTTGCTTTAGAACCCATATTGAAGACCAGCTGATCGCAGAAAATCCCATGATTTTCTGTATGTTAAATTAACGCAAACCCAGCGTTTGCATTGAGAGTAAGACTGGCATATGCGTGGTACAATCTCAGTAGTACTCATCCTTTTCCTCGCGGCCGGGATAGCGTCATGACGCGACCGAACTCATAAATACCAAAGGCTCAGTCGGGCCCCTCCTCTTTCGAGTGTTCACTTCGAACAGATCAGTCAGTTTTGTGACCGCAAGTCAGAAGACGGTGAGAAGCATGTAAGTCAACCAATCGAAGCCAGGACCATGGCGTCCGCCATCGTCAACACTACTTTCGTCGTATGTACTGTACGTTATAACATTTCATTATATACCAATTGCTACTAGTGTCGAGAGAGATTTACTAAATGCTACTAGTGTCAGAGTAATATACCACATAGAATATAATAAGGAAATATCAGTGCTTGAAATTCAGTGAACTGTGTATAGTTCGAAGTTATATTTTGATCGCATTTATTTAAGACATAATGGATTATTCCGAGGTTTTTGAATGGTACTACCTCACGAGATATTTCGATGGACAATATTATTATCAGTATTCGGGAATCCAAGCCGAATGGCACCTGAGTCAGGTAAATTCTTTAAATGATTTTGCATTGTTCTACGAAGTTTGTTCGACCAATTGCACCGTACGTAACCAAGCTAAGGCACTGAAGTTTCCATATTATTTCATTGTTTAATCAATTGCATTCAAATATAATCAATGATTTATTTTACCATTTTGTTTTCATTTAATCTCATGTAACTGAGTAGGTTTACCAAGTAGGTATATCCTAGATTCTCTTTCATTGCTTAAGTAGAGTAAAGTAAAATAAAGTAGAGTAAAGTAAAGTAAAATAAAGTGAAATAACAAGAAACATACATAACTCACTAGACCAGTTAAACATTCTGCAACTTTTCATAATAGCTGAATAGCTAAATGTATAACTCATGTATATAAGAAAGTTTACAATATATTATAGTATAACTAGTGAAGTGACTTATTTGATTTGATTAATCTGATATTCTTCGAGCCTGATCCAACCTGTGATCCTGTTCTTGAATACGCAGTACCTAATTAAGATAATAGCTCGACAATTACCATCCTGAAATATCCTGACGTAAACTAAAATAAACTGGTGTCAGAAATCATTGACAAAAGTAATGATCGGTAGGACAGATCCTCAACAACATAATAATTTAGTGTCAGAATTTAATCCTAACTCAACCGTGACCGATAGCATCGGCCACAACAAAGTTGTGCCCAACAACAAAGAGGCACAGCAACAATTTGGTGCCAGAAGTGGCACAACCACAACATAATAATAATAATAATAATAATAATAATAATAATAATAATAATAATAATAATAATAATAAATCCGTGGTGATACAGCCCGTGAAGGGCCTAGACCGACCAGCCGGCTGCTGGCCTCACGCCTAAATGCCGAAGCAGAGGTGGACGATCATCCAACCAGAATGGAGATATCGTGTGGTTAGCACGATGATCCCTCCAGCCCTTACAGCTGACTTTCGCAACCGGACCACTGACTTCTACCATTTGAAATAATATACGAAACAATAGCGGAAGTTAACGTTTCAAAAGCAAGAAAATTTTGGTGGAATGCACGGATATTCAATGAGCTAAGAAACAATGAAAAGAAAATAAAATTAAAGTGCACAGTTTTTACAGAAATTTCTGGAACTGGTGACCTCCAGCAGCTATAGAGAGACGAAATCGACGGAGATAATATTCTCGTATCCTATCAAAGATTCCTGGCAGATTACGAATAAATTCACAGACTATGATTGTGGTATCTCGTAGCACTACGGAAAAAAATATAATTGCAAAATTGCTAACAAATGAGTTCCGATTACAAAACTAATGCAGTGGCGTGCAATCATATGGTTAGTCTGTAAATTTTGTTTCCGCAGTGAGTTCTTGATGGTTTGAAAACTATCTCAAACGCAACTATTGCGCATGATCAGCGGTGATTGGTTTCAAACTAATTTCATACCATTCCTGTATAACACTCACGTAGGGGAGACCCGGGCAAAACGAATAACCCGGGCAAAGAGAATAATGTCTATTTCTTCCAAACGCCAACAGGTAGCGCTTTCTGCTATGTTGGGGAAGAATCCCAACCCGAGTTTGCTGCTGGAAGTAACTTGTCGTCATTCTAGCTAGTGAGAGTAGGAGTCAGCGTGCGTTTGAAGAAAATTGACTGTTTTCTTAAAATATTTCAAGGTAAGATAAACGTAAGTACAACATACAACGCTGCAGAAACTCTTTGTTATGTGATATTAATATATAGGCGATACGATTACTTCTAAAGTGCTGTACTTACGAAGAAGATTATTGACGTTTATGTTTGTATAACCTATATGTTTGTATAAGTGAACAACTTATCCGCTTTGCCCTGCCACCTTTATTTGACTACATAAGTGTTAGCTGTATTTTTATACGTATTTGTTTATTGTAATAAAGCGTGTTAGATCATTTTACATAGTGGAGGCATTAAGTCACACTAATTAAATTATAAATCAGCAACACTGATCTTAATTTTTACTTGAAAAGGTCGTAATGTGTTTTTAGATGGTTTAATTTTTCAAACGGAAGACGGAACAAGCCAAATGGTCTGAAGAAGCCATGAAGAAAGCACTTGAAGAAATAAAATATTCCAATCACTGATCTGTTATCTGGCCATACAACCATAATGTGTTTGTTGATGAAGATTTTCCTCCAGATCAACTTACAGATCGTCCACTTGAGACAGAAATCAGCGAAACGACAGTTGGCTGAGATTTAACAAATTCTACGGTGCCAGCTTCTTCAGTGGCTGAAGAAACAGTTAATGCTCACTCAGAATCAACCACCTCTGTGATGTCGGCATCTTCAGAAATTGAAGAAATATTCAATACATGAATTACACTCATATTTTCAGTTCCGGTTACACCAAAACCCTCAATATCGTCAGCAGGAGAACCCAAGTCACTTCTTTTGATTTAGACCAGTGCCAAAGTGGATGCTCGAAAGATACGAGGTAAACGAAGAAAATGTCAGCGCTCTGAAATTCTTACATCTATACCGATTAAAAACGTTGAAAGGGATGTAACTTATGGGCAGGAGCAAAAGCAGAAGAAATCCAAGTCTTCAGTGCCAGTGAAACGTCAACTTGTTCAAATTTGTATATTGTACTAATCTAACATGCTGTAAAGGGCTGTAATAACATTTCTTATCGTCTAATACGACTCATTAACATCGTGCTTATGTGTTGATTTAATTTTATTATCAGTGAATAGAAACTAAATAGAAAGGTGAAAATGTTATAGGGATATTCACTTTGCCCGGGTTAATTATTCGCTTTACCCGGGTACCCGGGCAAAGCGAATAATTAACTGTAATTTCTTTCTCAAATCATATCACTGTCCGTAGGTACGGGAAACGAATTGCTGTTTTTTAGATATGTGGACATGTGTCACAACTATTGTCATGAAGTTTTTAGTTCGGGAGCACCATACTACAGCCTGTGGCATTGTTTATTCTTAGCTTATCCGTTTTGCTCGGGTTTCCCCTACAGTAGGTACTGTAAAATAATTTACTACTTAATCTGATATATTGAAGATGTAATTAAATTCGACAGTGTATTCTAATAACCTAGATAGTTAAGCATAGAAACATAAAAAGATTAATGCAAAAACGACGTGTGTGATAGTCTAGTGCAGTGGTTATTAATCTTTGAGAGACCGCGACTCGGTAGATTATTTTTCTATAAGACGAGGGCACGGCCACAACAAATTTACTCGTAAATGGCTACCTTTCAATTTCTTTTTTTTTTTAAGTTAATACATTTAACTAACATAAATATTAATAATTAAGTATTGCATGAGCTTTTGAGAAGATTAACTCCATAAATGTAGATGAAATTATTGGTGATCATCAGTGTGGTTTTAGGCGTAATAGATCGACTATTGCTGAGATTTTTTGAATTCGACAAATATTGGAGAAAAAATGGGAATAGGATAAGGGTACAGTACATCAGTTATTCATAGATATGACTCATTTAAGAGAGAAGTTTTATATAACATTCTTATTGAATTTAGTATTCCCAAGAAACTAGTTCGATTAATTAAAATGTATCTTAATGGTCCGTATAGGCCAGCTTCTGTCTGATGATTTTCCAATTCACTGCGGAGATGCACTATCACCTTTACTTTTTAACTTCGCTCTAGAGTATGCCATTAAGAAAGTTCAGGATAACAGAGAGGGCTTCTTGTCTATGCGGATGACGTGAATATGTTAGGAGAATAGCAAGGAGATGCACTACCACCTTTACTTTTTAACTTCACTCTAGAATATGCCATTAAGAATGTTCAGGATAACAGAGAGGGCTTCTTGTCTATGCGGAAGACATGAATATGTTAGGAGAAAATCCACGAACGATTAGGGAAAACACGGAAATTTTACTTGAAGCAAGTAAAGCTATGTGTTTGGAAGTAAACCCTGAAAAGACGAAGTGTATGATAATGTCTCGTGACCAGAATATTTTACGAAATGGAAATATAAAGATTGGAGATTTATTCTTCGAAGAGTTGGAAAAATTCAAATATCTCGGAGCAACACTAACAAATTTAAATGACACTCGGGAGGAAATTAAACGCAGAATATATATGGGAAATGCGTGTTATTATTCGGTTGAGAAGGTTTTTTCATCTAGTCTGCTGTCTAAAAATTTGAAAGTTAGAATTTATAAAACAGTTATATTACCGGTAGTTCTGTATGGTTGTGAAACTTGGACTCTCATTTGGAGAGAGGAAAAGAGAGTAAGGGTGTTGGAGAATAAGGTTCATAGGAAAATATTTGGGAGTAAAAGGGATGAAGTTACAGGAGAATGGAGAAAGTTACACAACGCATAACTGCACGCATTGTATTCTTCACCTGACATAATTAGGAACATTAAATCCAGACGTTTGAGATGGGCAGGACATGTAGCACACATGGGCGAATCCAGAAATGCATATAGAGTGTTAGTTGGGAGACAGGAGGGTGAAAGACCTTTTGGGGAGGCCGAGACGTAGATGGGAAGATAATATTAAAATGGATTTGAGGGAGGTGGGATATGATGATGGACACTGGATTAATCTTGCACATGCGGGCTTATGTGAGGGCGGCAATGAACCTGCGGGTTCCTTAAGAGCCATTGTAAGTAAGTAAGTAATTAAGTAAGTAAGTAAGCAAGCATGATCTTAAGACTCAGAGTATTAGTTGACTACGAAAACATGTGACATGTTGACAAGTAATTTAATTCATTAGCAATTACTGGACTAATGAAATTTTGTAGTATGTTGTAGTTTTTTGAGTATAACATCATTAATTAATTTATGCTAATTTTCATCTACGTATTATACCTTTCTGAGCAATAAAAACTTGACACAGTTAACATTGATCATTGTATTATTTAATTGATTTTAATTATGTTGGTTTTAAAAAGGAAAGGTAATGAGAAGAATGATTATGCACTGTAACTCACCACAGAAGTCAGCTGAGTAGGGGAAGCAACAGAAGGGTGTCAACATATCAGCGAAACACTTGTCACACATACCTATGACGAATGTTTATATGCAATGTATGTAATTTTGTGTATAAAAATGTATGAATATCTCAATTCTAAACACTAGTCCCAATACTAATAGCAATAATTATAAGGTATTGAAAAAGTTAACCTTAGTGTTTGGGTTATTTTATTTTTTATTACACATGATAACTTTTAAGGATTTAGCGAGGCTAGTGAGACCTTAGTTGCTCTTTTCTGTCTGTTAGCTTGTTAATTCTGAAGTGATAGGCACACGGAGAGAGAGAGAGAGTTGGAGGCGGTTCCTCTGTTTCGTTTTAAGAACAGTCAAGGCAGAAAATGCAGTTTCATACAGAGATAAGTGGTGGAAAAACAATGAAGGAATCGATCGCTGTGTAATGTAAGTTTGGATAGAGACAAACTGGATCTGCGCTTTTCGACACTCATGAAAATTATTCTCCTAAGAATATTTCCACTATAAAATATCTATTCGTGAAAAATGCCTAGAAAAGTAAAATGACAAATTCCAGGAGAATATCTCGCTGCCCGGTATAATTGATGTCAGGTTCCGGTACTGGGCCACGGTCCAGCGGTTGAGAAACATTAGTCTAGTAGCGATCATCAGCACAGTGCACCCTCGGGCTAGCGCCTCTTACCCGCGTATAAGATACTGTATTATGATGCATCCGTGCCTGCTGGCGGGTATGCTATTTCCCTCTTCCTGCTGCACGACAGGGCATATTACGATGCACTGCTTACCCGTTACCCATTTCAGCGAGTGCTGACGATCACTGCTAGGTAGGTTATGTACAAGGTGGGGCATGGGAACCAAGTGTTTTTGGAATGGCTTTTACTCGGTCATTATGAAAGGGAGAGACGTGCTGCATGTGAGATTCCAGTGAAGTTCTGTTGGAAATTAAATACGAGATAAAATGGAGCAAGTTCTGTAGGACTAAAGGACCTGCGTACTTCTTCAGATATCCTATCAGGGAAGAACATAGTTTACAATATAACATTCCTGTCCAACTAGTGTCAAAATTTTTACTTCAGTGGATGTGGAACGTTCATTTTCAGCATACAAATTTGTGTTGAGTGACAGACGGCATTGCTCTTTAGTTGAAAATTTATAAAAAGTATTAGTAATTTATTGTGAAGCTAATTATGGACGTTAACGGACTAGGCTTGGTAAAAATTGATTATATTTGACTTGTTTGTGTACTGAATTAATGTCTAAAACTTATTTTTCACATTTAATTGTTTAGTTTATATATAACTAGTTAGATATTTATTTTTCTTGTGCTTTTAGTAGGCCTAGTAGTGGTGGTAACGATGTATAAGCATTTAAAATTATTACATTCTAGAAGTGAATTCCTGAAGATTTGGAATACGTTGTTAAAGAAAACATTATTTTTTATTAGAGGCTATTTTAAATTCTTTAGAGACATTTGCTACACTTCAAGCCTATTTTAGGCACCTAAAAGTACATTTTAACGACCTAAAAATCCGTACCCTACTCATGACTATTCAAACCAGTTTGAAACTGCCATAGAAACAAATCTATTAACGCTAAATTATGAAAACGCTGTTGACGAGGTATTAGCAACCCGGTCTCTCTCAGTCATTAGGAAGGAATAAAGCCATTCTAATACAAGTTGTAACCCAATGTCGCTTTGCTATTGATTTATGAATATAAATTGTAACTAGCCTACTTTAATTCTTTGTACACAGGATATTTTATGTCGGTGGTCATGGATTCCCTATCTGAAGTTGCTTAAGAAGAGAAAGTAAAATAAGAACAGACTGTGTGAAATGAATAAGATGTAAATAAATCTAATCCTTTTTGTTTTCACTGCTCATCATAACTTTTACTTAGGCAGATTTTTTAGTATAGTCTCGTAGTATAAGATTTATGTCCAAAATGATTGAATAGCTTCTGGTTAATTTTTAATTATTTCTATCTCAAGAGCTGAAGTAGTCAGTTCAAGGGAACACTGGAGACATCAATTGGGAATGCTATGATGAACGGGAACCAGGAAATATGAGAAAAGCGACAGGAGATGTGAGGAAATCGCTATGATTGAGTGTTAGGTTTATGCAGGAATTAGGGTATTGGAATTACTGTAAATACGAGGGTCGTTCCGAAAATAATGCATCCTATTTATTTTCATGGAAACTACAACGGATACACAGAGTATAATAACGCTCTTAAATAGAGCAAGGTTTCATCTACATACAATTATTTTTTCACATAGTCACCATCATTCGTTATGCATTTTTGCAGCTATGAACAAGAACCTGTACACCCGCTCGTAAAAAATCTGAATCAGCAGGGACAAGCCACTTTGTTACAGCTGCGATGACAGCATCTTTGTCTGGAAAATGTTGCTGCCCACGTAGTCTATCTTTCATAGGGTCAAAGACGTCTAAAGGCACTAAGTCCCGATTATACGGTGGATGTGATAGAATAGTTCAGCCAAATTTTGCAACGTGCTCAGTGGTCACGAAACTGGTGTGGGGCCTGGCCTTATCGCGTTGCAAGCGAAAGGTTTTCTCCTCTGGCCTGACTCTGGAAATTCAGGCTTTCAGCTTAGCCAAAATTGACAGTTTCTCCAGGCTTCAGGGCGTCCAAAAGAATCACGCCCCGCCTATCCCTTAAGACTGTCAATTTCGCCACTGTTGAAACGCACTACTCCTGGCCTTGCTGTGCTCGCATCCACTGTATGGTCTCCGTATGTCATCAGCAAACGTCGATGAATGTCAATGAGTGAAATTTGTTCGGCAGTGAGGAATTCAATAACACATTTCTTACGCACCACTATGCCATTTTGGTAGACTACCCTGCCGCCGCTATTTGTTACACGACAACCAAATTAACGGGACATTAATGTGAGTGCCACTAACATTCGGCTCAGACGTTACAGGTCAACACAAAATAATACAAGTCATTACTTTGAGAACGATCCTCGTAGATACAATTTACTGTGACATTTAAGCGTATCTAATGAATGAAATTAGTTACAAATGCTATACAACCCTCCCATAATAATAATAATATATTATTTTTTATTTTTTATTTTATTATTAATATTTGTGTGCTGAACAACAGCCAGAGGCCAATTATAGTTCAGCACAATACACAAACAGAAGATACAAAGGTGCAAAACAAAAATAAATAATATCTTAAATAACAAAAACATACATGAATACAATTGAGTACAAACAGTAAAAACTAATAATCAAAACGAAACTAAACCTTAAAAGGATCTAATTTTTGCCCATGCAAATTGGCATATTTTATGCATCTACAGACTGGAGAAAGTGATTTTGAATTTCGGTTATAAAAATTTTTTTGAAATCTTAAACCTTTTGTAGGAATACGAAGGCTGATATTGTTTATGATAGACTCACAATCAATATCACCCTTGATAACTTTGCAAAAAAATTGATAATCAAGATTTAGACGTCTAGCATAAAGGCTACAACAGTTAAAATATTTACAGGTAATATCATAGTTAAAGTCAGTGGAATTGGGTATATATCGAAAATCACATAAGGAAATAAATTTTCTTTGAATATTTTCCAATTTAACCGAATCGGTTGAAGTAATGGAATTCCAGGCTACAGATGCATATTCAAGTTTAGAGCGAACCAAAGTAAAGTATAGAATTAATAGTGACTCAGGAGTAGAAAAAGAATAGGTTATAGACCTTATTAAACCAAGCATTCTTATTGAATGATTATAAATATATTGAACATGATCGTGAAAGTATAATTTAGAATCGAGTAGTACACCAAGATCTTTTATAGAATTTTTCCTAATAATACAGGCGTTATTAAGAGAATAATTAAATTTTATGGAAGTAGTTTTTCGAGAGTACGAAATGACAAAAGTTTTTGTTATAATAATAATAATAATAATAATAATAATAATAATAATAATAATAATAATAATAATAATAATAGTAATAATAATAATGTGATTATGATGACCACAACAACAACGGCATCGGAACCGGCTAAGAACATTTTTTTAGCCAAGGAAATTAACAAGTGCAGTAGCTCATATAAGCCTATACTGTACATGTACATGAGATATCCCGTAAATCTTATTGATATATATATATATATATATATATATATATATATATATATATATATATATATGGAGTAACGGTTAGCGCGTCTAGCCGCGAAATCAGGTGGCCCACGTTCGATTCCCGGTCGGGGCAAGTTACCTGGTTGAGATTTTTTCCGGGGTTTTCTCTCAACCCAATATGAGCAAATGCTGGGTAACTTTCGGTGTTGGACCTCGGACTCATTTCACCGACATTATCACCTTCATCTCATTCAGACGCTAAATAACCTAAGCTGTTGATAAAGCGTCGTAAAATAACCTACTAAAATATCCATCTATATGTGAGTAATGTCAAGCTTGTATTCATTTCCTATAGTCACACATGTAATTGTGTACACGTCTGTTTCTTCAAAGCATATTTGAATAATAATATATTGAATAATATTGTATTTTTAATTTATTGAAATCCTCCCATAAATGTAATAAGCTCTTCCAAGTAGGTTATGTAGGTCTATATATGCCGACTCCCCTTGTATTATAGGAATGAACTGGTTTACATTGTTGTTTATAGGATATGACGTAAGGATTTTCATGTCAACCGAAGTCTATTTTCCATTCCACAAAATCCTTCAATTTTTTTCTATTAGTGTAGGTCGAATAGAGATGTTACACGTCAAAAGACAAGTACGTGAGAGAGCTAAGTGAAATACGACCAATAAGAGATAAATAATAATTATAGGAATGGAGTGGACTCACATATGTCGAGGATCATAAAAGATGGAAACTGTTGAAACAGCAAGAGGTGAAGTAAGTACGAAAGAATGGGGTGGAAATTTAAATTGATTTAGCATCCTTTGCTATTGCTATCCTCTATCCTTCTTTTGACTTCCTGGCAGCAGCTCATGTTACTACTTATAGTACACCCCAAGTATTTGAAGCTATCCACTTGCTCTACTGCCTCATTTAGAATTCGCACGTTTACCTTCTTTATTTTTCTTCGGATTATTATGGTTTTTGTCTTATTGGCATTTATCTTCATCCCATACCGCTCACAGCTCTCATGTAGCTCCAGTAGCATGTCCCTTAGTATAGTCTCCTCTTCTGCTAATAACGCCATGTCATCAGCAAATCTTAAGCGTTTTATTCTTCTTCCTTCTACTATCACACCTCCCATGTTGAACGGGGTAGGTGATAAAGGGTATTAAGGAATGATAAATCAATGTTAACTAAAACTAGAATAGAATTATAGTTTATTTGAAACAAGATTCCTTCTGATTCTTGTGTGAATTCAGTATGTGACAAAATTCTTTCCTAGTATAATAACCAGGGAAAGGATTTATATGTAAATACATATTTACTTATAAAGCTAATATAATTTATATTTTGCATTATCTTTATGTTTCACAATGTGTAGGGTTGAAAAATCCTACTTTTATTTTCCATATTTTTCCATATTTTAGAGTTTAGTACATATTTTCGTTAATTTCCATATATTTTCCATATTTCATATAAAACAGTCCATATTATATTAGGTTTAACAATAAAACAAAACAAAATTCCATTAACTTTTAAAAATACATTTCAACAATAGAGATTTAAACACATGTTCAGTAATCCCTTTAACATCAGAGTTATTTGAAAATTAGCAGTCCTATCAACAATGGGAAAGTAAGTTACAAAACTGTATTAATTTAATTTAAAATTTTTAACAGACTTCAGTTGTGCAGCTCAACAGTTAAATGCCAGTCAGAGTACACATAGGTTCAGTTTTGTAAATCATACTATAAAGACGGTAAATATGCCAAAAGTACGTCATTCAGTCAATTTAAAATCAAAACTAACAAGTTACATTTCAGAATTTAAAGAAGATGGTTTATCAACTGACAATAAAATATTATTTTGTAATTTGTGTCAGTGTGCAGTATCATCTACACAAAAGTTCCTGGTGCAACAACACATTACAACTAGTAAACATCAGGCCAACAAACAACTAAATTCCAAGCAGAGACAATTGTTTTTAACACAACCAACAACATCGAATGTAAGATCTGAGTTTAACATCGACCTGTGCCGTTCTCTCATCTCTGCTGATATTCCTCTCTACAAACTAAAGAATAAGGTCTTCAGGGAATTCCTTGAAAAATATACTCAACATACAATCCCGGATGAGTCAACACTTAGGAAGACGTATGCTCCATCCATCTACGATGAGACAATACAGAAGATAAGATATGAAATTAAAGATAGTTCAATTTGGGTTTCCATTGATGAGACTCCCGACAAAGAAGGTAGACTTGTTGGTAATGTAGTTATCGGTTTGTTAAGTGAACAATATTCTGAACGAATTCTTTTACATTGTGATGTTCTAGAAAAGTGCAATAACAAAACTATAGTTAAACTGTTCAACGAAGCTATGGGTATCCTGTGGCCAAAGGGTATTATGTACGATAATGTGTTATTCTTTATTAGCGATGCTGCCCCTTATATGGTCAAAGCTGGACAAGCATTATCTGTTGTATATCCTAAATTGACTCATTTTACTTGTGTGGCGCATGCATTTCATCGTGTGGCAGAAGTGGTCAGAGACAATTTCCCTAAAGTAGATTTGTTGATTTCATCAGTGAAAAAAGTATTTCTCAAAGCTCCCAGTAGAGTTAACGTGTTGAAAGAAATGTACCCTGAAATTCCATTGCCACCAAAGCCAATTTTAACTAGATGGGGTACATGGCTAGAAGCAGTTGAATATTATGCCGAACATATAGACTCTATTAACAATGTTCTCCTTGCATTGGACTCTGAAGATGCAGTCTCAATTGATACTGCGAAAACAGTTACCTGTGACATAAGTGTGAAGAATGACTTAGCTCACATTCAGCATACATTTTCATGCATCATAAAAACGCTCAAAAGTCTCCAAAATAGGCACCTTTCACTATCTGAAAGTTTTGAAATTATAAATAGTACTGTGGAACAACTGAATCGTGGTAGAGGTAAAGTTGCAGATGCAGTAAGAGCTAAGGTGGACACTGTACTTTCAAAAAACCCTGGATATGAAGAACTACAAAAGGTTGTTGCTGTGATGAGTGGTGAATCAACAGTGAAGATTAACTTGGACTTATCCCCAGCAGACATTGTGAAATTGAATTATGTACCAGTTACTTCTTGTGACGTCGAACGCTCTTTTAGTCAGTATAAATCTATCCTCAGAGACAATAGAAGAAGATTCACTTTTCAGCACTTGAAAGAAATGTTTGTAACCTATTGTTATGGTAACAGACAATAAAAATTGTGTTTTGTTGAAACTACATTGGAAGATAAGGTACGTCCATTATATTTTTTGTTTAGTTTGATTAAAATGTACCAATATTTAACGTACATAGTCATTTTTTTTATAATTTTAAGTCCATATTTAATTCCATATTTTGGTAAAAATCCATATTTAATTCCATATTTTGGTAAAAATAACTACATATATATTTACATATTTCATATATTTTTAGTCCATTTAAATCCGTTCCCTGATAATAACATTTCATATATCTGTTATGAAGAAGTAAAAGATGAGAGCGATGTAACTAAGTGATGTGAAATGACTAATTTTATAATATATAGGGTTATTTAAAAAGTGACAAAAGATTTGAAAATCCTTTTTGTTAAGAAGTAAGTTTATGGAAAAATAATAATACAGCTTCGTTCACAAAGGAGTTGGGTTTATTGAAATTTAACCAACTACCGGTACCGAGAACTAGCTAATCTGGTGTCGCCTCGCAATTTGATTCACATTGCGTATTCCATATTCGAATTTTGTCTAATTTTCTAGAGTTCTTGTAGAACCACACAAGTTTCACATAGTTTTTTTGTACAGATTTTGGTCTACTACAATGCTTTTTATCTGCTGCAGAATCGATCTCAATTTTCTTTACAAGCTTCCACACTGACGACAAACGGCAAAATTTCGAAATATGAATATTCTCAGTGGGCTATTAATCTCTAATAAATTCATGCTAACACTTAAGAAGGCCAGTTCGCATTTTTAGAGGCAAAACCATTCCTACCTGGTACGGATTTGAAAAAAAAAAATCTCAAGAATAGCTTGAAATGCAGTTTATTCATTTTATAGGCCATTCGGTATCTCGTGAAGCCTACCTGTTCGTGAGGGGAAGGAAAAGTGGACTGGGAAGCTTCCCTCCTTCACTATACTTCGACTTGCAAGTTAGCTAGCAAGGTTCTTACTAAGAGCTACAGAGCACGAATGCATTTGGTTTCACGAGATAACGAATGACCTATAGGCCTACTAACCATAGCAGGAATAGTCAAACAATTGAGACAGAAGTTCCTTAGGAAATAAACGCAATTCTTTCATGAATAAAACTGTAGGCCTAGAACTTTCTGTAAACTATTTAATAAAATTACATTCACTTTATTACGCCGCTTTTTCTGAAATTCTGAGTTTACAATAGACATTCTATGTGTTCATACTTTTCGACGATGGATAGCATATGGCTACCCTCATAAAGTTTACAAGTTATTTATTTATTTATGTCTATAACAGGGCAAAGCCCCAATTACAATAGACAGTACAGATTTATTTACAGTAAGTTGGTATAAACCGATGTATCTTAAAAAGTGAATGTGAGTATGTAGGCTATGTTTGTATGTTCTCTATACAAATCTACACGCTTTCACCTATATGTGCCAAAGTTTGCACATTTAACCTTCATAACCAGGAGAAAAGCATAGATATATTAAAATTGTTAAAAAAAATAATAAAAATAAATACGATCAAACATTCATGTTTAATGTTAAAATGCAATCTTATATAGTAGTCAATTGTTCTTTATTATTATCTGTTGTATTCAACATCGACTTTCACAAGGCCATGGAAATTATAACACGAAATTAAAAATAACAACTAGTGGCTTGTGCAGCAAATGCTGCAAACTAAGTTATAGCCTAAAAAGTTCAAATAAAAATTGTTCAGATTTATTTTCAACGAAGATTACCAGACATTTTGAAAGTTATTTGTTTCCATAATAGTGAAACATACTCCCTCTGAATGTTTTTATGTGAAATGTTTTTCCTTGAACCTAGCCATCTTCAGTTCTTGAGTTTCAATGCGAAAACGCAAGTAAGAATGTCAGAACGATCAGCGAGTTTTTCATATGGGCGTAATTCAGTAGCTATTTCAGATCATTGGGGATTGTAGGTGAGAGTTAAGAAAAATGTCAGGTTTGTCAAACTTTGAACAAAAGACATAGCATCTTCGTATAGCTGCTGCATGTTTCGTGAACTACCCTGAAATACAGAGGGCAGAATCACTTTTTCTCCACTAAGAGATCTTGCTGAGGTGATCAAGAGACTACAAAATCTTGTAGGCGTCTTATTTATCAGTAAGTAATGCCTTTCAATCTTTTCTTAGGAATTGTAATTTTTGAGCTTCCTTCAGACAATACTGATCTACCAAATATTGCTGAATTAATTAGTGTAACTAATAAATGTGTGAGAAATGGTTACGAACAGCAATCCGAAAAGATAAAAACTGAAGTAAAGCCTTTCTAGTGGGCTTGTTTTGCTGGCATGGGGCACTGTATTGCAATTATGATTCATTAAGGAAGAGGAGGTGATATATTTAATCAGATCACAATGCGAGCTTAATTTGGTCTCCCCTTGTCTGCCATGCACAACATAACGGTATTTTGGTGGCTCACCATCTATGGAGACAAAAACACACGCAATGTCCTCTGCAGTAAGTTTATTGTATCGCCGTTGATCTAACCCAATATGATCAACAAAACTTAAATCTCCAGATAGCATGTTTTCTTAATTAGCCAATATCTGACCTGCATTTTTTGTAGGAAATAGCATAAAGATTGTTAACAACAATATCTGACAACGTTTGGATTTATTAGGTAACCTGTGAATGCTGGACATCAGTTTGGTCATGTAAAACGTTAGTATATGTTGAATCAATAACGTATAATTTTCCATAAACTCGTAATGAATCGTAAATGGCGGGAGACCAGAGACGTAAGTTAATTATGTATTATCTCGTATATTTTCAGCAGTGTAGGCTGTTGTCAGGAATCTATTATTGAGATGAGGAAAATGAGGCGAATGATATATCAGAGTTGTAGAATCGTATATGTGCCCTAAATAAAATTGTTCGTCGTAAATCGTTAGCAATTTCAGTGTTCCATTCGTTGCTGATTGCGGGAAATAAACTTACTCATCACGGTAGCAAGAAGTGAAATGATCTGCTATTTTCCCTACAACAAAATATGTTTGGCAGCGATCACAAATATAATCGGTTAAACCAAAGCAATATGAAATTAATTTTGATGTAGCGTACTTTAAAGACGCAGCTAAAATAGGAAGCATGACTCAATTACTACAAAGGAAAATTAGAGAATGACACATATAACTATCTACGTCACACCGCCATTAAATATATGAAATAGATCCACACCACTTGATTAATAACTATAAAACAATTTCATTTTCATTAACAATATTGTTACCTTACGTAGCTAAGTTTTATAGTTTTCAGTAACATACAGCTATTACTCAGTAAATTATAGCGAGAAACTTTAGACCATTTCCCACTGACACCCGCCATGTTGCCTTTTCTTGCGTTACCAACAGAAGCAACATGTCAGTTTGAAATTAATGTAGGCCGTGGAAAAAAATTCCTTTACTTCAAGTATCATTAGCCTATTTCTTATCAGATTATTCAAATGAGAACAATCTCTAAAAACCTTAACAAACCAAACCTAACCTTTGTCATATTATTGAATGGAATGGAATTTAACTGAGGGGGGCACGGATAGCCCAGCACTGCGACCTATTGCGCTAACCCTCGATATGGAATGAGCTGAGTGCCACAGATCCCTACACGCACCGCCCTAACCACATTACTGCCTTAACGACCGGTTCCTACAGCCGACAGAATCCATGTACTATTCCTGCTTCGGCAAATTCCCCAAATTCCCCACCACCCGAGTAGATTCGCCTCGAGTGCCATTGCAACATCACTGAACTACATGCCACGGAGGGCGGTCGAGAGAGTCAGCAGCTTCGGGAGGCCGCCGGTAGAGTGATCTGAAAAACCAGAAACGGGATGATGAGAAAAGGATGATGGGGGAGGAAAGGAAGTTCCGAAGATGAGTGGAGATCCAATTGCCTGATAAAGTTACCTGATATTCTTCCATAGGAGTGAGGGAAAAAACCCGAAAAAACCTCACCCAGGCAACTCGTCCTGACCGGGAATCTAACCCGGGACCTCTGGGTTCGGAATTAGACTCGCTAACCCCTCAACCACAACGGTGGACCTCGTCATATTAACCAACGTTTCCTACCGAATTTAGTATTTAGAGGATTATTACATATTAGCTTTTCTTTTGACGAGTTGTTTCTTACCTTGGCGACATTGATTATATACAATTGTGTGCAAAAGCGGCATAACTGCAGTAGTGGCAAATGGTCTAAAGAATACCCAATTATAGAAATGAAGATCTAATTTAAAATATTCTTTCTCTGCGTCTACTTACATAAAACCCCAAAAGGTTTCACTTCCCAATATAGCATTAATGTGTATAATTAGTGATACTCACATAATTGCATTAAGATAATAATATTTCATTTTTATTGGTAATAATGTCACCAAACATTCTTAAATTTTGTACAGACCAGAGAATCAGACCTGTAAATTATTTTTATATGTTATCAAAAGGTTACACAAATGAAGATCGACATATTGGCATTATGATGTCAGAGAATCTGACCCATTTGAACTCTTAATATGTCAGGAATCCTGCAGGTCATGGCCTTCATGTAATATTGTTTATTGTAGTGTGTGTTTTGTTTTATTCTGAAATGCCATTAGTTCTCAAAATTGACGAAAGATGGATTTTTGAAAATAGGAAAATTATGTACGAAAACTAACGCTTCACTGAAAGTTACTATTTTACTGAAAATCCTTGGATGCCAAGCTTCATCCATTAAAATCCGCTCAGCCGTTTTCCCATAATTTCCATTACCAGTTCAAATTATATATATATATATATATATATATATATATATATATATGTATATATATATGTGTATATATATATATATATATATATATATATATATATATACCTTACCTTCCACTCTGTGTATATATATATATATATATATATATATATATATACACAGAGTGGAAGGTAAGGTAGTACATTAATTGTAGGATGTGATTCCTTGAAATATAACAAACAAAAAAGTATAATACCATTTGCTAGTTTTTGTGAGGTTTTTGAAGAAATAAGACTTTTATGCCGACTTTTCGATCGCGAATTTTACGAATACTGTTTAAAATACGATTTAATTTCTTGTATAACAACGAAGAGATCGTTTATTATGTTCACGTTGCAGCAGTATTTTAATTATAAAATTCACAGATTTCGAATTAATGGATTGTAGAAACATTGGAAACATCGATTGTCGGGTCACTTACAGAAGGTCTAAAAATCTGGCATCGCTCTCCGGACGGCAGACGGTTTGCCTAGTACTCGCAACTGATCAGCTGTTGGGATTTTTACATTGCATTAGTGTGCAGTTGGACATATTGCGATACAGTTTAGTTTATTTCAAAACTACGAGATGCCAGAGTTCACAAATCGTGAGTACTTAGACATGATCCAGAGCGCGGAAGAAATTCGGAACAGTGAAGAACTACTGGCCAAAGTTCGTCATAATTGAACAAGAAGATGTGAAAGCTGCACGCACGCTGATGGTGGACGTTTTGAACAGTACCTGTAAGATGTGAAGTGGAATGTGGTTTACAGAGTTTATTACTTTTTATTTCATTATTAACGCCCAGAATTAGTGATTCGTAAAACAACAAACTGTAATGTTAATTACATCTTGTTCACAAAGTTACGTCGGTTTTATTTTCTCATTAATTGTAACTGAAACTTCAATCCTAAGTGTTTTCACTAATTTGGACATAATTTCATGATTTTCACGTTATTTCTTGTTATTGCTTACATTAACATTATTACGCCATACTTAGTATTGAAAGAATAGCTCGCGAAGTATTGCACCGAAGCTCAGTGCATTTGTTTGCTGCCGTCCTCCCCTCATCTGCTGCAAGATACACGGTGAAAGGTAGTTGAACTTAACCCACTCCCTTCAAGTCGCTGACCACATGGGGTATGAGGTACTACTTATGCGGCGTTGAGACATCTTGCAATTGCCGTCAGCGCTTTCTAAACACTTGTAATTATCTCACTATCCGTAAGTCCCATAATTTGTTTTATTTTACAAAACTTACTCTAAATAATGAGTTCTATGGCTCCTGTCAATTAATGTACTACCTTATATATATATATATATATATATATATATATATATATATATATATATATATATATATATTGAGCCGTGCCCACGACCACGGCCGTTCACCTAGTATGTCACTTCATCCGTCAGAGCGCTCTCAGACGTCACAGTATAGATGGCGCTATCAATCCCTTCATTTGTTCTTTCCGAATAACCCTATTCGCCGGTTCATTACGTCTCACGAAGATATACACTTAACAAGACTTAGGCTCTCGTACGCGGGAGATATACGGAAACAGTTGGCTCAGATTCAAGCTCTCGTACGGGGCAGATATAGACAACGTGACTCGGGCTTTGTACGTGTAGGAGGTAGATCAGTGGAGTAGTTGTATTGTGTCGTGTGTGTTTGGGATTTTAGTGGATCGTAGTTTGAATCATCGCTTGCTAGTGATACGTCTTGGGGGCAAGTTTTAGTATTTGCATTGAGTAATATATTTGTGAGATATATGTGTTTGAGGTAAATTGTATTGGGGAATTATGTAATGAGATTTGATTTGAAACGTGAGTTCATGTTCCGAGACGGTTAGAGTGATAGAGCAGCGGTTACGGTCTCACATATTGTTTTAGTGTTTTCCCTGCTCCATTTGATTATTGGTTTCCTTCGCCGCTATTTGCTATCATATGCGTCGAGTTTTGTTGCTATTTAAACGATCCTTGAGATTGGAATATCGTCCGTTACTTATTACGTGTATCTGTCTCCATCCCTCTCTCTCTCCGTTGGGTGTTCATTTTGTAAAGTGCAGAGATTTGTGTTAGTGGAATTTGTACAGTTTATGTGAGCAATATGTGCAATGGGTAATGTATAGTGATCAGTCATGTAATGTCTTATCCTGGGTAGAGTTTCTCTCTTATTGAGTGTATATGTATTTATAGTCTGGTTACTCAGATTGAGTGGTATCTATGCTCAAATGGATCATGTATTAAGTTAATGTGCCGGCTGGGTGTTGTGTTCAGAATCATACTCAGATAGTTAATATATATATATATATATATATATATATATATATATATATATATATATATATATTTAAAGAGTGGTTCATGAACATATGGCTAATAGGTTAGTCACTGATTGTCGAGAGACGGCTATATTAGATTGTTTAATCACTTATAAGTGTGTTGGCCTCAGCCTTTTGATACTTACATGATTTACATATCCTGGGGATATCATTTCAGATTAGTGTGTCCTATTTTCACTCACCTATTTCATATTTATTGTTATTCCATTTTCCATTTATGTACATTGTTACTTATTATTGTTAATTATATTTGTTTTTCAAATTCACACTATTCATTTCTAAAAGTCTTCCACTGCAGAGCGTGGTTATGAATGGTTTAGTATGGTTTATAAATGGTTTACCGTGGTTATAAATGTTATAAAGGGCTTACTGTGATTAATGGTTACATATGTTTTGTGTTGGTGCTTAGGATTTGACATTGTGGCACTTGTAAATTTCTTGTGGCTGTTTTCGATCAACTGTTTGGATCTTTTGCAACACACTTTTGAGGTGCATTGGATTGATTGTCGATAATAGTGTGGATTTGTTGAAATTTGATAATTTCTTTTTGACTTGAGATTTATTTGACATTTCTTTGTTCAAGTATGAAGGATTATTTTGTTAAAATTGGTTGGTGTTGGGACCTCTCGAAGGCCACCTTGATTTTGGAGCTGGAGCGTGCTGGCATATCTACGGATGGTAGGAAGCGCGAGTTGCAGTTCCGATTTTCCCAATACTTGGAGACGTTGGACCCGGAGACTGTGAGTAATATTCGCCTGCGAGTCGAAGATTAACTTAGAGACAAATATGCTATGCAGGGGGTAGGCTCACAACCTTCTGCGGTTTTGGAGCCAAAGAAACGAACTTCCATTCAGGTGGAAGATGAGGGTCCGTCTACTGTATTATTAGGTGGGGAAAAACAAATTGATCCCGTTAACATGACACAATTGGATATAGACAAAGGAAAATTGGGTGGTGAGAGAAGAATATTTTCTTCCTATGTAAAACAGTGCCATATGAATGTATATTTGGACTTAGTTAGAAATTTGCGGTTGACTGATGGCAAGAATCCGAGGTTATTGATGGGATTTTTAATGGAAAGTATAGGAATCCATGCCTTGGGATTAGTTGAGGATCGAGAGTTCATATTGGGTTTGATCCCGCGGACTAGTGGTTTATTATTGGAGATTTTTGGACGGGGTATCAGATTTCTATGGGCTTGGCCCATCCTTCTCGAAAGAGTTGTTTTGGAACTTCTTCCTTCACGTTTGCGACAGGACTTTGTTAGAGATTATTTATCGCGCCGATTTCAGTTTCCGGAAGAGAATTTTTTGGAATTCCTCGACTCTGTATATAGGGCCAATGTTATTTTAAACCATTATTCTACTGAGTCACAATTGATAGAATTGATTTTGCAAAATATGAGTCCGTGTACTAGATCACACTTCGTGTTTCAATCTAGGCCGCGCACGATCGAAGAGTTACGTGAGTTGGGGCGAAGTGTAGATAATTCCCTGATAGCGGAAAGGCAACGGGATAGATCTTTGCCATATCATTTTCGTTCGCGTGAACAGTGTTCAGGTACGCGTCCGTTGAATCCTGTGAGTCAGCCTAAAAATTTTGTGCGAAAGAGGCCTCTTGTGTGTTTTCGATGTGGCAAGTTGGGTCACATTCAAGCTCAGTGTCGGGTCTTGCCTCATAAGGATTTTCAAGATTCTAGCAAACCCGAACGTAAAGAAACACCACGTAATCCGGTTTTTAATGTTAATAAAAGAACACGCTATAGTGAGGCTCATGTCTTGCCTTGGGTGTCAGTAAAATTTGGAGAGGTTATTATACCCGCTATCTTGGACACGGGTGCTGCTGCATCCATAATTAGAGCGGACTACGTTCCATTTTTGCATCGTATGAAGAAGATACGGAGTAAGCAGTCGATCAAGGAAACATGCCAGTTAGCTGACGGCAGTGATGTCCCTGTTACTACCTTGGTGCGGTGCCATTTTCGTATTAACGAGTATTCTTGGACTCATCCTTTTAGAATTATCGAACATTTACAAGTCCCTATTATCTTAGGAAACGATTAAATCGTGAGGTCTGGCATGGAGATTTTCCCTTGGGATAGGGCGTATGGATTTCACTTCAGGCCAGGAGAGAGTTGGAAGTGGGATGAGAAACCCATAAGTAAGAATCTTCCGGTTAACCTTGTGTATTCGGAGGATGCCGACCCAGAACCCATTGGCGCTGGTTTGCCACGTGTTGGGGACTTAGGTCAATACGGTCATCTTGTTGAAGAATTCCCTGAGTTGTTTGTAGAGCGATGGGAGATAGAGTTAGGGTAAGATTATTCCCGCAAAGCTCCGCTCCGAATCAAGTATCGGCGAAGTTGATGTTTAGATGGTCCCAACCCTTGACCATTTCCAGATTTCTTTCCCCTGTCACAGTCCAATTAAGTTGCCCAGATACAGGCTGTCCTATTCGTAAAGCCCATGTCTCGCACTTAAAATTAGTGGAGAGAGAGAAGAGAGTAGCTTACCCTGTTAACATGGTACCGAGTTCCTGAGTCCGGGGTTACTGCTGTGTGTCCTCGTTATTTGTTTATTTTAATGTGTTGGTTATTTTTTATTTATTTGTGATCACTGTATACTGCTATTATGCTCTGTACTATATGTATGCTATATGTTTGCAGATTTTGTAATCCGGCGCAGTCTTTCCTATATTCCCTTTTAACTTCCGTAAATTTTCCTAATCTACCATACCTTAATAGAGTGCTATCTATGAGAGCGAAATCATCGTGGGATTAGCATGCACCGAGGACTTGACGAGCGGGCACTCGTCCGACCTTGGCCGGGCCGCCGAACGGATTCTGGGGACGCCTGGGTTCTATTCTGCGATACTCGAGCCTCTTCACTTCTCGACTTGCATATTTTCCAGGATGCTTTCCCGGAACTCGCATACTTGCATCCACACGAAATTTTTGGAATTTCTACGTATCTGTTAGGCTTCATGTGGTGGGCCGTAAACAGTAACCGCTGGTTACGGGGACCGGTTGGCATCTGTTTCATCCTCCAAGTGTCTTTTGGAGTTACTACTTATTCTTCTTCTACTAGTTGCAGTTCTACGAGCGACAACTGGTGTATGGGAACCAGTTTGGACTTAGGGTCCAGTATCATCGGTTGCAGTAACTAACGGGATGCCGCTCCTGACATCTATTCCAGAGCAGAGGGCATCGGTTTCTGGAGTGACTGAGTTCCTCCAGTTGGGGTTGCCGGAGTGCAGTCAGGAAGAACCGGGGAGTGACCCGGGGCCACTTAAGTTGCTGAGAATCGTCGGGGGGCCGAGGTGCCCGAATTGGGGATGTGGATTTCCCAATACCTGGAGCCGCATTGATGCCGCGCAAGGATACCGTGGCATTATGGAGTTCCAGCGAATTGATACTACACCTAACGTCCATGGATAATTTCAACCGTTGCTGGTTCACCGGTTGAAATTCAGCGCAGTGGGGGAGAGTGAGCCGTGCCCACGACCACGGCCGTTCATCTAGTACGTCACTTCATCCGTCAGAGCGCTCTCAGACGTCACAGTATAGATGGCGCTATCAATCCCTTCATTTGTTCTTTCCGAATAACCCTATTCGCCGGTTCATTACGTCTCACGTGGATAGAGGGGGAGAGAGTTTACCTGTTTTAATGGAGATACACGGAGCGTCACTCGGGTTCCGGTACGCGGCAGATACACTTAACAAGACTTAGGCTCTCGTACGCGGGAGATATACGGAAACGGCTCAGATTCAAGCTCTCGTACGGAGCAGATATAGACAACGTGACTCGGGCTTTGTACGTGTTGGAGATAGATCAGTGGAGTAGTTGTATTGTGTCGTGTGTGTTTGGGATTTTAGTGGATCGTAGTTTGAATCATCGCTTGCTAGTGATACGTCTTGGGGGCAAGTTTTAATATTTGCGTTGAGTAATATATTTGTGAGATATATGTGTTTGAGGTAAATTGTATTTGGGAATTATGTAATGAGATTTGATTTGAAACGTGAGTTCATGTTCCTAGACGGTTAGAGTGATAGAGCAGCGGTTACGGTCTCACATATTGTTTTAGTGTTTTCCCTGCTCCATTTGATTATTGGTTTCCTTCGCCGCTATTTGCTATCATATGCGTCGAGTTTTGTTGCTATTTAAACGATCCTTGAGATTGGAATATCGTCCGTTACTTATTACGTGTATCTGTCTCCATCCCTCTCTCTCTCCGTTGGGTGTTCATTTTGTAAAGTGCAGAGATTTGTGTTAGTGGAATTTGTACAGTTTATGTGAGCAATATGTGCAACGGGTAATGTATAGTGATCAGTCATGTAATGTCTTATCCTGGGTAGAGTTTCTCTCTTGTTGAGTGTATATGTATTTATAGTCTGGTTACTCAGATTGAGTGGTATCTATGCTCGAATGGATCATGTATTAAGTTAATGTGCCGGCTGGGTGTTGTGTTCAGATTCATACTCAGATAGTTAATATATATATATATATACATATATATATATATATATATATATATATATATATATATTTAAAGAGTGGTTCATGAACATATGGCTAATAGGTTAGTCACTGATTGTCGAGAGACGGCTATATTAGATTGTTTAATCACTTATAAGTGTGTTGGTCTCAGCCTTGTGATACATGATTTACTTATCCTGGGGATATCATTTCAGATTAGTTTGTTCTATTTTCACTCACCTACTTCATATTTATTGTTATTCCATTTTCCATTTATGTACCTTGTTACTTATTATTGTTAATTGTATTTGTTTTTCAAATTCACACTATTCACTTCTAAAAGTCTTCCACTGCGCACATCCAATCCTTCCAATGTGCCGTCCACCTGGCGAAAGCAGCCAATATAAGAAAGATAAAGAAGAGGAGTGGATGATCGTACCGCCGCCGCCCTCATTCACCGCAATATATATATATATATATATATATATATATATATATATATATGGCTGTGTTTATCCAAGTAAATTCTTGAATTCTTTGAAACCACAAGGATTGCTACCACATAATTGAATACTCAAAATTGAATCACCAATAGTACTACTGCGAAATATTGACCCACCAAAATTATGCAATGGAACAAGAATTGGTGACCACCTCTGTGGTGTAGGGATCAGCATGCTGCTTTCTTACGCAGAGAGCACGGGTTCGATTCCCGGTTGGATTGAACTTCCTGGTTGAGGTTTTTCATGGTTTTCCTCAACCATAAGGCAAATGCCAGGAAATTCGGGTCACAACATCCTTGAATATCACCAGCTTCATTCATCACTAAAATCATATTCATAACAAATCAGTAATACATCTACACGCTCCATCTACTTTACAACAATATAACCAATCTGAACAATAGTACATAGGGCTTCGGATTTCACCCAAACGATTAACTCGCAATATGACCAGAGATGTTAAAGCGAGTATAAAATAACAGCAAAAAAAATTGGTGTGAAAAAACTAATGAAAAACGTAATAGAAGTGACAATATTAACTGGCAAAAGAAAAGGAGAAAATGTTTTTATCCCACGTATTCCTATCATATCCACTAACATGCCTTTCGGTTTTAAGCAACTCCAATTTCAGTACGACTAGCATTTGTAATGGCTAGTTATTAAAATGAAGCTCAAGGACAGTCGCTTAAAGTTGCAGACATTAACTTAAAAACTGCGTGTTTTTCACATTCTCAACTATATTTTATACGAACGAGCGAAAATAAAAGATTTTACACATATCAAAAAGCACTTCAATGATACTTTTTTCGTGTTACTAATGTATGTGAACGTACGTAAGCCCACTGAAAATAACTCTGCATTAATTGAAGAGTCCACAGCAAGAATGATGGATGTCATTTGGAATACATTTTGCAGGAGAAGCAATTGAAAGTTTGAAATGCTTAGCGCTCAAAGCTTAACTGTGATTTTCCGATCATTACTGGATAATGACTATCAGTGTTAATGCCATATAACTCTGTACGTACATTCTATATGTCTTAAGCTATGCATTGACAGTCTTGATTCATTTTCGAAAGAAAGTGACATCCATCATTCTTGCAGTGGACTCTTCATTTCTAAAACATACGTCTCTCAAAATATTGTTGTTCATGTCCGAAAATTTATTACTGCGAAATTCTATCTGTATAATCACGTTGCCAATGTAGTAATTTATGCGTTGTGGAAAGAACAATCTCTTAATTTCTAATATATCGGCATACGTCTCTCAGAATATTAGTTTTTATGTTAAAAATGACTTATTGCTAGTTTATATTGTATCTGTATTCTGTATATAAAAATAATTAATATAATTAATATGTTCTGAATTTGTGAGAGATAATTTCTAAAGCCTTATTAAAAAACTGGGTTTTATATGGGCCATTGAGAACAGAAGTGGTGTAAGTCAAAAATGAGTAATGAGGGTTAAAGTAAACATTCTGTAAAATACAGCGCAAAGTAGCAATTAATATTCAATTTATTTAAACTATTAGTAGTCAGTGGATAGCACGAGGGACATATGAGGGTTAAAGTAAACATTCTGTAAGATACAGCGCAAAGTAGCAATTAATATTCAATTTATTTAAACTATTAGTAGTCAGTGGATTGCACGAGGGACATATTAATTGCTATTTTGCGCTGTATTTTTATAGAATTTTTACTTTAAACCTCATTACCCACTTCTGCTCTGAACGGCTTATATAAGCAGGCGTACAGTAATCAAGGGGTAAAAATCTTCCAATATAAATTTAATTATATACGTATATGTTGATTCTGTGGTACGACCGATAGAGAGATAAATTTTAGCTCACGATGGCACCGCAACGGGTTCAGGCTGGGAACAAGGGAATTCCCTGTTTATCATGCGCTGCCTCCGAAATTCAAGTGAAAGCACACACAGACATGAAGTTACGTGAAACATATATCAGCACAGCATAGATCAATGTACAGATCATATAATTATTTTATCTCTGCCCCTGTGAAACGTCACATTTGCGGTTGGGAGGAAAGGAGAGACGGAAGAGTTGTTGTAATGATTTTTAACACGGTGATTCCCACGACTAAGAAAAGCCACTTGAAATAACAGTCACTGACCGGCAGAGATGAAATGTAAGATCTGCAGAACATTGGGTTAACGTTAAGTGGACGTATAGGAACCGAGGGGTGCGTTTTTGTTTTGCTGAACTTCAAGGCAATGCTAACTCTAAATGAGTTTGTGTAATTGTAGCCTGTATATAGTCTATTTTCGTTTCGTTTTATTTTATCTATAGTTTGATTTTTATATTAGGTATTTTATTTGTATTTCTGGTAATATGGAAGAGAAGGCCTGACGGCCTTACCTATGCTAGAGTAAATAAATAAACACATACATACATACATAGGCCTACATACATACATACAAATTAAAAAAAACAACATTTAAATGTAAGGCACGTGATGAAATGTTTTCTTTCGTTGTCTGATCTACAGTTGTTTTAAATTGAGTTGAGCCTTTCAAGCATTTGTCTAAGAAGTTCATTAATTCATGTAAGTGATACTATGTTAAGATTCATCTTTACGGACGAGAAAAACTTAATAAAGGCAATCAGTTTTGGTTGTCTATAGTTGACTTGTGAGATCCGAAAAGTCTAACAACCAGTTTAATTAAAAAATAAGCAAAATGAACAACCCGGCAACACCGAGTGCTTTCAGCTAGTTTGTTGTATTTTTCAAGTACTTATGCATTATTATTCCCAAATAGTAGTACTTATTTTCGTATTAGAAACTTTCGCATTTACTGCTGAATGAAAAACTGTATACTGTAAGTGAAAATAAGTTTATATCATATTTTTGTTTTTAAATACATAGGTACTTAACTAATGGGGAATGATACACGTTTGATCAAAATATCTCTTTATTACGGAGAAAACTATTTTTTTTATGTTGTTCTGATTATATGAATGAAAATGTGACTATTTTTGTTAAGTTTATTTATACACTCTTTAACATCTGTGTTCAAATCGTGTGTTTAGAATCTGTGGGTATACTCAGCGTACAGGGAATTATAAGTATGGATACTGAACATCGGTATCTTTGATGTAGTATGTCTTATTTCAGTGATCTTCAAACCAGCTCTATCTGCATCAGCGGGAAGTTCTGCCCTTTCCGTAGAGTTGGCGCTGATATCGCACCAGCAGTATCCAGAAATACTTTTCAGCTGACTTGCTAGCGAAACAGGACAGCTGTTCCACCGTTCGCGGGAGCCACGGACTCTGGAGGGAGCCCGATTACACTGACCTCCAGCGTTTGAAAGTGGAATTATACGCTAACGTGAATGTAATCGAGATTGTTTCAGCTCACTGAAAAGATTCAGAACTCTATGTGGATTGGGGAAAGAACCATGCAATTTATCGTCATTGCAGAATCTTATAAAACATTTGAAGAACCCGATTCTGTGGCAGATAATCAAAATTGTGATAGAAAAATATCCATAGAAAACGTTGTGAATGCAGCGGAGGTTTTACAATACGTTTAATAAATTAAGTAACATTCAGAATATGGAACACGCAGTGTGAATCAATTTACCAAGAAACAGGAGATGAGCTATTCAACAGCATGGTCCATTGTCAGAAATTGGTTTATACCTTAATAAACCCCACTCTTTTATGACTAAAACTATTATTTTTCTGTCATTTCTTTTCTGAAGAAAGAGGACCTTCAAATCTGCGTCACTTTTAAAATAATCTTATAGAACAATTTTTAAGTGTTATGCAGTCAATCATATTCATATAGGCTAGTTAGCAGTGGTTGAAATTATACTCTTCTTCTGACATCATTGTTGGATGGTTGGCGATTGTTCATTTTATAAATTAATTCTATAAAGAAAATAACTGCTTTATGTTCATAAAAATTCGAGGTAACACTGGTATGTGTGTTTCTGAATATTAATTTTTGTCATTAAGGGGGCAGATTTTGATGTCTTAAAATTAGTATTAGAATAATATAGTTCAAGATGAGAAAACATTTTTCTCCATATCGGAATTCTCATTGTCACTGAGTACTATATTACGGTCTGATGAAGATTGATTCCGATATCTGTCCACTAATTCTTTAACTGTGAACGTAAACAAACCCAAGTTTACAGTATCCTCCCCGCAGGTAACAAAATCTGTGGTGCTCTGTTTACATTGAAAACGAATGCAAAGAGCATAATTCAAGATCAACAGTAGTTCGTGGGACACTGATGAAAACGCAACACCGCGTCGAAACAGGCCTTCTGTCCAAGGTATAAAATCTTTTTAAAATAAATTTTTAACACTTTTTAACGTGTGACTAAACAATTTTAAGAAATAAGCTTTTAAAAGGAAAGGTACTGAAAATTTAAGTGAGAGGCCAACTGAATTATTGCATACTAAACTTAGAACTAGTGACTAAGAGACTTTGACGAGCAGTTATGCTAAATTAATAAAACAAAGTATTCAACGTGCACGACGATCATTGCTTCCGAAGTTATTCGAAAATATTTCTGAGGCACACCAAGCAATAGGTTCCTTGTCGATAACTACAAATAAAGGTGAATAATTTTTATTGTGTAATGAAAACAACATAGTGGGGATTTTCCACGGAAAGTAATCTAAGGGCCATTATTAAATTTGTCGTATGGAAAATATATACATAGACGAGAATTTTAAAAGCTGTTCAAAATTGTTCCACCAATTGTTTACCGTGCAGATTTTTTAATAATTTATATACCTATGCCACTCGTTTTAATTCTACTTCCTGACAAAAAGTGGAATAGTTACGAAGAAGCTCTTATTTACATAATCAGTGCTTGTGAAAAAATCCATCTGAAATTTTCTCCCTCGCCAGTGTACATAGATTTTGAATTACCTATTCATATTGTAATAAAAACAATTCTTCCAATAACAGAAATAAAAGTGTGTCGTTTTCATCTCGGACGTTGGTGGCGTAAGACACAGAACCTCGGACTTGTGAAAGAATAACACTCAAACAATTCCGAAGTTGGACAGTATTTAAGATTGTTTTTTGGTTTGACCTATTTGGACCTACCGCCATCGACAAGGCATTCACAGACGACATAATGCCTTCTCAGCCATAAGACCTCCGAGTTGAACAGTTTATGGATTACAAGATTAAATCTTTGAAACTTACATGCTCCGGATTCCACTTTTCCTCCAACAGTATGGACATAATTTGCAGTAACAACAATGAGAACGGCTAACGGCTGTGAGTTATTTCATTCAAAACTTCTTAGTCTATTTTATACTGCTCAACCCAACATTTACTATTTTATAAAGGTTTTAAAGCGAAACATACTTAAAACTACGTAGGCAAGGAGGGATAAAGAAGCTTTTATTCGTAAAAACACGATTGATTGAGAGTAAGGTCATATAACAAGACTGAATTTCATCCGGAATCTGTCATTTCGGTTTTAACCAATACGATTGTAGTTTTATGGTGAAAATGCAACTCATGAATTTTAATACATTTTATGGTGAAAAATTAACTGCGAACATTGTAGGCTGTGGTGAAGGTGACTCAAACAACATTTTTAACGTACTGTACCTGTAACGTTTAAATTGGTGACGTTACAGCCAGTCCTAAGTCTGTAAAATGGGAAGGGAAGTGTTGTTTGCGTCAGGAACGCAACTAACATATGGTCCAAAAAATATAGGGACGCAACTGACGTATGACCCAAAAAAATATAGCAACGCAACTGACGTATGACCCAAAAAATATAGCGACGCAACTGACGCATGACCCAAAAAATATGGGGACGCAACTGACTTTTGACCCAAAAACATAGGGACGCAACAGACGTACGGACCAAAAAATATAGAGGCGTAACTGACATATGATCCAAAAATATAGGGACGCAACTGACGTATGATCCAAAAAATATAGCGACTCAACTGACGTATGACTCTAAAAATATAGGGACTCAGCTGACGTATGACCTAAAAATATAGGGACGCAACTGACGTATAATCCAAAAAATATATAAAGACTCATTTGACTTATGATCCAAAAAATATATCTACACAACTGACGTATAAAACTGACCGCGGGCCGCCAGCACCTGTCCCAGTCTTGGACCATGTTGTTGTGTTTAGTCAACTGTCCGAAGACAGGTCTAAACCTCACAAGTGATACCAAGAAGACAACACTTATGAGGCAACTAGGCTAGGAGATAATGGGGTAGGGTCGCCAGTTCTTTCCTCCTACATTGCATATATTGTCGACTAGCTACATATTATACTAGTCAGGCTTCTGATTCATACAAATTGTTCTTCTTCTGACACATATCGTCAAGTGAGATATACTGCCTGATAACAGATGTACAGTTCTCCAAAACAGGAATGAGACGATTCTTATTCTCTAGTCTCAAATGTAAGACACTGCACATGATCGGAGACCAGAGCACTGATACACAAGATAACGATTATTTGAGTTACTTAAATTCAGGCTATTTGGTTTGTTGCTAGCATCGTTCCGAAATTCACTTGAGAAACTGCAAAAGATATGATAATATGACGTAAATAATAGATAAATACTGTATATACATATATCGTGTATAGTTAAATCGACATTTCAGCTTTCATGATTAGATCGACACTCCGCGGAGAAAAGAAACTTTTCGTGTCCTCTTAATAGGTCAGACGCTAAGACTTCTGCGTATTGTGCACAACATAGTGGGCTCGATTCTTAGTCTGTACTAACGACATTTTGTCTGAATAACATTAAAACAGAGTTCTACAGAGTCCTTAGATTAAGTGTTAATGATCACACACAATACAAAATTACATATTATAATATTATGAACATTAATCTAATGAATGCATTTATACCATTTATATATGAATTTTTTTCATTTCATTTCATTTCATTTCATTTCATGTATTCTATAGATCTTACATTAGAATTGAAGCTTTAAGATGTAGAATAAGTCACAATTTTGTAAGATTACAGTTGTACAAATTTTTGTACTATATAGATGAGGAGGCGAGATATGGCATATGAACTGTGTGAGAGGGGAAAGAATGAGCTGTTGGAAAGAGAGTTTGTTTCATGATGGCTAATATTACACGAATCTACTGACACGAAAGTTCATCTATCTTCTCCCTCTATACCCATTGATAATATAGCCACGGTACATGATAAAATCACAGGATATCTTGCCTCGTATACTATAGAATAGCTCACCTCAAAATTAGTTAAATGGTGCCCGGTAGAAAATATCCTGAGTAAATTTGTGATCGTCAGGCTGCCATACAGAATCTTAAGACCCCGCGTTTAGGACGACTTTGTCTACCGTGAGAAACAATAGTCACTTGACAAAGGAGAAAACATTATTATTTGAAATACCAATTGTAGGAGCATGATAAAAACAAGAACCACGACAAGGACAAGGACGAGGACGACGACAAGGATCACTACATGAGCTGCGACAAACACCTCAACAAATATCACGATAAGGACCACGAAATGATCCACGATAAAGATCACGAAAATGAACAAGGCTACGATGAAGCCCATGACAGAGAAAAGGACCATGATAAGGACAACAATAAAGACAACAATAGTCGCGATAAGGACCATGACAAAGACGAGGATCACAGTAAGGACCACGACAAAGACATCAAGGGTCACTATAAGGGCCCTGACAAAGAAAGCAGACCACGGGAAAGTCAACGACAAGAACCACCATAGGCCTAAGTATCACGACGTGAATCACGGTCCTTGTTGTGGTCCTAGTCATGATCCGTGTCTTGGTACTACTTGTAATCTTTATCGAGATCCATGTCGTGGTCCTTATCGTGATCATTGCATAGACCTTATAATGATCCTAGTTGTCTTTATCAGGTCCTTATCGTGGTCACTATTGTTCTTGTCATGTTTTTTTATCGTGGTCTTTTTTGCTTTTATTGTGGTCCTTATCACGATCCTTGTCACTGCAATGGTCCTTATCGTTCTTTTTGTCTTTATCATGATCCTTATCGTGATATTAGTTGTCTTTGTTATGGTCCTTATAGTGGTCTTGGTCCTTATCGTAGTCTTGGTCATTATCGTAGTTCATATTGTTAACCTTTTCTTGAACTTTGTCCTTATCGTGGACCATTTCGTAATTATTATCGTAACCCTTGTCTTTGTCCATGTCGCGTTTCTTATATTGGTCCTTGTCTTCCTTGTCATGGCACTTATCGCTATCCTTATTATTTTTGTCGTGTTCCTTGTTGTCTTTGACATGTCCCTTATCGTGATCTTTGTTGTGTTTATTGTGGTCCTTGTTGGCATTGTAATAGTCCTCATATTTTTCCTTGCTCCTTTTGTCATGGTCCTTATTAGTTATTTGTTGCCTTTGTCATTGTCCTTATCGTGGTTTTGGTCTCTGTCGCGGTTTTTGAGGTGATCCATGCCGTGGTTCTCGTGATGTATCTCGTGGTCCATGTTGGAATCTTTATTGTGGTCCCTGTCTTTGTTATTGTCGTGGTCCTATAGTAGTCCCTGTCAATCTTATATTTCTTATCGCAATCCTGTTCCTTGTGATCGTTATCGTCGCCCAATGTCGTGATCCCTTTCATGATCATTCTCATGGTGCTTGTTGTGGCTCATGTCATGATCCTCATCGTGGTCCTTGTCTTTGTCCTTATCGTTGTTCTTGTCTTTGTCCTTGTGGTCCTTGTCATTCTCATAGTTCTTATCGTAAACGTGGTCCTTGTGATCTTTATCATAGCCCTCCTTATGATCATTGTTATGGCCCTTATAGTGATCCCTACCAAGTGTTTTTCATGGCCCATATCGTCATCCTTATCGTAGGCCTTGTTTTTGCTTTGTCCTTGTCGTGTTCCTTGTTGTCTTTGACGCAGTCTTTATCACGATTCTTTCGAGGTCCTTTCATGGTTCTTTCTTGGTTCTTATTATAGTCCTTTCGTGGTTCTTGACGTGGTCCTTATCGTGGTACTTATCATTCTGCATGTCGTGTCCTTATCGTGATCGTTGTCGTGGTCCTTATCGTGGTTATTGTCTTTATCGCAGTTGTTAAAGCGATCCTTATGGCTTTCTCCATGGTCCTTATCGTAATGCTTGTTGCCATTGTAATAGTTTTGATCGTTCCAATTGTCCTTGTCATGGTCTTTATAGTGATATTGCTTGTCTTTGTCATGATCCTTACCTTGGCAAATTTCGAAGTGCTTATCGTGGTCCATGTCGTGGTTCCTACCAAGATCCTTTTTTTGTTTGTCGTTGTCCATGTCGTGGTCCTTATCGTGATTTTGTCGTGATGTTAATCGTGGTCCATGTCTGTGATCCTTATCGTGACCCATGTCGGATCCTTGTCATGGTGCTTATCGCGATTCACGCCGCGATCCTTATGCTGGTCCTTTGTCGTGATTCTTATCTTGGTCCAGGTCGTGATCCTTATCGTCGTTCTTGTCGTGAACCTTCGTGGTCCTTGACGTGTTCCTTATCACGGTCCATATTATGGTCCTTATTGTGATTCTTATTTTTAAGCTTGTCGTGTTTCATGTCTTGATTCTTACGTGATCTCTGTCGTAGTTCTTATCGTGCTTCTTGTCGTGGTCCATGTTGTGATCCATATCGTTTTCCTTACCGCGGTTCATGTCGTGATGATAATTGTGGTCCTTGTCGTTCATATCTTTGTCTTTCCGTGGTTCTTATGAAGGTCGTTGATAAGCTTTGTCGTGGCCCTTATCGTTGTCCTTGTTATCTTTCCAATAGTCCTTTTCGTGGTCCTAATCCTTGTAATCCTTTTCGTGGTCCATGTCGTGGTATTTATCGTAATCCTTATCGTGGTATTTGTCGTGTTTCTTGTTGTAGTATATTATCGTGGTCCTGAACTTTGTCCTCATCGTGGTCCTTGTTGTATTTCTGTTGGTCCTTTTAATCCTTATTGTGTTCCATGTCGTGGTATTTATCGTAATCCTTGTCGTGGTGTTTGTCGTGTTTTTTGTTGTATATTATCGTGGTTCTGATCTTTGTCCTTACAATGTTCCTTGTTATCTTTCTATAGATCCTTTTCGTGGTTCTGGTCCTCGTAATCCTTATCGTGATTCATGTCGTGGTATTTATCATAATCCTTGTCTTAGTGTTTGTCGTGTTTCTTGTAATATGTTATCGTGGTCTTGATCATTGTCCATGTCGTGGTCCTTGTTGTTTTTTGTCGTTGTCCTTACAATGTTCCTTGTTGTCTTTGCCGTGCGTCTAAATTTGTCATTTTGTTCTCCCACTTTGTCGAATGACTTTCGTATTACATTGTATATTATTTCATACTTTCATAAAAGACAAACGATCAAGGACGTAAAAAGAGACCTACACCAGAAACAGACAGACAACTGATAACATATTGCGCTGGTATGTACTTTGGAGTAGGATGAAAATAGGCCTAAGCATGCACGACTAGATGTCTTCCTGGCTACGTCGATATCGCGTGAACCACGCTGTAGATCTTTAACTTTCGACGACTAAGAGTCGTCTCATTTCTTTTTTTGGAAAACTGTACATATGTGCCAGAATCTCAATCAGAGGATTTGGACTAAGTAATGTTGCAATAGGCCTATACTAAGTTTTGAGTCATCAAAATCCACCGTCTAGATCTTGTCTTCGACATTAAAATCCGCCCCTAGATCTTATCTTTGAAATTCTTCTGCTGTGTAAACATAGTTCCTTAATACACTGGTCAAAAAAAGTTAAGCATATTTCCAGTTTACCCAATAATACCTGATATTAATGTTTCTTTTGGTTTTGTGTGGCACGTATTATGTTTACCAATTCAAACTCTTTCATTTGTTTTATTCTGCATCACTAGGTAACGTCCAAATCACGGCTAGTAAACAAAGCCTGTAATTCGAGCAAAGTTCAATCAGTGTCGTTTTGCTTCATAGTGCAGTAAACAAAGTCTGTAATTCGAGCAAAGTTCAATCAGTGTCGTTTTGCTTCATAGTGCTTCATAGTGCAGCACAATGGCTCGGAACACCCTTACAACGGCAGACCGCATCAAAATCATCACTTTGATGTAACAAAACATGAGACAAGTTGATGTTGCTAACATCCTTCATGTGAATCAGAGTATTGTCTCCAGACTGTGGAGAAAGTTCCAGGAAACTAAGTCAATAGCAGATCGACCTCGCGAGGGCCGTCCACGCAAAACAACACCAGGTCAGGACCGGTATGTAAGGTTACCTGCACGTAGGAACCCTATAGCCCCAGCTACAACTCTGCGCCATGACCTGCGCGAAGCCACTGGTGTTGTTGTAAGTAGCCAAACTGTGCGCAATAGACTTCATGACATAGGGTTGTATGCTCGAAGACCACTCAAGACTCCAGCACTCCGTCCACATCACAGGGGTGCTCGTGCAAGATGGGCTAGAGCACATGAGAATTGGACACGAGACCAATGGACCAGAACTTTATTCTCAGACGAAGTGAGAAAGGGCCTACACCCTGACAACAACTCTATTCGCGTATGGAGACGAACAGGGGAACGAAATCATCCCTCTATGACCGTGGAACGTCACCAACAATTTGGTGGTTCAATCTTGTTTTGGGCAGGTGTCATGTTTGGCCGCCTCACACCACTGGTTTCAATAGAGGGAAACATGGCTGCTGCCGTGTATGAGAACAACATCCTCCAACCCATAGTAAGTGGTTTTGCAGAGACTGTAGGAGAAGGGTTCACTCTACAGGACGATAATGCTCGGCCTCATCGTGCTCATAGAGTGCAGCGGTATCTGGTAGAACATGGGATCCGAAGAATGGATTGGCCAGCATGCTCACCGGATGTGAACTGCATAGAGCATGCATGGAGCTTTCTCAGGAGAGACATTTCCAATCGTCCACATCACCCATTAACGATTCAAGAACTCAGGAATGCTGCCTTGGAAGAATGGGACAATTTGCCTCAGGAGATCTTAGATGCGTTGGTACTGAGTATGCCCCGTCGCATACAAGAGTGCCTCAGAGTTCGTGGAGGACCAACACGTTATTAAACAGGGTACTGAAAGCACCATTTCCTTTTCTTTGATGATGTACGAATTTCAACTTCCCTTATCTTTTCCGTTGTTTCCAAACAATGCAACTTTTTGAATTCATATTGAGTCCATTGTTAACAAATAGTGTATTTCTACTTTTAAGTTTATTCTGTGGAACCAAGAAACCCAATTATAATTGATCTATTTTATTTTAATTAATAAAAACCGTTATATGCCTAATTATGCTTAACATTTTTTGACCAGTGTATATTTTGTATTTTCATATCAGCGTTGAGTCATAAATAGTGGTAATACGAGATGGTGGTTGCCAAAGCATTTCTTGCAATGTTAATTGAAATCAAATTGTTTTACTGATTTCAATTAAACTTGCATGTGCGTCTTAAACACCTTTTTTATATTCACTACTCAATATTGTTAACATTTATGTAAGATTTTGAGTATAATCGCAAAATACAGTATTTTTTGTTTGAAAAACGACTGAATATAAAAATAATAAACTTTCAAAGAAGTACCAGTATATCCCTAACATTTTTTACTCTGCGACGAATTCAATGTGGCACAAATACTTAATGATTTTTTTGTGAAGTGAACTATTAAATGTTGTTAACTTCTAAAACGTAATTAAAAACAGACGTATAGTAGTTTATAGTTTTCGAGATGCGTATATTTTTAGATTTGTTCCTAGAGTTGGTAGGTAGGAAGAGGGAATTCTAATAGAATCCATGGAGCTATATCGGGATTATACGGGAAATGCGCTAACAGTGACGTCATACTTGACATTCGCAAACACTTCTTGCGTGCAAATGGATTACTGCAAAATTTATTCGTGTCAGTCAGCCACATTTATCAAGCCGTAGATTTGCAGAAGCAATTGTTTAACGAGCATTCTGGTAAAATGACGTTATATATTGCTTAGTGGTTACGGTACTCAGGTTGTGTCCTTATACATGAATCCGCTATACAGGCACAGAGAAAAAAAAATTATTTTAAGGTGAAATTTCTCAAATTTAAGCTAATCACAATATTTTGATTTCCATAAGTTGCAATAAAATTGCTGTGGGGATGGTTCCGTAGGAGATGCTTCATATATGCAAAGTTTCAAGCATCATTAATGTTTTTCAAAGTTTTGAAAGACTGGAATAATAGTCGCAATAGGCCTATATGCATGTTGATGTGTTTTATTATGCTGAAAAGAAGTTTAATGTTTAATAACTATATAATTTATTATCAAAGGTTAGCAACAAAAATAGTGCCTCTACCTAAGCAATTACTAGAAGTACGTATTGGATTTTGCTGACTACTGAGTACATAAAATGACATGTAAAATAATTAAATTCTATTGTACTACTAACATACAATTTTCGTACATTGCAGATTAAATACGGTAATTAAAGGTAAATTGTAAATTATGTTTTATTTAACGACGCTCGCATTTGCCGAGATTATGTCAGCGTCGCCAGTATGCCGGAATTTTGTCCTATAGGAGTTCTTTTACATGCCAGGAAATCTATTAACATGAGACTGTCGCATATAAGCACACTTAAAAGCCATCGACCTGAGCCAGGATCGAACCCGCAATCTCGGGGACAGAAGGCCAGCACTACCGGCTACACCACTGAGGCCGAGAAATTAAAGGTGGGGGAGTCGTAAATTTTATCACAAATTTGTCACGAGAGACAAGTTTTATTACAGATAAGAACAATCGCCAAAGAACTGTCATTATTGTATTTTCGAAACGAAAAGAAAAGTGAAGTCATCTACTGAAAGAGAGAATAATTTCGTATATTTTCTGATGACTTCAAAGTGCGTAATTGAATTATTTCAAGAAATGAAATGAGAGAGAGAGATAGAGAGAGAGGGTTGGAGGGAGTGAGGGAAAGAGAGACGTTGAGAGGTAGGGGAAAGGGGGAAGGAGAAAAGGAATTGGGGAGAGGGATGAGGAAAGGGAAGAGGGGGAGAGAGGAGTAGGAGAGGGAAGAGTCGGAGAGAGGAGTAGGAGAGGGAGAGGGGGAGATAGGGAAGGAGAGGGAGAGAGAAAGGGAGAGAAAGAGAAAAATATTTTTAGATTTCACCGACTCAACTAGATTTTTTAAATTCCTCTTTGCTAGTTTAGTTCCTTATCTTATTACAAGTGATGAGAAATATATGCAAATACAGTGGAGTCCCTTTGTTGTTTATAAATGGGGGTAGAAACTATTAGCCAATCAAAGATCATTTTTTACGTTTCTACGTACTGGTGTTACATTATTGGTATTCTGTGTTCGCTCCTACCCAGTGGCGTGTGGTGAGAAATAATCTTGGTGGTGCACAAATATTTAGGCCTATTATTATTATTATTATTATTATTATTATTATTATTTCTATTATTACTATTATTATTACTGGTATTATTATTACCGGTATTATTATTATTATTATTATTATTATTATTATTATTACTGGTATTATTATTACCGGTATTATTATTACTGGTATTATTACCGGTATTATTATTATTATTATTATTATTATTATTATTGTACTATCTACTACATAACTTTCAGCATATGTTATAGACTTATTACATTTTGTTAGTCAAGAAATTACAATTAATCAGTTTCTGATGTAGGTCCATTAATAGCAAAATAAAGTGTTCAATTTCACTTGTAGCACACTAAATACTGTTTTCGTAATATGGTGTCCTATAACAAAGTTCACACGCTTTTGTACAAAGTGTTAAGTTTCACTTCTAGCACACTATAAAATACTGTATAATACTGTATTGCAATATTATTTTAATTTATATAAAATTCACACGATTTTGTACAAAAAAATCTGCTCTTCTTTCTTTCGATTTCGCAAATTTGTCTATGACTTTGTTGTTGAAATCTGGAATTTCAGAAATAAATTTCCTTTCTATGGATAACATAGATAACGCTGTGAGTCTTTCTTGAAGCATTGAATTTCTAAGAAATGTTTTGACACGTTTAAGTGTAGAAAAACATCGCTCTGCCTCTGATGTTGTCACTGGAATTGTAATTATAATCTTGAGAAGTCTTAGACATTCCCCAAACGTTTCAGTTAAGTTTCTCTCGTGTATGAAAGAGTAGAGTGCCATGGCTCCCGACATGCATCTGAATTCGTTCCTGCAATAAATCACTCCCAATTCTGTGCGGAGCTTTTTCGAATCCAAGAATGGGTAGGCCTGAACTGTTAAATTGAGGTATTTGTCGGGGAAACACTGCACATATCTTGCAAAACATTCTGGCAGAAACAAGTTAGCAGCTACGAGATGACCTGTGAACGAGAACCTTTCTTTTGCTTGGCATATAATTACATCACAGACTTCTTTGGCTTCATGATCATCGTGAACTTGCCGTCTCGCCTCCGCTTTGCTGGACTCTCTTCTTCAGGACTATTTTCATTTGTGCCTATATCATTTCTAATTTGTGAAATCTCATGTATGAACTGCTCAATGTTTTCTTTAGCGATAACTGGGTCTAATTCTCTCGTTTGCAATTGTTTGAAAAGCATGTCAACGTGAGGCATGATTTGATGAAACAATGAGAGCCAAAATACAAAATCATCATCTTTTAGTGTTCTTTTCAGCCCAGTTGCCTGTTCTATTGTGGATTTGTGTTTGATGTCTTCCTGCATTTCAATTGTCCCCATACATTCCAGGATTTCTTCTCTGTACTCGTAAACAGTGTTTACGGTGCGAGAGTGAAAATTCCATCTCGTTGGTACAGGGCGAGGAAGACGTTTCCCTACTATCTTGTCTAAAACATTGGTTCTCTGTGGAGAATTAGAAAAGAATGTACAAAATCCTCCAAGGCTAGCAAAAAATATTCTGACATGTCGATTGATTGAGGCTGCATTTGCCATGATAAGGTTCAGCTGATGGGCGTGGCAGTGTACATATTGAGCATTTGGATAGAACTCTTTAATTCTTTTTTGTACTCCATTACTGCCCCCACTCATGACCGCACATCCATCGTAAGTTTGAGCAATTAATTTACTGGGGTCTTCTGCGACATGTCTGTCAATTTCCTCCTTTATACAAATACACAAAGATTCGGCATTCTGTTGAGGAGGGTTCTTATAGGCCCAGAATCTCTCTACTGGCTTTCCATTTGCAATGTATCGGTAAATCATTACTAGTTGAGTAGCATTCGATACATCTGTCGTCTCATCAGCCATGACTGCTAAGAAGTCAGCATTCTTTATTTCTTTTGAAATCTCATCATGGCATACATCCAAAATGGCTTGAAGGATTTCGTTCTGTATAGTGTTTGATGTGCCCTTAAACACTGTTGCTTTTTCCAAATGTTCCTTAAGAGCTATGTCTAATTCGGAACTAAAATTGATGAGGCCACGAAAAATACCAGCATTTAAAGATGAGTCTCTTTCATCGTGACCTCTTAAAGCTAACTCAAAAGCTCCGCAAAACCGAACGCAATTGATTATGATATTCGGCACATATCTGTTCTTGTTAACTTTATCATTATGAAGTTCAACAGATCGCCTATAACTTGAATCCAATTGTGCCTATATGTTTGTTTGACCCAATACTGCTAAATTTAGCATATTGTTGATGTGTGCAGCAGAAGAATCGTGTTTTTTAATTCTTTCGTGCATATGGTTCAAATCAACCTGCAGAAATAATAATTAAAATTACTTAGTTACTACGCACAGTCCTAAGTTCAGACAGAGAAATAAATAAAACTTATAAAACATATCTGTTTTTGTCCATGAATGTTCACCGCCAAACAACAGGCAAGGAAAACAAAAGACAGCATTCTTTATATTGCAGCCGCATAACCACTCACATTTTTCGTAAATCCGACTGTTGAATTTTCTCGTCACTTCTCTATTATTGTTCTTCGTCACTTGTTGTAATTTTAAATCAGGTGTAGGTCTACCCAACTTCTTTATTTCTATCTTTTCATTTAGAGGTCGTATAGAAAATGGTCTACTTAAAAGACTTTGCACACTATTCATTGTAACATTTATGATGGAACGAGCTAACAACTGTAAGTAGACAAATCGAACTGAAACCCTGAATCCTGACCGAGTTACGACGTGAACGCTGTAGCTGTCTTGGGGATGAGCAAGCGAGCAAGGGTGGGAGGGATAGACTTCATACTCAGTGTTGCCGGATTCAGTAGCAGTAAGTACAGTAAGTACGTAAGATTTTGTTCACTTTTCTGTTTTTATTCGGTGCGGTTGCTATCGACTACTTTCATTTCTCTTCTGATTCCGATTCCGATTTTCCTATTGCAATTGCAGCTCGTCTAGTTGCTTGACGTAGTGGTAATTGGTAAATTAATAATTGTCTTCAGCATCAAAGAACTCAATTACCTTGCAAAAATATATCTTTCTTCACTATGTACAAATTTATTCTTGTCAGTCTCGATCGGTGTGAAATGAATAATTGATAATAGTGTAGCTATGTTCTCAGAAAGCACATGCACGGACACAACATAACTCAAAATCAGCTATGAAATAGAATGAAATCGACAACGTTGTGATTGCAGCAGTATTATACTTGCCGGTCCGCTCACAGTTTGTCAAACCTGTTAACAAAAATATTAAGAGGTTGACTAGTTGCCTGCATTGCTAACATAATGGAACCTTCCTAACCGACAGTCAGGGTAGAAATGAAGAATCCGCAATTGTGGTAAAACTGTAGGGTGGTTGTTTCTATTGGCTGCGATGCCTACACACACCCTCTCAGATACTTGACGTCTGAAGGACACGGGGCGAGGGAAAGAGAAGAAAGAAAGAGAGAGATGCCAGAATTTGGCGTGTTTTGCGGGGTTTCACTTGAAGTTGTCTAGTTTTAGAGCTTGAGAACACATCTGAAAGTGCTCCTAACTCCTCCTAAGCACTCTATGCTGCCTTTTCTACCATTCTCCAAAGCTTGCCAGTAAAACACTACTACTGCGCATGCTCGAATGGAACAGTGTGCCGCAAGTGTCGAATGGTAAACATAAGTTCCAGGCGTCAACAAAACTAGTGCACGCACGGTGCTATTTTTACTTAATGTTAGTATTATAATACAGAAATTATGTCGCTCACATAGTCTGCTGCAGCTCAATAATAGTTTTAAAAATGTGTATTATTTGAAAAGGTGGTGCACTGCTCCTGTGCTCCTTAAGAGAAATCGCCACTGCTCCTACCTAAACGATGTAACCACTTCCGAACGATGAATTCAGTGACTGGTAGACAGATGTGGTGTAAACAACAGGGTTAGTACAAACACTGTACAGTAGTGGCAAAAAAAAAACGGACCGACCCTTGTAGCTGATTTCAGAGCCTTATTTACTCCAGGGCTTCGGTGCATATTCCTTGGACCCGAAACCACCTGTGCAGTTGAATAACAGCCACGCAGCTGGTTACTGTTTTCGTTTTCATTGAATGGCTCAGGTGCTTCGGGCGCGCCGCTATCGTGTAAACGGTCGCAGGTTTGATTCCCGTGGCAGGCATTTTTTTAAATAATACGACAGTAATATTCATTGCCAAGCTCATGGACCTAATTTCATTTTAGTAAAACAAAATGTGGATTATTTGGCCTAAAAAGTAAAGATTGGTGACAAAAAAAACCGGACTGATGGAATAATCGAAGTCCCCGAAATGAGCCACTGCGCATGCCACGCCCGCATTCACAAGATAGGAGCAATCTATTGAAATCGTTGTAGTTTCGACTGCTGACTTAGCTCATTTCGAAAGCCATTAGAAAATAAGGTGGTAAAATTCATGTTCTGGGAATAATAAGTTAATTGAGTAGTAAAATATCGCTGCAATCTAAAAGTATTGGCAATAAATTTGAATAAGGAACAAAAAAGAGTTTCCTTCCCAGGCAGGAATCGAACCACGAAAATCTTAGTTACCAGTCTATTATGCTGTCACTGTGCTACGGAATCGGTTGAGAATGAACGTTCCTTGAGAGTCGTCATACAACAAGTGATTTAAAACGAGCCTACGTCCTACAAGTAGCTATAATTTGGAAGTAATTTCACGTAATTTGCATTACTTGTGAAAACAAACGTTTCCGTTACATCTCTTAATTTAATTGAAGTATCACTGGACTGAGAAACTCGCTATTAAATCACGTTATATGTTGCACCTTATCACAAATTTGTAGTCGATGCAGAATGCTATGAACAGATTCTCCTCAAAAATGCCCGCTGCTAGAGAAACACGTATCAGACTGACAGCTCCGCTAGATGACGGATATTCCATATCTCAGGCTGCAGATACTGTAAGCTAGGAATGGTAAAAACTACTGCGAAGAGGTCGGCTCGTCGATACCTAGAAACTGGAGGGGTTGAAAGACGCCGTGGATCTGGGCGTCCGAGAGTTTGAACGGGAAGAGAGGACAGGGCATTGCTCTGAATTCGTGAGCGTAATCCTTATGTCTGCAAATCAATTATGAACTTGGTAATTCCATGCAAAACAGTATGACGCAAAACATTGATATCTCCAAATTTGTTAAAAATTACACATTCAACTCTTTATGTTATGTAATCATGTACAAAATTATGTTTGCGGCATCTACCGTTTAAATTTTATGGACAGTTAAAATAATTTGATTTGAGCACATTGGCAGATTTTCAATGTGTTTTCTGACCATAAGAATAATTACAAAAAATGTTTAAAGGTATCTTTAGATAGCTTAAAAAAAGAGGTTATTAAGATAGGTACTATAATTCAGTGCAGCTCTGAAATTTGTGTTTGAAGAAATTTAAAAATACATTTTAGAAAACGCCATTACATTAAATCGAATATTTCAATTCACATAAAAAAAATATATGATAATTTACAGAGCATTTTCATTAGGCTGTCAAATTTTCATAATGGGGTCTTCAAACGTAAGGAAGTTATAAATTAAAACAACTCACCGCGTAAAGGGTGCCGCTGCGCCATGCGCCATCACTGCTGCTGGTCACTGCGAGAAACGTCTCCGCGTTGATGACCGGTGCGCGTCACATGTCTGATTTCATCTAGTTTCGGTACTTCTGGTGAAGCAGAATAGGGTTTTATTGCTAACTTTCCATTAACTGGAACGACACAGTGAACACTTCTTGTTCCGGGAACAGTCTTGAGGCCGGCAAATCTTTGAGGATTTAGATTTGTAACTACTTCTTCATGTTCTTCAATGGATGTGAATGACACAATGATTCCCTGTATATTGCATTTTGACCATTCATACAATTCAGTCCCAGTAGCTTCAGTAATTATTTCAATTTTTTAAATTTTATGGCGACAGTATTCGCAAATAGCATCACCTACCACTAAATGTGGGACCTTTTTACACATGCCACTTGTCACTTTTCTTTTACAGACTTGTGGCGAATGTTTTTTAAGTCCGAAAGGGTTGCAACACCATAGATGACTCCAACTTTTCGTCTTTAATTTAGGCATATTGAACACTCACAACTTACAATGACAGAACAGAACAAAATCACCCTCTAAAGCCACGTTTCCACTATTGCAACTGCGCAGGAATAATGAGAGGCAAACAACAGTTGCCAGTTAAAACTGCAGATTTTCTTGCGCAAATTTCATTTCTATTTGCGCACATATTCATTTTGGATAAGCAAATATCACAAAGGAAGGGATGAAACTAGAATCATGATTGAGAAAGTGAGCTGGCCGAAGTATCATATTTTTTAAATTACGCGGATGTTAAGATCAGATTTTGAAATTAAATTACAATTGATTGGACAAGGAAGAATTTTTTTTTTCGTGAATCAGTTTCAGCAGTTGCCACACTGGCCATGTGTGTAAGGTTTTCAGCCACTGGTGACAGCGTTCCAAATTTAAGATTCACTTTCAAATTATCAGGTCCTACTATTTCACGCTGTAAAAGAAATTTTCCCAACGATCGTGAAGACTCTCTAAACTCAAGTAAAATTAAGATTCTTTAATTATTATTATGTTGCTAAATTAGTTTATTGTGCAACATAAAAATAAACAAAAATAAATGAGACAATAGAATAAAAGTCTTTTTTCTGCAATCAAGACCCTTTTTTCAGAAGGTTCCAATAATTATCTGGTTAAAATAATTCATGATTAATTGGATTATCGGGACAGTATAATACGTAACGGTAGGGACAGGAGGGCAAATAAACCAAATGGCTTTCAAGAAAACTGGAGGTTCATTACCGCTCTCATATAAGCCCGCCATTGATCTCTATCCTGTCCAAGATTAATCCATTCTCTATCATCATATCCCACCTCCCTCAAATCCATTTTAATATTATCTTCCCATCTACGTCTTGGCCTCCCCAAAAGTCTTTTTTCCCTCTATATGCATTTCTAGATTCGCCCGTACGTGCCACATGCCCTGCCCATCTCAAACGTCTGGATTTAATGTTTTTAATTATGTCAGGTGAAGAATACAATGCGTGCAGTTCTGCGTTGTGTTACTTTCTCCATTCTCCTGTAACTTCATCCTTCTTAGTCCCAAATATTTTCATAATACACCTTATTCTCATTTCATTCATTCATTTATTTTACTCCATAGATCTTACATGAGCAATGAAGCTTTAAGATGTGGAAAAAGTCAAAATTTTACTATATTAGAATTACAATTTTTACAAATTTTTACAATATTTTACAATTTTTAGTTTTACAATTTAGTTATTTTCTACAATTTTTACAATTTTGTGCAATTTTTTTATAATATTTTGGTGTAGTGAGATGAGGTGAGGTCCGAGGATTCGCCAAAAGATTAACCGGCATTTGCCTTTTGGTTGGGGAAAACCTCGGAAAAACCCAACCAGGTAATCAAATCAAAGGGGTGAAATGAAGTGATGCCGAGGACTCGCCATAGACCATCCGGCTTCAGTTCCACGGCTGCGGAAAACCTCGGAAGAAACCATTCAATGAGAGAAACCATTCAACTCAAACAACCTTAATTCCTGTTCCTCTCTCAAAGTGAGAGTCCAAGTTTCACAACCATACAGAACAACCGGTAACATAACTATTTTTTTTAATTCTAACTTTAAGCTTTTTTTGTTGAGAAAAGCTTGTCAATCGAATAATTTCTGACATTTCCCATATTTATTCTGCGTTCAATTTCCTCTCGAGTGTCATTTATATTTGTTACTCTTGCTCCAAGATATTTGAATTTTTTCACCATTTCCAAGGATACATTTTCAATTTTTATATTTCTATTTCGTAGAATGTTCTGATCACGAAACATAATCTTATACATGGTCTTTTCGAGATTTATTTCCAAACCTATCTCTGTACTTGCTTAAAGAGAAATTAAAAATGAATGAATGAATGAATGAATGAATGAATGAATGAATGAATGAATGAGTGAATGAGTGAATATGTAAGTGAATGAATAAATGAGTGAATAAGTAATTGAGTGAATAGCTGAGTGAATAAATAAATAAATAAATAAATTACTAAATAAACAAGCGAATGAATAAGCGAATAAATGCATGAATAAATAAATAAGTGAATAATTAAGTGATTAAATAAATAAACAAATAAGTGATCAAATAAATACATAAGGGAATATATGTATATGAAAAAATAAATGCATGAATAAATAATTAAGTGAATAACTAAATAAATAAATACGTAAATAAGTAAATAAATTAATGATGAGACAGGTGTATACAGACAGACATGCAGATCATTTCAAACACGTTACAAAGAACAGATCACAGCTATAATCAAATAACAAAACACTTCCAAATGCGCAGAATACATCACAAACGCCAACCACACCTGCAGCAACATAAACACAGACATGGAAATTCTATATCTCCAACCGAAAAACCAGACAGAAACTAAACACACTAGAACAATACGAAATATATAGACACACAAAAACACACCCGCATCAAATCCTCAACACATACCTCAATTTCAGAACACACACACTTTTGACTCCACATTACACTACACAAACACATCCCCATATGAAACGCAATCAGAAGGCGCAAAGACCACCCAGTTCTGAGGATAACTCACAGGCTGAAACTAGTCAACAAGGTAACTTAGTTATTTAACATGTGGAGGCACATATATGCTTTATATTCCAAGTGATATAGTGTTAAAAGTTGTGTGATCAGGATGTATAAATTAATTAATTCGGTTTTCTTCGCTCCTGCGTGAAACCATGAAAGTGGCATTTGAAACTTTTAATTTTACAGTTGAGTGCTTTTGTAAATCCCAGCTCATACATTTCTGCTTAAAAATTGATGGGCATCCCCCCCACCTTTTCTGACGGTCCTTATAATTCGGTTCTCAGACTCGCCAAAGACCAGGATAATTCCTGTATTCTTCAGTAAACTCTACGCTTTTCCCATTAGACCAGTTCATCACAGTCTCACATACAGATAACTAGACCGCGGGAGTGCGGGCCCTAATACGGCGATTGCAGTTGGCTATGCAGACGGGTATAGAGTATGACGTAAGTCTCTCTCGCCTTTCCCCGTACTGTTCCGTGCATCGAACCCGAAACATTCAGAGTTTGTTTAGCTGTCATACTGAAGAGTTGCGTATGTGAAATGACACATATTACAATGCCTAAAACAACAATATTTAGGCTGTTATAGAAGAAAGTGTTGTACGTGTCGTGTGTAATTTCAGATTATTACGAACTAAGAAGTACTATTTTGAAAGACACTGTAATAGTAAAGGACACAAGGAAAATGTTGAACGCAAATGAGAACAAGTCGAGTTCAAATAGTTGGTCACAATTCAATGTAGACTTAGGCCTATGTGACATGTTGGTACACACAAACATTCCATTCAGAACTTTGGGCAATCCCCACTTTAGATCATTTCTGGAAAATATACAAATTAACATATCCCAGGAGAAGCAACAATACGTAAAGAATATTTACCAATTTCGTACCAGAATACGATTGGCAAAATTCGAGAAGGCGTAAACGATCAGGAAATATATGGGTTTCAGTTGATGAGTCTACAGACTTAAGTGGTAGATGTGTGGCAAATGTGGTGGTCGGTATACATTTCGAGAACTGTGCAGGGAAATAATTTGTGCTAACTTCAGAGAAATTGGAAAAGGTAAACCATGCAACTATTGTCCAAATTTTTATAAGGCTATGCGCCTTTTATAAACGGAAAAGATTAAATATGATAATGTACTTCTTTTCGTCACTGATGCAGCTCCATATATTATTAAGGCAGCAAAACAACTTAAAGAGCGGTATTCCAACATGGTGCATTTAACTTGTCTGGCGCACGAACTGCATAGAGTTGCTGAAGCTATTCGTGCTTTAGGCTATATAGTGATGTGGACTATTTTATAGCGTATGTGAAAAAAAAAATATATATATATATATATATATATATATATATATATATTTCTAAAGCCCCTTCAAGAATATTAAAATTTCGAGAAATTGCACCAGATCTCCCCCTTCCACCTTAATCCGTAGTTACAAGATGGGGCACCTGGCTTGAAGCTGCCTTATATTTCGCAGAACATTACAATAAATTCAAACTAGTTATTCATGCTTTAGATGGCAAAGATTCAGCTGCCATTACAACAGCAAAATCCCTGATTTCAAAAAATATGCACCAAAATCTACAATTCATAAAGACCAATTACGGAAATTTGCCACAAGTTATAACTCAATTGGAAACGTCTGGTCTACAAATTTCCGGGTGTATTAAATTAATTGAGAGGGTATCGGAAACAATTAACAAGGTACTCCAAGGACTGTATCCTGATAAGGTAAGAGACAAATTAGGTAGTGTAATAAAAAATAATGGCTATGCAGTGTTGAACAGTTAGGTGAAAAATCAGGACAAAAACTTAAATGACAATGTAAACCTTTTCACGTACGCTCCATTAACCTCATGCGATGTCTAAAGAAGCTTTTCGCAGTACACACATATTCTAACTGATAAACGATGAAGTTTCTCCTTTGAAAATCTACGTATGTACATAGTTGTACATTGTAATTCATTATTGTAAAGAAAAAGATTCCGTCGATATTGCATCAATTAGGTAAGTACGAAATGTATGATTATTGTATGTATGCAATTCATATACTCAAGACTGTACGTCTGAAGCGCGCACAGTGAGTTGCTTACCTGAGAGTTCAGTACACTCGCCACGGAACGCTCCAGTCATACTTAACTTGACGGTAAAGGGCCCGCACTCCCGCGGTTTACAGATAACCTATGAAAAAATACTCGACAAACTAGTCGAATGCACCGAACCTATGCAAATGTTTGGAATGAAAACAGCAGCTCCTACGGAAGACCTGAAATCAGCTGGTGAAGAAGCAGATAGTTGCCAACGTCTCCCGGTCCCAGAGCGGGAGACTCGCGCACACTTGTCCAAGGATTGGGCGCACACAGTTTATTCCTGGATCTCATCTTGCGCATATCTGCCTAACTGGCAACTGTTGTTTGCCTCTCGTTATTCCTGCGCAGTTGCAAAAGTGGAAACGACGTTTTAAGTGGAAACTGTTGTTTGTCCCTCATTATTCCGGCGCAATTGCAATAGTGGAAACGCGGCTTAAACTGAAGGGGAAAAGTTGCGCTGAGATTAACACAGTCCAAGAAAACAAATCCCCACGTGAAAGCTATTAGAGCGGATGTCGTAACATCTGGCAGTCATATCGATCGCTAAGGCTGGCCGCACACAGGAAGATCTCGAAGAAGGAGTAGTTTCGAATCTGCAGCGAGGTTCTAATACGACATACACTGTTCGTAACAAATATGTGTACTTCCTTAACTCCCAAATATAAACTTGAAATTGATGTCATGATCTCGGTGGTTCTTGAAGAATTTATATTTATTGGTTTTTATTGCAAAACTTATGTAGCGATTAGTTTGCCATAATATCGCGAACATGCAGTATTCACTTCAACAGCAATAATGGCAAAATGGAACAGCTCTTTTGGAATGAGTATAATTACGTATACTATTAAACACGATACATTTATATTTTGTCCTTCTATGCCATTAATTGTTTATGTTATTTGTGTTTAGACAGTCTTTTAATTGTTAATTTTAAAAATATAATGATAATACTATAATAGTAGCAATAATAATGTTACTGTATACCTGAAGCATTCATTTCCTGAGATATTTCTTCCCAAAGCCAGTCAATAGTATCTCTTTTAGCATGTTCTTTTAATTTAAACTGAAATACTTGTATATTGCAGGTCTTGTCTGAGGCAGAATAACAAGTTTGTATCTAATTCCACTGTAGTACTGGTGCAAGACAAAGACACTGAATTCAAATTAATCTGAATCTCCTCCCAATACTCGACAACGCTGATAATTATAATACGAAATAATGAAAACAGAAGTACGCGCATGCAGACACTGGACTGTCTCCAGTTTCCTCGAGACGAGACATAATTCCAGGCACCTTCATTGTTTTCCCTCAGACAGTCTCTGAGAGCCTGAGACAAGCGTCTCTTCCTATGTGCCTGCCTACCTATCTAACTTAATCCTCGAGTCGGTCTCTTCCTGTGTGCGTCGAGCCTAAGCACGCGTGTGAATCTCTGATATGAGCGCGTGACGTAATACATTGCATGCGACTATGAACCTTAACAGCAAGATTTACAATTATAATTTATTTAATAATACCCAAAGTTTTAGAAATGACATCATTTTTTTTTTGAAATCTATAAGAAAATTGTTTGTCTCACCGTACAAAATACAACATAGAATAAAAAAATATTCGATTTGAAAATATTAACATTTCTTTATTTTACTGTAAGTTTTAATACATACTCAAAGTAAAAATCGATAATAACTCAAAAGTAAGTGTAATTATAATATATAATATATTATATAGTCACCATTGTATTGGGATAATTTTTACGTTGATACAATGAAACATGTCATTTTAATAATATTTTTAACAATAGTGTACATATCAACTCCCCGAATATTTCACCCTTCATTACCTTTCAACCATTGATGATATGAGGTTCATATTTGACCATTTAACTATTTATTATTATGTCATTCGTTTACTAGAATACTGGAAAAATCCAGAACTTGACGTTACAAAACTTAAAATTTTATATGGAATGACCCAACTGCCTCTTCATTCCCTGGAGGCCGTAAGACGGTTGGCAATCGCCTTAAGGCTGCGGATATTAAGAACTATAGGGCTACTCGTAAACAAACTCTTACAGAGGAGCAAGTCATAGATCGCCTGACATATGCTAACAGTCTAAATGGGGTCGATTGGAGAAGAGTCATCTTCACCGACGAATCCCAGATCTCGACTAGTTATGCAGGACCTGTTCATGTCTATCGCGAGGCTGGCCGACGACACAGTCGTGCTTATGTGGCTTCAAACCCAAAGCAGGGGAGCATTAGCGTCACGTTCTGAGGCTGGATGTCTCGAGACGGAGCAGGAATGCTACAGCGGATAGATGGGACTCTGCGCACGGATCAGTATATTCATATTTTGCAGCACGTGTTTTACCCTTCTGCCCGTGAACGTTATCCAGATGGACCATTATTGTTCCTGCAGGATAATTACGCAGCACACAAATCGATGGGCGTTCAGAGATGGTTGTCGGAGAGGCCAGAGATCGAAGAGATTGCTCTGCCTTCTCTTTCATCTGATATGAACGTTATCGAATATGCGTGGGCCAGACTAAAAGGAAGGACGCGCAAACTGATTGGAGACAGACCACCTCGGAATCGTGACGAGCTCTGGGAACATGTTCTTGACGCCTGGGAGGACATCGCCCAGGACCTTGACTATTTTTGGAGGCTCGTCAATGCCATGTCTAGGCGAGCAGAAACTTTCAGAGAAGCTGTAGGCAATTGGACAAAATATTAGTAGTTCAATAGCCTATTTTATTTAATTATTTTTTGTATTTTTTGTAAATTAAAAAAAAAATATATTTTTTTGTTTTGTTAGAAGAAGACCAGATGCATCTTCCGAATAAATCTGTATTTTTTTAGGCCAAATAATAATCCTCATCTTATTTTACTAATGAAATTAGGTCCCTGAACTCTGACAATGAATATTACTGTCGTATATTTAAAAAAAATTGCCTGCTACGAGAACCGAAACTGCGACCGTTTACACGATAGCGACGCGCCCCAAGCACCTGAGCCATTCAATGAAGACAAAAACATTAACCAGCTGCATGGCTGTTGTTCAACTGCACAGGTGGTTTCGGGTCCAAGGAGTGTGCACCGACACTCTGGAGTAAACAAGACTCTGAAATCAGCTACAAGGGTCGGTCAAGTTTTTTTGCCACCATATTTTTTCAGTAGGAGTTTCTAATAGTTTTCGAAATGGGCTATGTCAGCAGTCGAAACTACAGCAATTTCAATAGATTCCTCGCTATCTTGTGAATGCGGGCGTGGCATGCGCAGTGGCTCATTTCGGGGACTTTGATTATTCCGTCGGTCCGGTTTTTTTGCCACTACTGTACATACCGGTACTTGTCTACGAGTATAAGAGTTGGTGCCACCACGCAGCAGATTCCCTACAAGTTTCAATTTTTGTCTGAGTAAATGTATTATGGAAGGGTATCAGCCTAAATGACAAATATTATTTTTATCGTTAATGTTAAAACAATTATTTTACGAGGTGCATTCAAGTTATAACACCTCCGATTTTTTTCTCAGGACTGGGAGCAGATAGAAACAAGCGGTTTGTTTTAAAATACGCATGCACTCGTTGTGAATGCGTGACGAGATGGCAGCACTGTACGTCACACAGAACTCTAGCGACTGCGGCGAGAGCGAGGACTGTTTTTGATATTTAAAATGGTGACGTTTTCATTACCAGAGCAGAGTGTAATCATTCGTTTTCTCCATTTGCGTGGTGTGATACCGATTAAAATTCATCGCCAGTTGACGACATGTGGTGATGGTGTCATGGATGTGTCTAATGTGCGTTCGTAGGTGCGACAGTTCAAAGAAAGCAGAACGTCGTGTGGCAACAAACCAAGACAATCTCGGCCTCGCACCAGCCGGTCTGACGACATGATCGAGTGAGTGGAGAAAGTTGTTTTGGAGGATCGTTGAATGAGTGTGGAACACATCGCCTCCAAAGTTGGCATTTCCTTGGGATCTGTGCACACAATCCTGCATGAAGACTTGAAAATGCGAAAAGTGTCCTCTAGGTGGGTGCCACGAATGCTCACGGACGACCACGAGGCTGCGCGCGTGGAAAGTTGCCAGGCAATGTTGACGCGTAATGACAGCATGAATGGGATTTTCTTTTCATCGATTGTGACAATGGATGAGACATGGATGCCGTTTTTCAATCCTAAACGAAGCGCCAGTCAGCTCAATGGAAGCACACAGATTCACCGCCACCAAAAAATTTCGAATAAGCGCCAGTGCTGAAAAAATTATGGTGGCCATGTTCTGGGACAGCGATGACGTAATCCTTGCTCATTGCGTTCCAAAGGGCACTACGGTGACAGGTGCATCCTACCAAGACATTTTGAAGAAAAAGCTCCTTCCAGCATTGCGTGCAAAACGGCCGGAAGAGGTTGCACGTGTGCTCTTTCACCAAGACAACGCATCAGCGCATCGGGCGAACGCGACGCAGCAGTGTATTCGTGACAACAACTTTGAAGTGACTTCTCATGCTCCTTACTCACCTGACCTCGATCCTAGCGACCTTTGGCTGTTTTCAACGATGAAAGACACTTTCCGTGGTCGCACATTCACTAACCGCTATTGCATCAGCGATTTTCCAGTGGTCAAAATAGACTCCTAAAGAAGCGTTCGCAACGGCCATGGAATCATGGCGTCGACGTTTTGAAAAATGTGTATGGCTGCAGGGAGATTACGTCGAGAAGTGACACAAGTTTCGAATTTTTCGTGTGATAGTTTGCGAGAAAAAAAATCGGAGGGGTTATAACTTGAATGCACCAGGTATTTAGAGGAATTACCACTGTAATAATTATAATTTACTCTTATATTTGTATGTGTCCAAATTTAGATGCTAAAATAATTCTTATTTAAGTTTGTAATATTTTCATGTATAAGTTTAAATGCATTTCTTTCTTCTTCTTTACTGTACCTTTTGATGTCAATGTCGAGCATGAACAAAGCGATCGTCTTATTAGTAACGTATTGAGTGGTGTTCCTGTAGTGGGCGGAGTCAGCTAGCTTTCCAAATTGGAAGTTTCCAACGATCGGACTCCACTGTACATGCATATTAGTATCAGAGCTGCATATCTTGGTGAAACTTAGTAGGCCTAATTATATATTTCATGCGTAATTAAAATGATTGACGCATGTTTGTTCATGTATATATTTGCATATTTTTGACGTTTGTGCATATTTCGACGTTGAGTATATTTTATGCATATTTTTTTTGTAATAAAAACTCTGTGGTTTTTGGACAAAATATGATAACTCCAAAAAATCTCTTTCGAGATACAAAAAATTTTATTTTCTCTTTTCCAATACAAATCATAATTCTAGTTTACATACAAATGTGAATGAAAATAACATAAGAGTAGATGAAGATATCACGGTTATACCAAATGAAAGAGAACCGTTTTTTTTATAGAGGGCTATGCTTTCAGCTAAAAATGTGATTTTTGGAGTTATCATGTTCTGACCAAACATCACAGAACTGTTTTCTAGTTTTCTGGATTTTGCTAAAACATATGGGGATTATGTTACACCGTGTTATACCCTACGCCGACGTTTATTTCCGTATATATTGAGAATTAAAAGTTATGTTAGATGAGGAAATAGCTAACAAGCAACGTGAGGTGTAGAGGAACGTGACAAGGTTAGCGTTGATTAGATGAGGTGATAGCTAAGTGAGAGGAGACCGAGGACTGTAACAAGGTTAGAACAGTTAGGTAAGGAGATATGTAATTTGGTGCCTTTAAAATAAAAAATAACGAATTCGTGTTTGAAGAGGGCATTTCCTGATTATGTAGATCGACTGCACTATTTGGTTTTTTGGTGTTGAAAATGTAGGTGAGTGATTCTTTGCAAATTAAAAACAGTTTTTTTCCTTCAATTTAATTGATTTGTAGTTATTCCCGAAGTCAAATCATGGAGATCTGGATAAATTTTATCTAGAAAACGCGCCGTGAACTAAAGTAGGCCTATAATGTAAAGGATGGTGGTCTGAAGAAGAAGAAGAAGAAGAAGAAGAAGAAGAAGAAGAAGAAGAAGAAGAAGAAGAAGAAGAAGAAGAAGAAGAAGAAGAGGAAAATCAGTAAAGTTCTTCAAGACTATGATGTTATCCTGTTATGTTGCTAACAGATTATAAGTTTTGTCCCTTCACTTCATGTGATGTAGAAAGAACTTATTTCTATGCAAAAATGTATTTTTATGGACAAGAGAAATAAGTTGCTTCCTCAGAACATCGAAAAGATTGTTGTGTCACAGAGGTTCATACAATTATGAAAGAAAATGGATTGTCTGGTATCAGAGTGGTTTTAATTAAATTAGCATTGCAAGACATTACAGTGACTGCATTTTTCTTTGAGCCCAATATTTTGAGCATTTCCTATTACATGACTAATGTTTCTGTTTGTTTTTCTTTTTTCGTGGAGTCGGCCTGGGTGGCGCAATCGGTAGAGTGCTGGCCTTCTGTGCCCGAGGTTACGCGTTCGATCTCGACCTAGGTCGATGGCATTAAGTGTGTTTAAATGCTACAGGTTCATGTCAGTAGATTTAATGGCATGTAAAAGAACATCTAGCCAACAGGACAAAATTCTGGCACACCGGCGACGCTGATATAACCTCGGAAATTGCAAGCGTCGTTAAATGAGTGAGACCAATTTACAATTTTTCTTCGTGGAATCCTATACTATTGTAACTTTATTGACTTTTCAGGTTTCAGTGCGTATAAAATTGAATATTTCAGAATTTTTAAATGCGTATTTGCATGCATATTATAGGGGTTTGAGTACATATACAGTAATTCTCAACACTAGTAACATTAAATTTGTTTCGGATTCGCTTCACATCCATTTGTCTGCACATATTCTAGCCATTACTTTTGTAAACTACTATTCTATTTATTAATATTTAATATTTTATATTATCTTCACATACAATTCTTAGCTTGTCATTATACAGTGTGTTTTTTTGGTTATAGACATAGGGATTTAACATTGCTATAAAAATAGGCGGCCGGGTAGCTCAGTAGAGCAGCTGGTTACGGACTGAAAGGTCCGAGATTCGATCCCAAGTAGTGACAGGACTTTTTCTCGTTGCCAAACTTTCAGAACGGCCCCGAGGTTCACTCAGCCTCCTATAAAATTGAATACCGGGTCTTTCCTGGAGGTAAAAGGCGGTCAGAGCGTGGTGCCGTCCACACCACCTCATTCTAGTGCCGAGGTCATGGAAAGCATGGGGCTCTACCTTCATGCCCCCCAAGTGCCTTCATGGCTTATAATTATTATAGAATTTTTTTTATTTATTGTTCTTATTATAATAATAATGCTTTATTGTACTTTTGGAAGATTAAGAATATTTTCATTTTATTTATTTTTTGGTTTTCTTAAGAGTTGAAAGAGTTGATGGTAGCAGTTGTGTTGAAAATATGTTGTGAGTTGGTTGAAATGTATGGAGAAATTCGGGTTTTACTTTTTTTTCATTTTATTTATTCTTTATTTTTTTATTTAGGTCCGATTTTTGTTTCAGTATTTGTTTAATGAGTTTTATTCTTGCTTATTTATTTACTTTTAAATTATTTTATATGTAAGTTTTTGCGTGATTCAATTATTTTTGTCTAATGCTACGGGGATATCTTTACCTTTATAAGAAACCTATAAATAAAAACAATGAAGACATAACTTAATCAGTGAACCATGTTTAGAAATTAGTTGGCTTTGACAATAATTTGTAAAACAAGAGAATGTCTTTATCGTTGCTACGTCAAAACCTGACAATTTCTAAACATGGCTCACTGATTAAGTTATTTCTTCATATTTTTACATAGGCTTTTTATGACGTTAAATCCCTATGTCCTACACTGTATGTAAGCGCAATGAAGTTCGCAAATGCATCATTTCGACTTCCTGATAGGTGAATCTTAATAGCCACTTAAAACATTTATATATAAACCTAACACATACATACTATTTATTATAACGTACATATGGCTGACTATTACAGAAATTTATGTTTATTTTTTATTTCATACTTATTCGAATACATTATTTCATAGTATCATTCTGTCATAATCACTGTCGCTGAAACTTTCAAGAGTTGAATGAAAAATCCGGCGTATTTCTCCAACATGCGGACGGCGAAATCATTTATTACATATCTTCTTAGAAGATGGGCAGTTTTTTGACCTACTGTGTTAACTTCTCTGTTCCTTCATTCTGAAGACTAATTATTATTATTCTCTTATTGCTTATACAGCATTGACATTATTATTGTTCCTGAGCTCTTTGGTTTCTTCTGAGAAATTCAAATTAATCCCACTATACATAGTACTCATATAATCACGTACCACAAGACTTTGCACTTGCTATAAGTAACTCGAATTGACTCAATAATAAATGCATATCTAAAATAACAACAGAGCCACCGGCGTAGCTCAGTCGGCCGAGGTACTTGCCTGCGTGCACAGTGAACCAGAATTCGAATCTAGCAGGAAAAAAATAAAAACTCAACTTACTTTGTTTCCCATTTTGTGCCTCTGAATCTGTTAACAGATAATCATAGCTTAAGAAAATCGACCCTAGAGACGAAAAATAAACGGACATGTTTATATATAACAATCGTTATCTGCACTTCCTTGAGGGAGCGATCCGTCTCATCGCTAATTGTGTGTTAGTAGTGAAATTTGTTGGTTGTTAGTTTGGTGCCAGTGCATTATTTTGAATAACTGAAGTACGAAAAAGAAAGCTACAGGTATGCACTTGCAAATCAATGTAGTAAAAATTCTCGTTTTTTCATCAGTCATTTATATTGAAAGTGTTAACAAGCTAATGTAATCAGCGAGTGAAATTCTTATTTTCTAAATTTACACAGTAATTTCAAAATGTATACAAATGTATCCGTTTAAATTTTCATACCAAAATGTAAAGAAACGCATAATGATTAAGGGTAAAGTTTCAGTATGTGCCCAAATTTGTCCAATTCTTAGAAATTTTATTTTCTTTGCAGACGTTCGCGTTTCGCGGCTACCTCATATAACGCACCATGAGTTATGCGAAGTGTTGAGTGATCAAACACAGAGTAAGGATCAGCTGGTGCACTATGTAGAATCTAAACTAAACATAGAGGACTGTTCTTCTGATGTGTTACGTTGTATTAAGGTTACACTGATGTGAAATTTGAAATTTCTAAACTATTCTATCTAGATCTCTGAAATTTTGTACAGTTGTCGTACTGTATACAAATAGTCTGTGTACAAAGTTTCATCTCATTTGATGCAGAAATATATGAATTATTAATAATTTTGTAATTTTAAGTTGTGTAAATTTAGCTTTTCAAAAATTGCTACTTCTCCCACAAATTCAAATATTTTGGCCTGAAATTTTGTCTACATACTTGTCAGACCCTTGGAAATAAAACTTACTATACAATTCTTCCTTTTATTCTACTAAAAATAAAAAATAAAAATATTTTATGCACTAAAGTGTAAAAACGGAAAAAAAAATCAACTCGAGCATAAAGAAAAAATAATAATAAATGAAATATGAATGTTAGGTATAATCCTGATAGTAAGTTTTGTTAAGAACACATTCAGAAACCGCTACAAAAAATCATGCATGTAGTACAAAATTTGTAGGAAGAGTAGCATTTTTAGCAATGCAAAATGTACAAAAACTGAAAGTGGAGAAAATTGAATTCAAAGTTTGGGATGATAATAATAAATAAGAACTAAATCTTTTTGATTTTCTAGGCATTTTGAGATATAGAGGCCTTGCTTATTAAACTCAGAACATACTCTTATATACACTACCATGCAGTGCACACCTAACTGCACTAGGAAATAAAGATGACGACTGAAAAAAAAACATGTAAACTTATGAAAACAAATCACTCTAGACTGTAGACACTACTATAACACTAACAATAAAACTGTTAGATACTTGCAAATATTTCTTGTATAACAAAACAAAAACCAAGCATGGAAAACACGTTGTTATGGCTACTAGCAACAAATGGAATTTTTCTTTAGACAAGAGTTGTGGTCTCCTTGGCAACTGAATATTTTTCAAAGGAAAGCATCCTTTGAAGTGACATCTGTTGGATCCTATGAAGAAATATTTCGAGAAGTCGAGAAGCTACACTGTCTGAATTAGAAATCTAATGTACACTAATGTTTGTGGAAATTGCAACACCAAGAAAGATACATGTGACTGAAATGAATTTATACCTCAGATTAGGTACATAACAATATACAATTGATTAGAATTACAGAATTGTATCTGATCTGTGACCATGAGATTTCAGTATGGTGTGAAGCTTCCATGCGCTGCAATCAGAGCTTTTAAGCGTCGTGGCATGGAATCAAAGAGAGAGAGGATATGTTCCTGGGGAATCTCCCTTCACGCAATTTGTATGCGAATCCACAAAGAGTCAAGGGTCGGTGCTGGAGGACCATGACGAACAAATTTCCAACCAACTATTTCCCAGACATGTTCAATGAGCGACATGTCTGGCGAACGTGCAGGCCAGGAAAGAGGATACCCGTCGTTCTTCAAAGAAGGCTTGCACAATCCTCGCCACATGTTGCTGGTCATTGTCCTGCTGAAATATGGCATGTGGAGTTGCCTGAAGTAGGGGCAGTACTTCGGGCTCTAAAACCTCCCTAATGTAGCGATTGCTGTTCAGATTGCCCTGAATACGTAGAAGGCGAGATCGCATATTGTATCCAATGGCGCCCCAAACTATCACACTAGCGTTTCTCCGCCATGCTGCTCAACAATGCAAGCTCTCAGATTGTGTTCACCACGGTAGGGTCTAACATGTATGCAACCATCATTGTAGGACAAGTAGGACTAGCATGACTTGTCCGAAAACACTACATTTTGCTACTCAGCACGCCAGTGACGGTGTTCACGTGCCCATTATAGTCTGAGACGTTGGTGGTTTCTGGACAATGGAAGCCGACGCAACGGCATGCGAGCCACTAGTCCATCCCTCAAAAGACGGCGACGAACGACGGCAGATAAACCAACACACGATGCAGTACTCCAACGTCGATTCAACATTGTGGATGAAGCTGTACGGTCCGTCATGGCCAAGAGGATAAGATGGCAGTCATCCCGTGCTGTGGTCACATTACGTGGTCCAGTATCCGCTCGTCTATGCGTACGACCCTCTTCTACCCACTGGTTCCACACACTCATCACTGTCATAGCAGCATGCCCTGTACGAGCCGAAATATCACGGTATGACAAACCTGCTTACTGGAGAACAATCATTCCCCCCCGAACTCATTCACGTTCTGATATTGAGGCCTTCCTCGCCGACGAGGCATACCTACACTAGATTCATGTTTCCACTTCCTTTGGAAGCTCTGCACTGACTGAGCAAGTCATAACATTGACCATGCTGGCGAAACAAGAGATGGCCTATGGCCTATGTGTACGCCATTTCTATGGAAATGTAATCAATTATTGATGGTACACTGTTCTACACATCTCCCGAGATTGGAGTCGTTCGGGCCATTCTTTCTGGGTGTTGTTTTTCACAAACAGTATTGTAATAAATAATATATTAAATACAGCGTAATTTCCACAATCGTCGCAGAATTCAGAGTTGAGGGCGTGGACAGGGAATTAACATTACCAGTCAGAGCGCGCAACCTTTTCGAAATGTTGTCCTAAACAGCTGATAGACCGATCGTATGGCCATGAAAATTGGCAGAGGACATCTCTACACCATGAACAATTTTTTAAAGATAAAAACAAAAAATCAATATTTTTGACCAAAAATGACAAAATTTCATATCAGTGTATCCTTAAAATGACGCAGTGTTTTCAAATGCAGATTTCAACAGCGATGGAAAGAAAGTGATAGAATGAAACTATGTTTCTAACAATAAATTCCAACTGGCTAGAAAACAAGTTACATTTTTCTGATGAAGTTTGTAAAGCTGCATCCCAAAATTTTAAAACGGTCAGTTCACTTCCGTCCACTTCTAAACGTGGAAGACCTAGAAAACTCTTTGAAGAAAGAGAAATGAAAACTAAACAGAAAAGGTTGGAAGCTTTAGTTAAAGAGCGATAGCAATAAGAATTAATAGTGGCTGCTCAGATCTCACCTCGAGCTTCCGGTAAATGGGACGCAGCAAAAATTATTAAGGACATTATCGAAACTACTTGTCACAGAGCCACTATATACAGAGTCATCCCACCCATTATCCATTCTATATTCTCCAGAAGAAGCTTTGTCATTTCTTGTAGACAATTTATCTAAAATCCAATACAGTAATATACGCATGGGAGGTAAGCAGAAGCACAGTAGCATATATCCATCATACAATACTATCAGGGAAGCAAAATTAAGATGTTATCCACAAAAAGAAAATATGAAAATTACAGAATATTCCGCCGAAATTACAGAATATTACAGTCATTGTTAGATCATGTAATTGAACGACTTGTGAAGATAAATGCAAACAAGTCGAAGAGGGAAGGAAAATAAAGCAGGTAAAAGTACGAATTCTAAATGAGGCAGTAGAACAAATGGACAGCTTCAAATACTTGGGGTGTACTATAAGCAGTAACATAAGCTGCTGCCAGGAAGTCAAAATGAGTATAGCAATGGCAAAAGAAGCTTTTAATAGAAAAAAGGAGCATCTTCTGCGGAACTCTGGAAAAAGAACTAAGGAAGAGACTAGTGAAGTGCTTTGTATGTAGCAGAAACATGGATATTACGACGAAATGAAGAGAAACGACTAGAAAAGCTTTTGAAGTGTGAATGGAGAGTGTGAAATGGACAGACACAATAACAAACGAAGCTGTGTTGGAAAGAGTGGGTGAAGAAAGAATGATGGTGAAACTGATCAGAAAGTGAAAAAGGAATTGCTTGGTTCACTGGCTGAGAAGAAACTGCCTATTGAAGGATGATCTGAAAGAATGGTAAACGGGAGAAGAGTTATCTTGCCAATGGAATATTATCAGAAGAGGCCCTAGAGGAAAGAAATAAACACGTAAGAAACTACAGGGAAAGCCATGCCAAAAAGTTTTCTCGTAGAGCTACTGTTTTTAATATCTTACTCGTAACTTCGGATCCTGTGATTGCTCAGTTGAGTGCAGCATCGAGGAATGAAAAGAAGAGATAATTAATTATTCTTAGATGTTCGTTGTTTGCTCATGCAACGAAGAGTAACTGGAGCTTCTTATGAAAATGAAGGTAACATCCGAGGTGGCGATGATGATGATGATATGACACGAAGGTGGTGATAATTCTATAGATAACTCTAGTGTCTCATCAAACGCTGATTACATTTCCGAATAGGTAAGCTCTAATATTACTAAAATATTTCTTTGTGGTACCTAACCACCACTGAGTTCATGGGCATTCTTTTGATTTTTATGTTATCTATTATGTTTAATTTTCCATATTTAATCATTTTGTCGCCTACTGAGATAACAGTTTATGTAAACTAATTTTTTCCCGCTAGAATTGCATTCTGGCCCACTGTGCGTGGGTTCGATTCCTGCTTGGGCTGATTACCTGCTTGGGTTTTTTTTCCAAGGTTTTCCCCAACCGTAAGGTGAATGCCAGGTAATCTATGGCGAGTCCTCAACCTAATCTCGCCAAATACCATCTCACTATCACCAAACCCATGGACGCTAAATAACCTAGTAGTTGATACAGCGTCGCTAAATAACCAAGTAAAAGAAAAAATGAATCCGTTAAAACAATTAGAGATTTTCTTTCCGAAAATACTGATGTTCACCTTGAAATCGGTTCTTTTGAAAAATTTTGAATGAGCTATCTACGCGTATGTAGGTAACTTACACCTGCGAATTAGACTGTACACGAATGAGCGAAGAATGTGAGCTTACCGTTTCTTTTGTGGGTCATTGGTTAGCGTCTTGCATACGCTAAAGAAGCAGTCACGATTATTTATTTTATACAGAGTGGCCATAAAATCTTTACAACATTTCGAAACTTTATTACAAAGAAACTAAATCCTACATTTACAGCTGTAGGCCTATGGATTGCGGCAAGAGAAATACAAACTCATAAAGTTTTGTTACAATGTAAGTATACTTCTACATGTGCACCTCTTAACCCCCACAGAATGTCTAAGCGGTATTCAATTTCGCGCCATATTTTGTGCAAAATTCATTGGGTGACACTAGCAAGAGTTTCAGTTACCTTCTTCTCAGTGTGTCCAGATCGGGTACACATGTTGCATAAACTCTGTCCTTGACATAACCCCACAGGAAAAGTCTAGGGAGTTATGCCCGGCGATCGTGGTGGCAGGATGTAGGACCGTCACGCCCAATCCACCTGTCAGGAAATGTCTCATTCAGGAACTTTCCAGGAACTTTCGAATTAGTAATTCCCAATGTAGTGGTGTGCCGTCTTGCTGGAAAATCACCAGGGGTTGCACGTGATTAAGTTCAAGTGCCAAATAATATTGCATCAAATCTAGGTAAATGTCAGTTGTTATTGTATGCTCGGCAAAAAGAAAAAGATCCAATGACTTTGACATGCATCAAGATGCAACAGACATTCGATTTAGGGCTATCCCTCTCATGTTCTATGACAAAATGTGGATTCTCTGATCTTCATAACCACACATAGGGCCAGTTCACTTTTCCCGAAATGTAGAAAGTAGACTCGTCTGAAAAACACACACGCTGCAGCTACTCATTGTGAACTTTGAGCTCTTGCAAATTTTAATTTTGTCTTTCTTCTGCCACAAACCATACGGTTATAACTACTGTATAATAGTTTATTTGCATTAAACATTAAAACTTCATGGCCACGCTGTAATCCATCTACTTTGCTGTATCCAGATCTTCCTATTTAATTCGACCTACAAGTTTGACGCGGTAGTGGTGGTGGTCCCAACATATAGGGTCCTCATGACACTTATCTCAACCTAAAACAACAAAGGATATGATACTATGACAAAATACACGTATAAACAAATTTATGGAATGAATAGTATACCATTGACCATTGGATTTTGAGTGAAACTCATTCATGGGCACGATTTTTTTTAAAAAATCTATGTTACAGGACTTCCGGATTTACTTTTATTCTGTAGGAAACCGTGCTAAGTATTTTATTAGCGATTGGAACAGGTGGGAAATTTTCCATCTCACATCACTCTTTATATAGTTTAGGAACCTCCTATCTGCTTGCTCGGTGCCTATAAACTTCTCTGTTATAGAAATGCATGAATAAATTAGGACTTTGTTATCGCGGCACTTCTCTGTATAACACGTTATGAGGTGAGTTTAAAAACACATACACTATCCTATTAATTTGTAGATATAGCTGCCGTCACCAGAATCACATCATAACAAAATATATAAACATTTGTGACATGGATGACAATCGGCCAATAAATTTTGGCCGGTATTCTCTTGTTCATGGACACGATTCCTTTGTGTGCCGAAATTGATGACAATAGGCTTATTTTTATTCATAGCAAGCCATGCTAAGAATTTTCCGTCTCGCATCACTTTTTGCATTGCTTAGAGCCCGTCCTATCAGCTTGCTCGGTGTCGATAAACTTCACTGTTTATAGAAATCCATTAATTGGGACTTTGTTATCGCAGCGACTTGTCTGTATAACACGTTATGAGGTGAGATTAAACACTCAGAATATTGAATTGCAGACCTCACTGCCATTACCAGAAGCTTTTGTCTCACCTTGCATTGTGCCACATCTCGCGTATCCCTAGCAACGCTTTCATCGCTCGATATGGTCTGCACGAACACGCTTCATAAAATGTAGCTCAATGCTGCAAATTTCAGCAGTTGCTGATTTGTTTTTATGACATTGACAGAGGTCAAGAGAGGCGTCGATAGCGGGGTCTTTAGTCTGACGTTGCTTCGCAAGCTCGCTGACGCAACGGGAGAGCTTAACCGCGAGATTAGTTGTCAATAAGCGCCAGTCATGTTTGATTAATGCGACGCTATAATGTGAACATATGACAAACAAACAGCAGACAATTTCAATTCAGAATAGCAGAAGTGGCACAAACACCAAGCCGTTCTAGTACGATAGCAGAAACAATTTATTTGTAACTGTCGTAAGCCAGTAAGAACGTACACATCAATCCGCTTCAGTTTCTGTGAACGCATATTCGGCGTATCGGAATCTGATCCTGGTCCAAGAGAACAGATTGCCAGTTACAATTTGTTGTTGTTGTAGTGGTGGTGGTGGTGGTGATGGTAGTGGTAATGATGATGGTAATCAGTAGCGCCAACATTTGAAAAGCATTAGGTGGGCTCAAAAAGTTCACCATATATATATATATATATATATATATATATATATATATATATATATATATATACAGTTACGCTCTTGAATGTTCGGCCACTTAGGTTTGTAACAAAATCAATGTTTATTCTGATTATCTTAATGACAAATATAAACCACAAAAAATATAAAGTCAACAATTCCTCTTTCAAGATACTACTAAAAAATAATCAGTCTATTCTTCATTATAAAGCATAAAAATAAATTCATAACAAAAAATAATTGACAATTATCACAGTCACTTTAATATTCGGCCACTTCAACTTTTAACTAAATTCATCCTCAGTAGAAACTAAAGAAATAACATTTAGTGATCTGTAGCATATCCCCTTCTTCTTAAAACCTCTCTCAAGCGTTGTGGCATATTAGAAATGTATTTCTTAATGTTTTCAGTGGGTATTTTAGCCCATTCCTTCTTTATTTTTCTTCTAATTCACCTTTTGATTTTGAAGTTGTTTTTCGTGTTCTTGATTTCAGCTCAGCCCAGATATTTTTATTTGGGGTTCAGATCAGGGCTTTGGGGAGGGATGTCAATAACTTTGAGACAATTATACAGGAGCCAGTTCCTCATAAGATAGGACTTGTGGTTAGGGTCGTTATTCTGATAAAATTTAAATATGTCCCTTATCCCAATTTGTCTGCACGTGTGTATAAGTGTTTCTTCAATATATGAAGATAGTTTTCCTTCTTCATTATCCTCTCGATTTGTGTCATCTTTACAATCCCAGCGGCAGAGATGCAATCTCAGATCATGATTCTGTATCCTCCATATTTCACAGTGGGCTGCAAATTCTTCATTTCAAGTTCTTCGTTTGGCTTCCGCCACACATTTATCTTGCCAACTGAATCAAAAATATAAACTTGCTCTCGTCTGAAAAAAATTACGCCATTCCACCAATAGCAAACTACAGCCTTTTTTTCTGTTCACCTCACTAATGAAGGCAGGGGCGGCTCGTCCATAAGAGCTGCGGAGCTGCAGCACTCCTACTTTGACAGGAAAATAAAAATAATATTTATTTTAATTTGTAGAAGAATTGTTACAACGTTTATTGGTAAATTGCTTTATATTTCATCTGGCCGGGAATATGTACTATTACTTTATGCATAATCTTTTTGCGCGTCGACTGTAATGGAATGGACACTGCATTCAGCCGTCTTGGAATCTGGAGAGCGGGACAGCTCACAGTGAGTGTGTCTTGCACGGTCAGGGGGTAGAAAGGTGAAGGGAGACAGATGTAAAATGCCGCTGTTTAAAACCCATATTTCGCTGCAGTGGCTTGCAGAGCCAGGCCACAAGGGAAGACCTTTACTTCCCTCGCACACCGCTATTATAATGCTACATCAAATGGATTCTGTATTTCCTTGAAACTAAATGGCAAAATTTTTATTTTCTCTTCACATACTTATTATTGTAGAATCTTATCGAGTTAATGTAATGAAATTAGTGTTCTTTTTTGCCTTATTATTAAGTATATATCCAGCCTCCAGCAGAACCTAATATTTGCCTTAACTTAAAATGATTGCATGAGTAGAATCCTTTTGATATAGCACGTAGCTCACACCTGTGGAGTAACGGTCAGCGCGTCTGGCCGGGTTCGAATTCCGGTCGGGGCAAGTTACCTGATTGAGGTTTTCTTCGGAGTTTTCCCTCAACCAAATACGAGCAAACTGGGTAACTTTCGGTGCTGGACCCCGGATTCATTTCACCGGCATTATCACCTTCATTTCATTCAGACGCTAAATAACCTGAGATGTTGATACAGCGTCGTAAAATAACCCAATAAAATAAATAAGACATAGCGCGTAAAATACGAGAGAGACTTCTTTTCCAGTTTCAGAAAATTATTGACCATCAGTATATCCGAGTATTGCTTTGGTGTGACATCTTAGTACCGTAACTTAACCAGTACAAATGTGAAAGTATGAGTGTGTGTGAATTACAGAATATTAATTTTATTTTTCTCAACTTTCCCTTGCGGAGATGATTGATGTGAAATTAAAGGGTCGTCCGTTACCCGATTTAAATCTTCCTCAAGCTTCATCCAGCTGAAATAGTGCATATGTAAGGAAGTTTAACAATGAAATTTACGCTAAGCATTTGTGGTTACGTAGATGTGAACAAAAAAATCTGTATTTTGTTTCCTTGCCTCCTCTTTGGTGGTGATACTGCATGGACTAGGGGTGGTGTGACAGATTTAGGACATCTGCCCCTAAAAATTAAAAAGCACGAATCTTCGCAGTCTCACCTGAAAAATGTTGTTTCATTGGCTATGTTAGGCGAAACTAATATTGCTGCGCAATTAAGTGAAGCAAACAGAACAAACATTCTCAAACGTAAGGAAGAAGTGAGAAAAAATGGTGAAATTATTTTAAAAAATATTGATTGTATCAAATTTTGTGGCCAATATGAACTTCCCCTTAGGGGACATGATGAAAAAACGATTCGAAGAACCCTGGTGTATTTCGTAGGTTGCTACAGTTCGTGAGTGATCTAAACGAGCCTCTCAAAAATCATTGAAACATGCCACTGTTTAAAGGTAATTCTAAAACAATTCAGAATGAACTGTTAGATTGCATGTTGAGTGTCTGCCGATCTGAAATTTAGACTGAAACCGATGGTATTACTTTTTTTTTTTTTTTAGCGATTGTGGCAAATGATGTCACAGACGTCTCCCAACTAAGTCAAGAAGTTTTGGTTTTTCGATATGTAGTGCATTTATTTTGTCCTATACTTATTAGTAATGATATCAAGAAGTGAAATTTGTATGTACCAAAATCTACTGCAGCTCCCCCAATCCACAAGTTCACGAGTCGCCACTGAATGAAGGACTTTTTTCTTGCCACTCTGCCATTGAACTCAGCTTTTCTTATTACCTCTCTGACAGTTTCTGGGTGGACACATTTCCTACTCTCTTCAAATAGTTCACCTGTTAATTTTGGGGCACTTAGTCTCGGGTTGTTCTTTATTTTCCGAATTATTATTCTTTCTTCCCAATCAGTCAGTATTATTGGTTGTCTTTTTTGGGGTATTGACTCTAATCTATATTCCTCCTTACATCTCATTATTAAGTCCTCAATATTATGCTTCTCGGTATATTTAATATTTTACTGATTTCTCTTTCAGATTTTCCCTTTGCATGATGGAAAATTGCGAGTTGTCTCTGTTCAAATGTTGTATTCCTACCTTTACGCCCCATACTGTAGCGGCAGATGCTTCAGAACACATGCAGGCAGAACAGCAAGAACAGAAACACTGTGCCTACTGAGGCAGCAACCCCTTGCTCAGATAAACAAACGAAGTGGTCGAATATTAAAGTGACGCGATCTTATGCCCGTTAATAAAAATATATTTTTAATTCACTTGCATAATGGTCTGAAAATTTGTGTAATTGATATAATCAATTTTTATTTTAGACTTACTACAATTTCTACTGCATAATAAAGACAACAAAACTTGAAAAAAGAATCTGCCCCAATATTAAAGTGAGTAACTGTATATATATATATATATATATATATAATAAAAAATGCAACAGGATCCTTTACAACAAGCCAATAACGGAATATCATTTATGAGGAAAGAGATCAGAGCAATAATAATAATAATAATAATAATAATATTTATTAATTCTATACACTTGAGCTACATTAGGCATTGCAGCCCGAAAGAGCAGAAGCTCGTGTTCGGGCGCAGTTCAGATCAGTTATACAAAATATATCACAAAATTAAGAGAGTTCATTTAGCACAATCACATTAATAAATGGTAAAATACATACAGCATGTAATAACAGGGTCTATATACAAATAGAAAATACAGAAGTACATGAATATTAGAGTAACAATTTTTAACTCAATTAGCTTAAACAATTAAATAATTAATCTGATTTGTTTCTTAAATCTATGTGTGTTAAGTGTACTTAGCTCAGGGTAAGCTCTAATTAATGTATTATATATTTTGGGTCCAAAATTTCTGCTGTGTTTTAATCCAGCAGTTGTGTGGCATTTGGGAGTATTTAGAAAGAAACTGTAGTTTTGTCTCGTCTGGTATTCATGAGGATCAAATTTAAATTTATTGTGGTTTTTATGGAAGTAAATCAGCAATTTTTGTTTATAAATTTGTTCTAGATTTGATACGCCAAATTCCTGAAAAATTAATTTTGTTGGGTAATCAAAAGGTTTATATAGACAAATTTTGATAATTCTTTTTTGGAGCAGATTTAAAGAACGGAGAGTCGATTTTGCCATTCCTCCCCAACCTAAAATACCATACTGAATTATTGATTGAAACAGAGCTAAGTACACAGTACGCAGAACATAAACAGGTAAATAAGAGCGTAGAATGGAAAATTTGTGGATTGTTTTACGCAATCTGTTACACAGAAAGGAGATATGCTTGTCCCATTTTAAATGTTGGTCAATAATAATGCCTAAATATTTAACTTGTGAGGATATACTCAAAGCGTTACATGAGCAAGTAGGTAGGTTACAATCATGTATAGTTATACTTATATTATTATTTATTTCTAGTTGTTCAACGCCATGTGATGTTAATGAAAATGGTATTAATTTTGTTTTAGAAACGTTCAAAGAAAGTAAGTGAGCATCCAGCCATTCTTTAATAATATTAATACCACTGTTAGAATTTTGATAAGTTTCATTCCAACTCGAACCGCTAAATATAACCACAGTATCATCAGCATAAGAATACAGAGTACCAGAATATTTCTCTATGTCAATTTCAAGTAAATCGTTGATATATATTAAATGTTATCCTAAATACGCTCACAAGATTCCAGATTTTAATTCTCCTAAAGCATATTCTGCTAAATGGCCGCTGGATTCCAAGAAAAATAATGACATAATGAAACTGGCACAGAAATACATACTACCTGTGCCTATAAGTTGGTACAATGGTCTTATGTATCATTATATATACAGGGTATTTAAAAAATACGGGGCATAATTTCAGATATGTATTTCCCACATGTAAACAATCAAAATAGTTCATTACAACATGTGTCCGGAAATGCTTTATTTCCAAGTTATGGCCTTCACAACATTGAAATTCACCGGAACGTTTTTCTTTCCGCAGGTCGTTGCCGTCAAAGGAGACATTAAGAGGGCACTCTGACAGTTCATTCCGAGAAGAAGGTTACATTCAGTGTTGTGTAGGCGTTAGACTGTGCTACATGTATTCAAATCAAGAGCTGGCAGAGATACACTTCATGTACGGTAAGGCGGACGGCAATGCTGCGCTGGCTCGTCGTTTGTACCAGGAGAGGTACCCACAGCGACAATGTCCAGATCGGAAGACATTTGTACGTCTCCATTACCGTCTGTGCGAGTATGGAAAATTTAACTCTCCTGGTTTGGGAAGGGGACGACCAAGATCTACAACTCCAGAAGTACAGGAGGAGATTCTGGAGGCTGTGAACATGACTCCTTCTATCAGCACACGAAGGTTAGCGTTGCAAGTCAGTGTTCCTCATACAACTGTCTGGAGACTGTTGAAAGAGTATCAATTGTATCCTTATCATTTGCAACGTGTACAGGCCCTGTCACCAGCTGATTACCCTGCACGAGTTAGGTTCTGTCAGTGGTTCTTGCAGCAGTGTGGTGTAAATCCGAACTTTCCTGCCTTAGTATTATTTACAGATGAAGCACAGTTCACACGAGATGGCATAACAAATTTCCACAATCAGCATGTATGGGCGTATGAAAACCCACGTGCAACTGTTCCATCTCATCATCAGGTGCGGTTCTCCCTCAACATGTGGGCCGGTATCATTGGTGATCGATTAGTTGGACCCCATGTACTTGTAAACAGACTTACGGGGCAGGCGTACACAAACTTCCTGGAAAACACCATACCTCATGTTTTAGAAGACACTCCACTGATCAATCGTCAACACATTCACTTCTTGCATGATGGCGCTCCCACACACTTCAGTCGTACGGCTCGCGGTACTTGGATCGAAGGTTTCCTGATCGATGGATAGGTAGAGGTGGCCCAATTGCTTGGCCTCCACGCTCACCTGTTCTGAACCCTCTCGATTTCTACTTGTGGAGCCATTTAAAATCACTGGTTTATTCGTCTCCGGTGCCTGATTTGGAATCCCTTCGGAATCGAATTGTGGCATGTTCTGAGGACATACGCAATACTCCTGGAATTTGGGATCGTGTTCGCAGGTCAATGAGACATCGATGTGAGGTCTGTATTCAAGCAGGAGGTGGACATTTTGAACATCTTCTGTAATGACAACGACCTGCGGAAAGAAAAACGTTCCTTTGAATTTCAATGCTGTGAAGGCCATAACTCGGAAATGAAGCATTTCCGGACACATGTCGTAATGAACTATTGTGATTGTCTACATGTGGGAAATACATACCTGAAATTATGCCCCGTATTTTTGAAACACTCGGTATATATCACAAATCTCTCCCTTCCATGTATCATTATCATAATTTTCTTTATATTAATGTCACTACGGATAATACATATAATATAGAATGCCAAAAATAACAAAATCGAGATCTCAAAACGTTGTTGAAATCATGTGATTAGTTTAAAGTCCGGGGTTATGTTCCGTTTACTTTTATCCAACACTGTTTTGTACTTTTTAATACCAATTTCATCCACCAATAAAAATTCTTTATCCATACTAGTAACTACATAAAAAATTTTAGAATTTTCTTATGCGTAGCTGTTCTGCATAATTGCCCTATTGTAATAATTAAATATAACGTTATTATGCAAACACTTTTATTTGGGGATTTGACTTCTTTCTAAAATGAAAATGTACAGGGACATCATTTTATTTTTACTTCAATTTTTATTGTACCTGAGTTTTTGAATGTACTTCACTCCCACTCCTTCTACTAATGAAATTGAACCGTCTTCCACACAGAACCAAGACCGCATATACAGTCATAGTAGCCTTACGGTCATAGTAAACAGTACTTACTTACTTACTTACTGGCTTTTAAGGAACCCGGAGGTTCATTGCCGCCCTCACATAAACCCGCCATTGCTCTCTATCCTGAGCAAGATGAATCCAGTCTCTACCATCATATCCCACCTCCCTCAAATCCATTTTAATATTATCTTCCCATCTACGTCTCGGCCTCCCCAAAGGTCTTTTTCCCTCCGGCCTCCGAACTAACACTCTATATTTATGCATTTCTGGATTCGCCCATACGTGCTACATGTCCTGCCCATCTCAAATGTCTGGATTTAATGTTCCTAATTAACATTAATATACATACTTCAATAGTAAAATTTAAAAATAAAGTAAGTTAAAGTGTCTTGATTTTGTGATTATATACATTTTAGAGAATGCTTTTTTGTGTAATTCAGAAGACTACCGTACTCGTATTAGAGAGCTGCAAAATAGCTCTTACAACTGGTTAAATGCGACCGGTTAGAGGACATCCGTCAAGGTCGGGCATCCGACCGAATATTCGATTTTCAACCTGTCACCCCTTATGTTTTGCAGATTAGACAGAACGCCAGGCGCACTTCATCATACATGAGCCCGACATTTTCTGAGTATACGAACGGAGTAACAATTGAAGGAAATTTACTTTGTCTTATTAAAAATGTGTTTGCTTGATATAAGTCTTTAATTATTGATTAGACATTTTAATACATTTATCTTCATAACTAGTACATAAATGAACAAATAGACACTGGCAACAAGAAAGGAAATAAGTGCAATGCAGAATATGAAGTCTGATGCGTAAAGAAATGCAATAATAAAATAAATTACAATTACTTACTTAAGAGAAGAGCAAATAAGTACAAACAGTAGGCCTAAAATCAAGTGTAATATTTACATTTTAAACTCCAAATGCATATCTCTAGAACAGTAGCTGTTAATATATTATAATGCCTTTTAATTACTGTAAAGAGCTGCATCATTATTATTTCATTAATAAATCATATTTAAGAAGATAGAGTGTTATTAACAAAACGAAAACTACTCTGAAGCTCAAATACGTTTACGAAGAATATTGTAACTTCTTCATGGCTCAATGTGGTATGCCTTTGTCGTCCACCCACAAAGAGTGAGAAACAACTCGAATATTTGATAAACCGAACCTGAGACACTTCGCGAGAGGGGAAAGCTTTGCATACCGACTATAGCGCCAGGCGTTTAATAGCAATATATAATTTCTCTTTTCGTAACCGGTTATGCACGACTCTGTTCCTTATATGTTCCAAATACACAGCGCACAGTGAATTATTTGCGTTGTGTGTCTTTTGAATAGTAGTAGTAGTAGTAATAATAATAATAATAATAATAATAATAATAATAATAATAATAATAATAATAATAATATATGTAATAATCTCTATGTTGTGATCAAAACTTTATTAATTGAAAACATTATCCAGAAAGAGGCGGATTTTAAGAAAGCAAAACCAATCATTATACGTTGTGGAGTTTCTCAAGGTTCTCCTTTGTCTCCCATATTGTTCAACTTAGCCTTAGATGGTGTAACTCAAAATCTGACAGGTCCTGATATCTTAAAAGCATACGGATACAACCTATCTGAAGAACTTCCTAATTTATCTGCCCTTACATTTGCTGATGATTTGCCATTAATAAGTTGTTCTGAAAAACATGCTACCTCATTAGTCAACCAAGCTAAAAGCAGTCTTGCCACTATTGGTCTTCAAATTAATCCCGATAAAAGCAAATGTGTTATTCTACGAAAAGGCTTCTTATCCAGTGGACAAATAGTCTTTCTACAGGGTTCAGCTATTTCATCACTTCAAAATGAAAAAGAGCAAATCTGATATTTAGATGTAGACTTTAATGATGAAATCTGTTTTGATAAAAGGGAATTATTTTCATCTCTGGCTTCAGATCTGCATTATTTGACACAATCACAATTACAGAACAAAAGATCAAGATTATATGGCAAGACTCGTCTAGCCCCTACAACCCCTATAATGCGCGCCTCTAATCCAGATCTCTATAACATTTTAAGAGATACTGATAAACTTATAAGAAGTGCTATAAAGGAAATAATGATGCTTCATGATGACACCCCTAAAGCGAAGATCTACGCTTCTGGAAAACTTCGAAGGCTTGGTATCATTCGAGCGGAGTGAGAAGCTAGCATTCAACATTTTAATACATGCACTCAACTTTTATGTATAAAATATGACATCTATTTAAATTTTGTCAGGGATCTTAACAAAGAAAGACAATATGCTTTAACAAATCTGAATATCTCTGAAAATGAATTTCCGAACTTAAAGAAAGGATAGTAACTGAGAAAAATTCTAAGAAAAAAATCTTTTTCTTCATGGTGTCAACTGCCGTATAAGGGTAGAGGAGTCAGTTTTTATGCGGGAATGTTCTAAGACAAATTCCTGGATATTCAATAAAAAATGCCTGTCATCATCTGTATATATTAAGGCGGTGAAGATGTTATGCAACCTTTCTGCATTACGGTCAGTTCCAGGTAGAGCATTCAACACAACCCGTTGCCGCCACCCAGGCTGTGACGAGACTGAAACACTAGGACATGTGTTGGGTTTCTGCCGAAAGACTGAGTTATTGCGGAACAAGTGCCATCACAGGGTAAGGACAATACTTGCTGACATCCTAAGACAACAAGGATTAAAACTCATGGAGAAGTGCATTCATTGCATCTCGGAAGATGATTCAAGAAGAGGAGCAGTTATTGTTGTTATTGATAGAAAAAAGAACACAGGAACAATACTAGGTCCGACTCTCAGCTTTGAAAGAGATGCACAATAGCCAAAACTTACTGATGATGAAAAGAGGATCATCTATGAACCTAGAATCCCTTATTTTAGCAAGCAGTATAACATCATGGTTAATCGTTGGTCAGTACACAGACTTCTGTTTGGAGTTCGTGGTACCATCTCCAAATACATCTAAAACCTTTTAAAATCAAAGGGATTCATATTTTACAATGTTGAGAAAATCCTTAGAAAAATTCTAAAGAACTCAATTTAAATTTTGCAATTTCACCTCTATTTCAAGTAATACGATTCACTTTAATTTTCTTTTGAAATTTATTGTATGTATTTTCATTGCTTCATTGTAAATTTTTGTATTTGTATTCTGGATCCTTGTAGTCATCCTTATTGAAGGGCAGATGGTTTTATTTTATAAATCTGTTGTGTAATAATAATAATAATAATAATAATAATAATAATAATAATGATAATAATAATAATAATAATAATAATAATAATAAAGGCTATAAATAGAGACACTTGGCAATATAATAAAATAACTGCATTTTGTGAAAACATGTGCTGTTCTCGTGACAAGTTTTTAATATAAAAAATGTCTACCAACGTTTTACCGTTATTTATTTTTGCCTTTCTCATCTAATTGTAAACAAATACAGAATGGAATATCGAGGTAGGTATTATTTTGTATTTAATATTCAGTTTATTTTTCCAATAAGGAAACGTATATACTTTCGTCACCTGGTCAGATTCGTTCTTTATTTTTCTGAAGATTCTGAAATAAAATGAGAAGGCCTATAGAGCGGTATTCCTTCGTCATATGGTGAGCATGGCGCAATAGACTACCACAACTTCGGCAATGCCCGCAAGAGAGCATAAACTCAGTTCCAGAGAAAGGGAAATTTATCACAGTTATTCTTTCGGGAATCAGGCCTAGATCTGTTCAATTTGTATGCAACAACAGAATAATTATTTTCTTAGGACATAACAGAGCGCCGGTAATTTATACGCAGTATTAATATCTTTATTTTAAAATAAAGTAAAGTAAATTTATCTCTGCTACTGGCTATGGAGGCTTACAGGGTAGCGGAAAGTTAAGGCTCCCACCTTATACAGGCAATTGATTTAGTACCAGTAGAGGTGTCATTTTTACGTGATTGTGGCCTTTATCCCCAAAGAAATGCCTCTGATACTCGTTTGTGTCAGAGGCTGAGTAAACTTTAGGATCATAGCGCGGCCGCAAGGATTAGTCAATGGAGAAAATCCGTAACCCCATCGGGAATCAAACCCATAACTTGACACCTCTCACTAGCATATATACTTATTTCTGATGTATAATTTCAAGAATTGTCTGGCAGATGTATGATGTTGATGGAAGAGAAATTCTCAACATAGTGAATTCTGAATCTAGCAGCGCACTTTTTATGTCGCGTATAACGTAAAACGCATTACTCAGTGCGCTGCGTACCGTGTTCTCCTAGAAACTTCGAAAAACGCAGCAGATGTCGCAGACTCTCAACAGCTGTGATTGTACGAAGAGTATGAACTGAACTTCAAAATGAGTTGTGCATTAAAACGGAAAAAAACTGTGTTCGTTTTTGGTGTTACTTGACTTTGAAGATGTAGAAGAAGAAATCGATTACCTGGTTCATCATTATTGCATTAGGAGGTCTGTTAGTGAAGTATTTTTCCGTAGAGAAGAGGAGGGAGTTTTCAGAATACTGATCGAAAAACATCTACTAGACGATGAAGTGAAATTTAAAGCATATTTCAGATTCACCCGAGAACAGTTCTATTTCCTTGTGAACCTCATTCAAGATGATTTGTGTACTAAACCATGCAATAGAGTGAAAAAGCCTATCTCACCAGCCGAAAAACTTGCTCTAACTCTGAGGTATGTATTAGGAATGGTGTACATACAGAATGATTCATTATTTCACCTCTATAGTACGCACACAAAGTATTTACACGTAATAATCAATCACTCTGTATATTGTGTAGCTATAGCTTATATATTTTTAAAATGAATTTTGCATTTTTCGTACAACTACATAGGCCAAGTTTATTTATTAATCTTGTACATAAGACATTCAAGTTCAAAATTTCCAAAAATGTCCACTCATATCTTCAGAACATTCTACATTTGAGTTTGTAAACATTGTATTGTTGTCACAAGTAGATGACTCAAAAGTTCTGCTGGGTGAGTCTTGTGACTGCAAGCCTGCTGCTGACGGCTCACCAGTGCTGCAGTTCGAGTTGTAGAATGCGTTTGAGCTTGGTCTGGAGTTCTCCGAATCAAATGTGGAAGCATTTCCCACACGTATAGACCTGTAACTGCGGACTTCCATTTCAGTCACAAGACTAAACATTTTCATTTTTGCTTCAGTTCTGACTTCAGGATCAAATTTTTTCACAGTCGCAGCCATGGCTCTGAAGAAGAGATCAGTTTCGTCTTCTGCTTCAGGCTTCATAACTTTTTCCAAGTATTCTCTGGTCTGTAGTAGCTCTTGTTTTCTTTCATTAAGTAAGTTCACAATGTTGTTCTTTCTGACTTTTTTGGTTTTTATCTCAGACGTCTGGCAAGTTGAACGTTCTGGTAAATTTTCTTTCTTTCTTTTTTCTTGATTTTCAGATTCATGTCCTGTGCTCGTAGCATACGAATCGTAAGTTAATGGATCATCCGTTGCTTCGGAAGCAAGACCACAAATCGTTTCTTCCAGGTTTTCATTACTGTTTCCGCTTTCAGTTTGCGTATTTGAAAAACTTTCTCGTTCATCTTCCACTGTATCAAGGAATCTTAGCCTATCCCAATATGATGCCCTTTTCTTCGTAGCAGCGGACCCTGTTCCTGTATTCTTTTCTTGTTTCCGCTGTCTCTTGTAATGGTCCCTAATACTTTTCCATCGCATTTTGCATTGTCCATCTAAAAGAAAAAAATCAAGTTATATGTACGAGGATTTTCACATAAAATACACGGTACATAAATTAATGCTTTTCCATTGGGAAATTTCCTATTTAATTTTTTCTTTCCTTTCCAGATTTCTTGCAACTGGGGAGTCATTTCATTCATTGGCATTTTCATACCGCATATCTCCTTCTAGAATCTACACATTAATACCGCAAGTACTTCATGCGCTCAAAAGAAAACTGCTACCAAGATTTTTACCTAACCCTAATAAAATTGATTGGGAGACAAAAGCAGAAGAATTCTGGGATCGCTGGGATTTTCCTAATGTTGTTGCCGCACTCGATGGGAAGCATGTGAGAATTGTAGCACCTAACCAAACAGGGACTTTATTCTACAACTACAAAGGCTACTTCTCAATAGTCCTTCTCGCTATGGTAGATCCTAACTATAAGTTTCTTGTCGTCGATGTCGGTTCCTACGGAAAGGAAGGGGATGCTGGGATTTTTAATAAGTCTGAAATGGGTCAGCTGGTAAAAATGAGGTCAATATTTCCACCACCACGAATTTTACCGCAATGAATTTGTTGCCCCATGTTATACTAGGTGATGAAGCCTTCAGATTAGATGAACATATCATGAAACCTTACTGCAGACGACAAATATTGGAAGATGAAGAGAAAAGACATTTTAATTATCAATTCAGCAAAGCTAGAAGAGTTTCTGAAAACGCATTTGGCATTATGTGTTCTACGTTCAGAATTTTTTTCACGCCTATAAATGTCAAGCCTGAAACTAGATTTGATAGTTACAGTCTGCTGCTGTCTGCACAATTTACTGAGGGATGACTATATTGCTAAGCATCCATGTGATGGAGAGACTCAAGACATAATTGAGGAACTTCCAGCGGACAACATGATTCCCTTAGCTGGGACTGGCGGTTTCGCAAAATCTGAAGGTTTCGAAGTCAGAAGCAGATTTACTGAATACTTCAGCGGTAAATATTTCAAAACTAAAGCCTCGAGTAAAAGAAACGAAAGAAAATGAACATGAATGAGTGCATTGTTTGTAAAAGTAATTTTAAACAATGGCAAATTTAATTTTCTCATGTGTTTCATTATTTTGTTGTTCATTAATAATGTAATTATTCTAGTTCAAATTTAGATATAAGTTAGCTGTTGAAAGACTGGGTCAGTGATATGTAATAAGATTGCATTCTAGAAATTTCAATTCAATGTACTTGAAAATGTAAGATATTTTCTAAAATTCTAACGACTATAATAATAACTTAAAAATAATACATTCAATCAAAGAGCCGCAAATTATCCAACCTTTTTCTGATTATAATTACATAAAATATATTGATGTGAATTAAAATTATAGGCTACTTCATTTATAAAATAAGTTACCTGACTTATTCACCATGTTTCCAATCTCCTTCCAAATTAAGTCCTTCTTTAAGGTATTCTTGAACTCTACTTCCATCATATTCCATAAAACAGGATGTCCAGCAACCATCTCAATCAGCTGTTCGTCTTCTGCGGCTGAGAATCGAACTGAAGGGGGCGCCATTGTTAAAGAAACAATATGTATGAAACAAAAAACCGCACACAACTTCTCTATTACGCAGCGAACGACGTACTTGGATACGAATACCTTAAGACGCATGAGAAAAGTTTAAGACTTCATCAATTACTGATACATTCAAACATGCAATCCTCTTTATTTCACAATTGCTCACATCTACTGCTACTAACTTTTGTAGTGTACAATTTTCGTGTAAGATTTAAAATTATTGATCATTACTGATATAAAAAAGACACACAAATATGAATCAAATACTGTAAAAATATAAGAAACAATCGCCAATATTTAAGTTTGGTTTCGGTATTATTTTACTGACTTGAAAATTGAAGCAGTGAGATCAATAACCATTCAAGTCCATTTACAAAAGTTGTGAGAAAAATGCAAACAAAAACTTTTTTTTTTATTTCTTACCTGGCCTGATGGCCTTAACTACATCAGAATAAATAAATAAATAAATAAATAAATAAATAAATAAATAAATAAATAAATAAATAAATAAATAAATAAATAAATAAATAAATAAATAAATAAATAAATAAATAAATAAATAAATAAATAAATAAATAAATAAATAAATAAATAAATGAGTGGATGAATAAATAAATAAATAAATAAATAAATAAATAAATAAATAAATAAATAAATAAATAAATAAATAAATAAATAAATAAATAAATAAATACCTAATAATTATTTTTTGCACATAATATTTCTCGTTGTTTTAGAGATCAAGACAAAGTAGTATACCAACTTTTAAAGTCATAACACTTGTGGAAGTATCCAAAATTTAATTTCAAATTTGCAAAAAATGAATGGACAGAAGTGAACTTGAATGGTTATTGATCTCACAGCTTCAATTTTTTTTGCAGGTACTGTTGCGTCCAATTTTTTAAATGTTTTTCTGAGCGTCTCTCTCTCATATTATTTTACATCAAAGTAGTTTCTAACATAATTGCATTCTTTCACTCTTTATTCAAGTGTTTTCCTATACTAACAGTAAGAAGTGAAGTACAGCATTCAGTCATGACATACCGTTGTCTTCCGGTAGTTTATATAGATTACAATCATGCTCCAAGCTTTACCAAATAGCTCACTCAAATTTCTGTGCTTGAAATGTCAATCTTCAGAACATTGTTCCATGATAAACTTGTTTTTTGTTTAGTCAACTGTCCGATGACAGGTCTGAACCTCACAAGTGATACCAAAAAGCACCACTTATGAGGCAACTAGGCCAGGAGATAATGGGGTAGGGTGGCCAGTTCCTTTCTCTCTCTCCATTGTATGCATCGCCGATTAACTACATATGATAAATTTAACTTCCATAAAAGTGAGGGATACAATTTTGTGCTGGGAAGATATACAGTTGATATATTAAGCAATAAGTTAGCCTCGATAGCCAATATACAGGATGATTTCTTACTGGACAAAATGGCGGCTATTTATTTTAATGTCTGTGCTGAAATATTGTGAGAAAGTGAGAATAATAATAAATTAAAATACTAGATAAAGTCAACCCCATTACAGGCAAAATGAGTCCACAGGATAGCGGAAGGTTAAGGTTTCCATGTTTACAGACAATCGGCATTAATGGCAGTAGGGATGTCAATCGTATGTGCCCGCCGCCTTTACCTACAAAGAAATGCTCTTTGTACTCATTTCTGTTAGAGACCATGGTGTGGCCGAAAGAATTAAATCAATGGAGAAAATTCATGACCATATCGGGAATCGAATCCGTGACCTTCCGGTTTTGCAGCGTTACTCCGTAATCGCTACGCCATGCCACCGCGTCCAAATTAAAATAATTATGGAATTCATTACGGGTGAATTCTCAGACTTGTTTATAAACTAGCCAATAATAATAATAATAATAATAATAATAATAATAATAATAATAATAATAATAATAATAATAATAATAATAATAATAATAATAATAATAATAATAAGCTGCTGCTGCTGCCAGGAAGTCAAAACGAGGATAGCAATGGCAAAGGAAGCTTTTAATAGAAAAAGGAGAGTCTTCTGCGGACCTCAGGTAAAAGAACTAAGGAAGAGACTAGTGAAGTGCCTTATGTGGAGTGTAGCACTGTATGGAGCAGAAACATGGACATTACGATGAAGTGAGATGCGATTAGAAGCACTTGAAATGTGGATATAGAGAAGATTGGAGCTTGTGAAATGGACAGACAATATAAAACGAAGCTGTGTTGGAAAGAGTGGATGAAGAAAGAATGATGCTGAAATTGATCAGGAAGAGGAAAAGGAAGTGGCTGGGTCACTGGCTGAGAAGAAACTGCCTGCTGAAGGACGAACTGGAAGAAATGGTGGACGAGAGAAGAATTCGGGGCAAAAGAAGATATCATATAATAGACAACATTAAGATATATGGATCATATGCGGAGACAAAGAGGAAGACAGAAAATATGAAAGTGTAGAATGCTGGGTTTAGAGAGAAAAACCTGCCCTTGGGCAGAACACTATGAATGAAATAATAATAATAATAATAATAATAATAATAATAATAATAATAATAA